>NW_023339652.1:2266510-2321909 GCF_004916995.1 Morone saxatilis | reverse complement strand
ACAGAGACACACACAGACACAGAGACACACACAGACACACACACACACACACAGACACACACACACAACATGCGAGCAGCTGCAGTTCATATTCATGTCATACTGAATGCTGAAAGTCTTGGGTCAGGTGTGTTTACCTGCGTTGCTGCTTCCTCTGTAAGATTATAGTTCAGCCTCAGATTTATTCACTCTAATATATTATATATAAATATATATATATAAATAATATATTATATATATTATAGTAACAGTGAAAGCTGCTTTTCAAAATCACAAAATACCCAAACTGATCCAAGTTCCTACAGTCTTCATGTGGACTCCATTTCTACGCTTTAAGCCCTTTCCTATAATTATGGAGGACCGAAGCTGCCAAAACAACATAAATTAGTCTATAAATACTTTAATATGCCGTTAAATGCACTAAACATGATGTTAAAAATAAATGTAGGCATTCATTAATTTATAAAATATATTTATTTTTCTTTTTACATTTCTGCTTCATTATGCAAATTAGGTGTATGTCATTCAAATTCATATTGGTTGACATCAGAGCGACTGTGAGTCTCTCAGCTTTACTTATTGTTAGCGGTTAGCTACTTTAGCTGCTAACTACTGCTGAACATAGCTGCCGTTTGCTGGTTAGCTACCACACTAGTAGGTCCGAGCTTCCTGTCAGAGGGCAGAGTCAGATATTTTCAAGGTTAGCTGCCGGGCTAATTGAGCTATCTCGTTAAATCTGAGCCACATAATAACACAATTTAATTTAAAGGGCGACTGATCGAACAAGCTGCATTATTAACCCATTTTTAACTGAAAAAAAACAGTTTTAAGTTAAGATTTGTATCTTTCAAGGAAGTAAAAACGTGTTAATGCTCTTTAATGAGCTCAGACTCTCTGACGGTGACACAGTCATTGTGCGACGATAACGCGTTTACAGTTCGACACTCGGTTCTGTAATGAGGAACTGGGTTTTTATTAATTTTATTAAACAGTTTCCGTGACTGTGTGTTACCATGGTAACCGCGGATTATACTTGTTATCAGAAAATGAATTACAGTTTTCTCTCTATATGTGTGTGTGTTATCTAAAATGAGGTTCCTCTGAACAGACAGAGGACAGAAAACACTGCTGCTGTTATTCTCTCTTCATTTCCTCCTTCACCTCCTCCTGCCCTCCTGTTCTTTCTTTCTTTTGTTCTTTTCTTTTCCTTTCGTCCATTATTTCCCTCTTTGTTTCTCTTTTTCATCCTATTTCTTTTCTTTTCTAATATTTATTCCTCGTTTCTCCACCTTAATTTTGTCCTTTTCTCTTTCTCTCCCTGTCTCTTATATTTCTTTCTTTCTTTTATTTTTTTCTAATTTTGTTCTTCCTTTGTGTTTTATTTTTTTCTTTAGTTCTTATTTCTCTACCTTCCTTGTTGTTCTTTCTCTCCTTTCTCTTCTTTCTTTGGTCTTCCTTGCATCCTTTTTGTCTTTTCCTCTAGGCATTTTACTCACTTAGTTGTATAATTTTTATTTGTAAGGTTGAAAATATAAAAACACCCAATATAACGTAAAACTTTAATTCATTAGAAACTTTTATCTAACTTACAAAACTAAGTTAAAATATAATTAAAAATATTTAAAATATTCTTCAGTTTACGTTTTAAATTGAGTATGTTTCTTAAAATATTAGATGCAATCTGTGTTTTTTTAAAGTAAAATGACAAGTAAATGACAATAAGTGCAGCTTATACTCATGGCTGACACTCACTGCTGCCCCTAGTGGTCGGGAAGATTAACAACAGGATAAATTTGTCCCACAGTAACACTGAAACTAAATAACGGCAGCATTAACGAGAGAATTAACACAGAAATTAGTAACTAATTACTTTTATATGCAGTAATTTGTTAGGAAATTCAGTTAAATTGTTACCATCCTCTCTCTTTTGTGGGTTATAAACTCGCCTACTTTGCCGGAGACAAACGACAGATTCATGTTGCTTTCGGAGTAAACCAACTCTCTTTTTCCTCTCGTTTCCATTCACATAACGACAAAGTACTTCTTCTACTTCTCTCTCATTCTCTCTCTCTATCGTCTCTTTAGCTCATTTCTCTCTCTGTCACATCCTTTCCGAGTCCCATTAATCTCCACACAAACACACAGCGTAAACTCACAGTGTGTATCCACGCCGAGATTTCCCATGATGCCGTGGGAAAAACAGTAGAGTCATTCATCACTGAGGATGAAGTTTAGAGAGATGTCAGACACACACACTCACGGAGACCTCTAGAGGTTGCTGGTTTGAATCCTGACACAGTCTTTCTCTCCTTCCCCCCAAAGTTAAATAATGAAAACGCTCTGCCAGCAGCAATTTGTCCTGATGTATTTGGGAGAAGTGGGTCACCTGATCGTTCACATTGTTTCCATGGCAACAGGCTGCCATCATCAGCACCGTGTGAGAGAGTGTAAGGAGAAATTATCTAGCTAGTTCAGCGAACAATTGATGTAGATTAGTTTGCTAGTGGACTAGTGCTTTGCTCTGTGATTAAACGCTGTACCTAGTTAAAAAATAACCTAGATTAGCTAGATAGTTAGCGAGAATTAAGCTAACATTTAGCTAGTATAAGTATTGGATTGAAACAGACTGAATCACACACAAGGTTAACCATTTTAATATCGTCCAATCAGAAAACACAGGAAACCACAGCAGTGCAAACAGGAAGTGGGATTAAACTCTGCTCTGCAACTTCCTGTTTCCGTCACATTTTGGTCCCACGTCGTCGTCGTCGTCATCGTCATCGTCATCGTCACCATCATCATGATCATAATCATCAATAACACCTTTTTACATCCACTTCAACATCATCAAATTCCATATTTTAATTTTAAATATTTGTATGTTTTACAGTGTTTATTGTACATGGGGCATATGTGTTGTGTGCTTTGTCTGTGAATCAAGTTTCCCTGACGGGACAATTCGGGTTGAAAATGCATTGAATAATTAGCATAATAATTATAATAATACTAATTAGCTTTTTCACATCAACAGTTACTGACTTGATCGTCCTCATCGTCCTCAGTCTTGATCATAATCATAATAACTTTAATTATCATAATTTTAATCATCGTGACTGGCACAGCAGTCATCATGGCCACCAGTGCTGCTGTTATCTTCATCATCATCATCACACACACACACACCCACCCACCCACACACACACACACACACACGCACATTACTGGACACACAGTGTAAAGAAGCAGGCAGGCCCATTAATTCATATATGGCTCAATTATCAAACATCAAAGCCGGATCTAACAGAAGGGGAATAACTTCAACAGGATCAACCCACCAGACTTTTAAAAAGTTCATTATTATTCATTTTAAGTCCTTTTCTCCAAGTTGGTCTACCACAAAAAAATCGTACAGGTGTATTTTTCCAGTGTTTCCTGTGTCCAGCTCATTGTTTCCACACTCTGAGGGGGGGGAAGCAGACATCCATGACAATGTAAAATCTGTCTTTACACTGTACAATCCAGGCTGCTTGAAAATCATTTTCTCCGTCAACAAGGATCTGTCGCACCCAAGACTTAAACCTGTCAAACTGTGGAGTGAACAGTCAGTAGGGCTGTAAATACTACTATGATGTCCGTATCACACCACAGAGGTCAAGCTGCAGTTTTCATCTTGACATTAAAAATCCATCACAAGCAAAGTTGTCCACCAAACTCTTTCGCTGTAAATCCACATCACACCACAGAATCCATCATGCTGCAGAATCTGTCATGCTGTAAATTCCTCCACTGTGTCCGAATCTTGTCACACGAGCTGTAAAAGTTCACCGATTATGAGCCTTGAGTCTGTCATTTTCCCTTATGCAGTTATTATAGTCCCATTTTAAAAGCAGCATCATCTGCATATAATGACACTCAGATAGTTCTTAATTGTCTCGTCGGCCATTTCCTTGCCCCCGATTTCACTACCCACTCGTTTATTCGTAAATCTGGGGACAGAAAAAAGGGGTTTAATTGAAAAGCTAACCATTGATTGGCTAAAAAAAGAAACAAAAATCCCTCCGTCCAGCAGCTTGAGGCCGATTCATCCAACAACTTTCTGGTTTTGTGCTTTGTGAAACCACCAATGTGTTCAGATTTGGTCAGTTTTAATCTCCGTGGTTGCAGTCAGTCACCAGTCCCCCCTGACTCTTTACTTAGTTATTGTCAGGTTTTTTTTTACAAGGTCACTAAATAAGGAGCAAGCTCATTGGCTGATAGATTTAATTAGGGTTGAGTTTAGGGCAAAAAATTTAAACATAAGCCGTGTCAAAAATCGTTCCTTGTTTTAGTTTAGTGTTGTTTACTTTCTGCCACTAGTGTCTGAATTTGTAAATGTGTGACGTATGTACTTTGTTGTAGTTTTGGCTACAGATTCCATTATGTAAGGCTTTGTCTATGCTGATGGGTCAGTGTAGTTTGTGGCCAACAGATTTTTGTAAGTAGTTTTTTTTATTACCATTTTTATATTCAAAACAAAAAACAAATTTAAAATGAGTTGTTTTCCGTTCTTTGTTCCTTTACCTATAAATGGTAGTTGGCAAACAGTTCGTTTGGCCTCAAAGTACACTGACCGTAAGAACAGATGCATTAATTTGATATGAAACCATGTCAGCTGTGACCGTGTTCGGTAGTTTTCCGCTATCTTAGTTTACTACAAAATAAAATTAAAAAGAGTGAATAAAGGAGTTTCTAACACAGCAAAGTCTGACATTCAAAAATGAGGAAGAACCGGACCTACACTTCGTAATTTATGGACTTGTGTTGTTTTTCTGAATCAACAACAGATTACTAGGAATAAAATACCAGTTAGAAGAAACAACTCTTGTCTCTTGTCTTGATTTGGTCGATTTTTATGGCTCGTAAACCATCAAATGTACCTAAATGTCCTTCAAAGGGAGTTATTATGTTGTATTTCAATAATCATTAGATTTTTCCAGGTAAAAACATTCAAATTTATTGATGGCACAGAATACAGAGTTATATATATATATATATTTCTCATGTGGGAGATTGGAAAATGGAAACTGGTACTTTCACATCTTTGTGTTTTGTTTGTCGATCCAACTTCTACACAATATCTATAATGTCAGATCCTCAGTCTCCGTTTCCACCTTTTATGTGAGTAAAAAAACCACTTTTTTCTGGCCTCGTTAGTTTGTTTAACGCTGTTTAAAATGTTGTCCAGCTCCACTGGTTCAAACACAAAAAAAACCCAGACCACAACGTTGCTGCTTTTTAGTGGAGAATTATTCGCTGTTCTCTGTGGTTTAGAGTAAAATTTAAAAAAGAAAAAAAGTTATAATGAGCTTTTATATTCAAAGTACATTTCTAAAGCAAAAGCCCCAGCAAAGCCTCCCAAACCCGCTGATATTTTCCAAACTGCTGTAGTTTTTGATCCTTAAAAAAACCCCACAAACACACAAAGCTGCTGTTTTTTCAAATTCAAGCTGAAGCGGTTTGAATGTTGTGGCGAACTAATGAGTTTGAATGAGTCCTCTGAGTGCTGTGATCAGAGGACACAAAGTACATGTAGTGTTAATTACAGCTCTGTTCAATGATCGACATGCAGCCGACTGCTGGGAAATCTGCCTTTTACTGTCAGCTGGTTTAATGTAGCGAACAGAGGAGGGTCCGATTTAAACTGTTCTGGGTTAGTGAGGAATTTGGATTGGCTCTGAAGGGAGGAGGGGGCTGAAAACACGAGATTCATCTTTAGCCAGCCAATCAAAATACAGAAAACTACAGATATGAATCTTCATCATGTAAGAGATTGTGCTTGTTCCTTTAAAAGCGATACATTTCAGTATTTTATTTTGGAAAGCTCAATGCCAGTGTCACCTGACCAAACATTTAACATTTTAACGTAAGGTCACATCACAACACATATTGTACTTCTAACTTTCAGTATATCACGTATGTTAGAAGGGTTCCACAAAGTTTTAATTACGCATTGATAAAAGTATTAAAAGTTGGTTGTTTTGTAGTTTACAGAAAACGTCCTGGAAACATAGTTTTTGGTTTTTAATTCAATAAGCAACCGTACCAACCGTTAGCTACTGCTGTAGTATCTAATTTTTGCCAAATTCAAGAATTTTCTTATCATAATTTCAATGCATTGTTTCGAGGCTAGCTGCTATAGCTAGCAATGGCTGAATCAGTGACAACTAGCTAGCAGGTTTAGTCACATAAATTGTACTTTTTCACAGCGCAGAAACCAGTTTAACCACACAAATAATCCATCTGAAATAAAAAGTTTGAAAACAATTTTTTGTAAAAGCAAAACCAGTAGAGAAACCAGCTTAACAACCAGTCAAGTCAGTCTTTCTCTCTCATTCAGTAACTATTTTCAATTCTCTCTGACTGCATCTGTGAGCTAGCAGTGTGTTAGCGTTAGCTCAGCAGTCAGTTTGCCGTCGCCTCGCTCCAGATAGCTCGTGCAGCGTTAGCCGAGGCCGGGGTTCGGAGGTTTGCGCAGCCACTGATAGAACTGCCGCCGGTGAAGGCGGTGCCAGCGCACGTTGCCCTCAACGATCTCCAGCGCCCGCGGCAACGCAGGCCCCGCCCCCACGCCACTGGACTGGATGAACTCCTTTAACTGAAGAGAGAAAGGGACGGAGGAAGGGGAAATAATGGAGGGTAGAAGGAGTTGAGTAGAAAGGGAAAAGTACAAATGGTGAGAAGATATGAAGAAAAGGAGATGATAGAAAAGTAATGAGATTATTAGAAACCCCTCTGTGAAGATAAGAAAGAAATATTGCAACCCCAAGAGGCTAAAAAGTTCATTACATCCCACAATATGATGGGAATGGGGTCGAAATGTTTCTATAAATGGCCCTGGTGCACAGATTATGGTGGGAACAGGCCACACCATACTAGGAAAACATAATGCTTTGTTTTGATAGTCCGACTGTATTTGTAGATGTTTAACATATTCTTTTTATATTTGTTTAATATAATATTCTGTGTTTCTGTGTTAAGTACCATTGAAGGATATCATTTACAGAGAGAAAACTGAAATAGGAATACACAACACATGGTGTCCACATACTTTTGGCCATATAGTAGATCTTATTCTAGCTCAAAGTGCAGCCATGTGCATCAAAAACGAAAGGTTTCTTGATGTTTTCCGTAGAAGGAGACTTTCCCTTCTTGATGGCAGTTAAACAGAAACTTTCTTTTTTAAAATGCCGGTAATTATAGGTAAAATTTCCGGCATGAAAGTCGAGGTATCAAAGTAAAACTTTGTCTTAAAGGATGGTAATTAAATGAACAGTTTCCCAGGCGAGAAAGGTGAGGTATTAAAGAGAAACCTTTTCGGAAGAGAAACTTTGTTCAAGGAAGATAATTAATTTGATTTTTCTTTTTTCTTTTTAAGTTAAGGACTGAAGATGAAACTTAAGAGTTGTTCAGAGTTTGACGGATTCACTGGAGCGCAGGAGAAAATCCATCCCTTCAACTCGCTTTAACACAGCAGATATTGTTAACACTGCTCTCCTTCACTTCCCTCTTTCTCTTCCTGCTTTCTCTTCCATCCTACTCTCTACTTTTTAAAACTCTCCTTCCCTCTGTGACTCACCGATTTTTAAAATTTGCTCAGTGGGCGGAAGCAGACTTTTCTCTCAAAAACATTTTCAGGAAAATAAAAGGCACATCATTCTTTTCATTTGAGGCAGTTTTTTGTATTAAGGGGTCCCATTTTTTGATTCTGTTCAGAGGCTTCACAGACACTAAAGCCCACGCTGAGGCCACTTTTTGTTACCATACCAACAGGAGTGGTAAAGACCTCAAACAAAATGGTTTCATTACAAAAAAAGGAAAGAAATGAAGAGACAGATTTCTATTCAAAAACGCCCACAACCCTTTATGTTTGTAGAAAATGTGAGGTTGTGAACATTGGATTCAAAAGAAACTTCTGCTTACATTTTATTTCTGATTTTTTTCTCCTTTTGGTAAAACATCTTTTCATGACAACCACTTTATTACATAAAATATAAATATACGTGTGTGTAATACATGTGGCGACAGAGTTTCTGTTGACTATAGGTATTTTTCTGGAGGAATAATCAATGGCATAATTAATCTGAAGGACATATACAGTCTAAATATAATACTGATCTGCTGATTGTTTTGACCTACACAAACAAACAAGACCATCAGCAAGAAGATGGGCTATTTGGGACAGATTCCCCTTAAAAAAAATGAAACAAGGCGGTGGAAACACTACTGCTTTCGTCCACAGGGGCGCCAGAATCAATAGAAAATTAAAAGTCCCCTTGTTGCTGCTTTAAATTTCATTTAATTTCTGTCAGAAAACATCAGAGAGATTTGGGGATATGAGCAATTAAAAGATCTGTGGTTGTGGAGTTGCTGCGTAAAAGGACAGCTGTTTCGGTTGAAGGCTTTGTAGTGATCATGTTCTAAATTATCGCTTTAATATTTATAAAGTTAAGTGCATTCTTTTTGTAGAACATGTAGTAAAAGAAGTCAGCCAACAGAAGGAAGAAGATTTAACACAACAAAATCTAGAGGAGTAACGGTACCTATATTTTGCTTTGGTGCGCTCCATGAACACAACAATAAATACATTTTAGATCCACTGTACGGGAGCAGTACGGCTTCAAAATATATATTCAAGTATAGGTCTAGCAGATTCATACACTTTAATGCAGAAATATCACATATTATATCTTTAAAATAACTACTTTGTTACGTTTAGGTAACCTTTACGGTCATGGTTAAAAGAAGAATCCCAGTCAGTCGCAGTCTGATGTTTTTCTTGTTATAAAGTGTGACTACCCTGATTGGATGGTGTTTTTTCATCACCTGAGCTTGATAAAAGCCTGCAGCACGATAATAGACGGACCTTATTGTGTCGAATGAATGTGTGATAGTATTATTTCTTTCTTTTTACCATTATATCTGTGAAGTTAGTTAGAGTTAAAGTGTGTAAATTGGCCCCTCAGATTCACTGCAGGGCCTCAATAATGTGTGTGTGTGTGTGTGTTTACCTCATTGAGTTCTCTGTCAGTGTTCAGGAACTCGGTGACTCCGCCGATGAGCTTTGAATTCATAAACAGCGCTTCACCATAACTGAGCAGAGACAGCGAGAGACACAGTTAATGTTTCGGTTTGCCCATTTTTGTTTTTCTTCACACTTCAACAGTTAAGATCAACGTGGACTCACCGCGCGTTCAGGATGTCCCACTTTTCTCTGAAGTACTTCCAGGCGAGGTTTCGACCCTGCGGGTTTCTACCCACGTGGATGATGACGTCGATCACATCCTGCTCCGGGACCAGGTCAGAGGTCAAAGACAGGTTCAGTAACCTGGGAGACACAGAGACACATCTCTGTAACCATGGCAGCTGGTCTATCTTTAAATATATAAAGATTCCATTTTTCTTTTTTAGCATACTAACAAACATCAATATGCTTTTGTTTATAACATGATACAACATTAGCTTGTGGATCTAATTTTAGCATGATTTCAGTATTTTATAGTTAGCATGCTAAAATATGAACCTGTGAATCACATTAGAGTAAAATGTTAGAATGTTTCATAGCGCGCTGAAACATAAGCCTGTACGCATTGAAATGCTTAGGCATACAGACATCAATGAGCTTCATTAACATTACAAAACATTAACTTGCGTATCTTATTTAGCAATTTCTGTATTTTAAAATCCATAACAAAGTTAGCATGCTACACTATGTTATAGTTACAATAGCAAAGTAGTAATATAATCTAAAATGTAAAAGGTTAAGGATTATTAGCCTGCTAAAATATAAGGATTCGGTCTTAAATAACTAACGTTTATTAGCATGCAACAATAGCACGTAGGTAATATTTTAGCCCAACATGCCAGGACCAGTTAATCAAAAATGTAAAATTAAACATTAGTGCAAAGATATTTTTAATTTCCAGGTGTGTATTGTCTTCAGAAAGCCGTTGTATCCAGCTGCCAAGCACACAGACACAGGCTGAGTGTTTATGAAAGGGAGCCCTGCCTGAGGGTGTATCCGTCAAACCACTCCTCTGAAATCGAGACAACACTTAAATGAGCCACAGTAATCTGATTACTCCCTGATTTGCAGAGATTGAGGGGATTTGGGGGGGGGGGGCGGCGATCATACGTACGTTTGTTTGCAGGATCCTGGTAATTTGAAACGCGTAAACACAATAATCTGAGTTTCTGAAGTGTTTTGTTTTAGATGATTTAGATGGTGAGAAAATAAGAGAGTTTCACAGAAAAGACGGATGTTCATTCATCCAACACTGTGATCAAACCTTCATCTTCCTTTACTTTCTGTTTTCATTTCTCTGTATTTTTCTCTGTGTGTGTGCAGGTGTGTGTGTGCTGTGTGTAGCTGTTTTTTGTAGCTTGGGTCTTTCCATGTAAAACCCAAATCAAGTTTTCTCTCTCTTTTCCCACAATCCTCTGTGCTGAAACCATTTCCTTTGACATCAGTGTGTCGTTCTGGTGTGTTTTGTGCGATTATCAATGGTTTGTGTGTTGTGTGTGGTGTTGCGGATAGCTGCGTATCCGAACATGCAGTACTAACCACGTCTGATGCAGAACGTTTACGTGTGGCTGAAATCAAGTCTGCACACACACACACACACACACACACACACACACAGGGGGACATCGCTCACTCGTACAGTTTTCGAGTGTGTGTGTCGAGCAGAGAAGAAGATCCATCACGTCGCTATTTTTCTCCAGGCGAGAGATAGCAGCGCAGTTACTCACTGATGAAATACGCACCACACACACCACACACACACACAGTTACACAGAAGGCCATTTATGTACATGTACGGCCTCGGGCGCATTTTTCTCTGCACCTTGTATTCAATTTGCAGTCTGTTTCTCTTTCAGTGCGCCATGAAAATCAACTTGCTGCAGTAAAAATCCATTGCAGTCAGCATTTAGTCACCTTAAGTTTTTTGGTCAAACTTTTTGTTATTATCATATATGTCCTCCTTTAAAGGGACAGTTCACTCCAAAAATCAAAAATACATATTTTACCCCTTTTAAAATTGATTTAGCTAAAAAATAAAACCCCTTTATAAAGAGGTACAATCCAGCTCTGCGCCATCAGTGTTTGATTTAGTAAGAAAAACATTTAAATGCTTCATTTCAAATGTTTAGAACGATTAAATTCACAATGCAAAAGGCATTGAAGTTGCATTGAATTGCGTCTTTTTGGAGTTGCACCTCCAGTTTAGTGAGAAAATTACTGTATCTTGATATCTGTACTCGGGATGGGCGGGGCTTAAATTTGATGCATATATATATATATATAGATAGTGGATCAGAAGCTTTCTATATTTGTTGGAAAACTATTTACAGAACAGCCTCAGAACTATTTTTTCATCACAGGAGTAAGAGAAAGTAAATAAAAGTTGGATATTGACACATTTTACACACATTTGAAAACCTCAACAGCAACGTCTCTTTCCAGAAATCATGACACGGTTACTCAAGATAACCTACACCTGAACATGAATGGCGCTCTTCTCGGCTCTTAGCTAGCTCATCTAGCACCGCTGAGATAGCTAAAGTAGCAATAGGAAAACGGAAGGTAGAATATCTCCAAAACTCAGCAGCTCACACCAAAGCAATCTAGATAGATAAACGGCACTATGGATAAGAGGAAAACTGTCCCTCTAAGCATCTAAAGACTGAAGCTGCTCCCTATTTATTTGCTAACAATGCATCCATCCAATATAAAAAGGGGTCGCTCGTATTGACAAACCCACAGAGAATTTTCACCAAACTCAGCAGTTCCCCCTCGGCTCTACTGTTTTAATGTCTGTCAACGTATTGGTTTAATTTTACAGCCTGAAGCTTTACTGTTGTGGTTCAGTCTCACAGCTCTCATTAATCTCCAGCAGGAGCAGGCAGCTGTTTTCAGAAAACAAGCCCTGATAAACCCACTGTACACGACCTGGTCAGCACTAAACCGCAAACACAGACACTGTTAAGAGAGCGGCCGGTGGAGAAAGTGGAGCATTTAGCAGCTATAGAGTCCGATTATTTCCCTCAGGAGGTGGTGGAGACCAAAAACAGAGCTAAAAGGAGCTGAAAGAGAGTGAATATTGGACACAAACACTTCTCCAAATGAATGTTGCTTCATGTCTGCTGGATGTGTAAACAGTTTGCTAATATGTTCCCTACAGCAACTTGTTTTGATTGTTCTGCCACCAAGTTGCCAAACAGATCAATTATAGCTGCATTCTTCTGCAAGCGCTGTTGTGTGTGCTCATGAATTAATGCACAGTGTGTCTGTGAGATGCAATTAAGTACAGGAACGGTGGGAGAATTTTATGGGGATGTATTATGGGCAAACTCTGAGTGAAACACAACGATGATGGAGGAACTTTCTGATGAGAAATTCAGACTATATCTGGTTGATAATGTCCCAATCTGACAGACATGGGGCATCGAGGAGAATAATTATTACTCATTTGTAGTGTAGTGATTGTAATTTTTGTAGTAGTGTCCAAGGACAGGGGTCTTTTTTCAGTGGTTCATTGTATGTGTGTTGTGTAACCAGTGCACCATCGAAGAGGAGACCTCGGTCTCACTGGGTTTTCCCTGGCTCAATACAGGTTAAATTTTCAAAAAAAAAGGTAACTACTTCCAAATAAAGTAATTTAATAAGTCAAAAAAGTGGATTTCACATAAAGTTACTCTTTAAACCTGAATTTTTGGCCACTTGGGGGCAGCAGAAACTATTTGTGTACCTGACGTTGGGGACGTTGTTGGGAACAGTTACAGAGTGTCTGAGAACAATACTCACTCTCTTTTAGCTTTGTTTTTGGTCTCTACCAACTCCTGAAGGAAATATCTGACTCTTAAACTGCTGAATGCTCCAATATGTTCACCAGCCAGTCTCTAACTGTGCTGGTCAGCTGTTGGCTGCTGAGCTGGTAGTGTACAGAGGATTAATGGACTGGTACAGCCCAGGCAGCTAAACAATGAGCTCCCTTTGATGCATTGCTGCAAGTATGCAGCCGCTTGTATATGCTTATGATGATAAAAATGCTAATTTCTTGTTTCTTAGAGAGAGAACTTGACTTGTAATGTTCAGATCAATGACATTAATATTATAAAACAAGCTGTTATATACATTATCTGAAAAATGCAGACAAGGTTAAACCCTGTAGCATCCTTTTTCTACCACACAGACACAAACCTGTTGAGGAGGAAGATGTTGTCCGAGCAGGTCAGAGCCTCCAGAAGGATCTTCTTCTCTGAAACGGCGTTGGACGAGTGAAACTTCATCCAGATGAACTCCCACACGTCCTCGTCCATCAGGCTGACCCCAGTGCAGTAAACTATGTCTCTGATGTTGGGAGGAATCCTGGAAAGACAAACATCCAGCCCATCAGTCCAAAAAGTGTGTGTCACATTTTAGGTAGAAGTATAAGATTTTACTTCTGTGCGTTAAAAAGCAACGAGAGACTAGGGTGTGTTAGTAATAAAACTAAAAACCCTCTCTGGGTGCTGAGAAAGAAATTCTGATTCCATTAGGGAGCTCCATTAAAACACCCCTTCACTTATCTTGTGAACTCTGGTCATAAAATGCAGAGACAAAGACACACTTAAAGACACTTTCCCACCAACTGGGACTCCAAAAAGTCTCAATATCCCTAATTGGCATGTGCACTTCTGAATATAATGTGTTGGGAGTACTTTAGGAATTTAAATTAGGCTTATTGCTGAAGCACTAACTGTTGACAATATAGCTTCTGTCTCCGCTGTCCTTGATATTTGCAATGTCAAATCGTAATATGGTTGGATTCATTAATGTCTGATAATAGATGCGTTGTTCTTAGGTACTGAGCCAAGACATAGGAACCGCCCCTGGGCTCACTTCTCGAACATTTCCCTGATTAAATACCCGACCTGGTGGGAGGAGAGATTGTGGGTGAAGACCTGGTGGCTGGACTTGTGCCACGATGTCCTGTTGTTGTTACGAGCAGCCAAATCGTAAAAAACTCTTCATGTCAGTCTCTGAGTCGTAGTTCAGAGGAGGAGATATGGGGACGATATCTCCCACCTGGAGAACAGAACTCTCAATAATCTGGTACTAACATAACCTTTATAGCTGGCACTTACATCTAAATGAAATCCAATGTTAACACAAATACAACTGACCTTTCTTAAGTCCCGCCCCTCTTTGCTCTGAGCTCCAATCAGCTGAGCAAGCTTCGGTCAACTTCCTCCTTTGCTCTATATGCTATGTGCTAGGCTAGTCTATGTTGAAAAAAACAACTATATTCTCAGGATGATTATAGAATAAAAGCGACATATACCTGATATCAAAACGTCAGCCAGCTAGTTACATCTGAAAGCTAATGTTAGCAAAATGCTAGTTAGCTAATGTTCTGCTTAATGCTAACTTAAGATGTCACTATATGTCGACATATATATATACTGTATATGTCGCTAGATGCCACTTAATCCTGCAGAGTGGTTCTCAACCGGGGGGTTGGGACCTCCACAAGGGGTTGCCAAAGCTTCACAGTGAAGATTGTTATTTTTAATGGTTTCGATTATTATTTAAGATCTAAACTTTGATGATCTGAACATGCTGTATTCACAAAGACATATTCTGCTGAACAGCCTCGTATTAGAATTGTTAAAACAATCAAGGAGCTAATGGAACAATGAGAGGTAAATACTGATTGTGTCAAAAAATAATCCAATTAAGTTTGTATAATTGTTAAAATCGAAGAAAAAACACAATACAGACGAAGAATTGTATAAAAAGTTCCTAAAAATACAAGGAAAACTAAATATTCCTGTGAATAAATCAGGAATATTTTATTTTCCTCATAATAATCTGCTCAAAATTCATCCAAATCACTCATTTGACACAAACTTCCTGCAGTTATTTCGTTCGCTGTTTGGGTTTATTGTACAATACATTCATTGTTACCAGCAGAATCACTGCTTTTAGTAACTAAAACTAAGACAAATCAGTGGAGTAAACAGTACAATATTGCACTGCTGTGTCATTTGTAAGCAGATAAATTCTGGTTACACAAACTGTCTCTCAGCTTTCTGCTGAGGAAGGAGCTCCTGGTGGAGGGTAAGTGAGCTCCAGGAGCTCATACTCATAGAACTGGAGTTACTACAGGACACTACTGTCTCTGCTGCAGGGTGTTTTTTTTATTCTAGGGTTGCACAATTAATTGAAATATTATCAAAATTGCAATATGGCCAAGTGCAACATGCAAATTGCAACAGCTGCAGAAGGTAAAATGGGTCACAATCCAGCATTTTAATGAAGTGCTGCAGTGCTGCAGAGGTGTCCTGGCCTACAAAGCTCCATATGTTTGTTTGGTACAGAAAACCCCCAAAAAGTGTCATATCATGATGATTTAGTTGGTGAAAATTAATATTTGTGATGCAAAAATGATCATTCCCGCTAATCGTGGATCATTTTTTAATCCTAATATCTGTCAGAATGATGAATATATAAGCAATAAGATGTTTCTAACACACTGTGCAACCCTATTATAAACACTATGGCACACTCACACACACACACTCCATGTCCCAGCTGGTTACTGGCCTGAATCATCAGTAAAGCAAAGAAAAAAAAGGTGAACATTTCCTTCACACTATAATGTGTGTGTGTGTGTGTGTCTGTAGGTGTTTTTGTGTGTGTGTGTGTGTGTGTGTGTTTGTACTTGACCTAAATTGTCAGTAAACCAAAACTAAAAACTTTCATCACAATACAGTGAGCTCAGCTGGCAGCAAAAATTATATACTGAACACCGTATGTGTGTGTGTGTGTGTGTGTGTGTGTGTGTGGGTGTATTCCCTGAGTGTGTGTGTGTGTGTGTGTGTGTGTGTGTGTGTGTGCATTCTCTGTGTGCAGAGTGAGTGATGCAGGGACAATTACATCATTCACCGACCTGGGAAATCATTTTAGAGATGCTCCACTTAAGAGCAAGCTTCAACACACACACATACACACACACACTGGCTAACTTCCACATTACTGCTGACTGCGGCGTTAAAGTCCTTCTCAGACGACATCTGCCAAACACTGTGTACTCAAGTGTGTGTATTTACAAATGCGCGTGTGTTTAACCAGATAAGATGATGTCTAAGCTACTACCAGGTTATTTGTCATGTAAAACATTAAGTGCATCTGTGTCTCCTGCTACAGAGACTATTTATAGCACTGCTACTATTACTCTTGTATCACTTCTAGCGCCACTGTTATTCCTATCGCTAATAAAAATAACAGTAATAATGTGAGTTTTTCTTTGCAGAATATAAAATGGAGGAAGAGAGTCTCTGGAAACCTCCAGATGGCTCTGATCCCATTAACTAACAGAGAGAGAGAGAGAGAGAGAGAGAGAGAGAAAGAGAGAGTGAGTGTGTGTGTGTGTGTGTTTTAACAGTCTGTAGAGGATGTTTTATGTCCTAAAGCTCTATCTTTCTCCTGAAATATCTCTCCCTCCCACTCAATTCTTCCTCTGCATCAAACTCCCATTCTGACAGTAAACATGTCTCTCCACCATCTGCTGTGTCTGTCGGTCGGACTCTGCAGTCCAAGTGTCACTATGAATTTTGAAAATCACTCCGGCGGAGTGATAAAACATTTAAACTGCCCGACAGAACATGAGCTCGGTCAGGTAATTACACCCTGACTAAAGATGACTGCGGCGCTGTGGCTGTGACTGCGGCGTATGTCGTTACCCCAAAATTCACATCGGACATGAGACGTGCAACTGAAGCCAGGCCCGTCCTTAATGTGTTATCTGTGCAAGCAGCTTATTACAACCCATTTGCGACTATTGTTAGGCGGCAACCTCTGGTGGCCGTTGTAATTATGACGGGAGCAATGGAGGAAGTCAGGTGACGTGGCATAAAAAGAGACAAAAGTCCACGTAGGGAGGAGGTTGGAGTGGATGGATGAGTCAAACACAAGACTTTCTCCCAGGAGAACGCTGTCCAGGTCCAAATCCAAACCAAACGCTCGCTGTAGATAAAGCCTTTTGTGTTTTTCGAGTTTTCCAGCTAACGTAGTTTCTCCTATGCACTTTAAAGGTGAGGGGTATTCAGTTGGTTGCATTGTTGGCTGTGTATCCCTTAAAAGTACATTCATACTGTACTGGACGATTCAATGACTTCAAGCTGTGTGCTTGTGTCTGATCCATGACCAACAGGCGTGGTTTAACGCTAGGTGGGTGTAATGATGTGTGACAGGAGTGACTGTTAGCTCGACAAAAATGGCAGCTGCTAAAGAGGTTAGTGTAGATGCTGCTAGTATCAATTATATCAGAACTGGAGAGCAAAGACGTCTCCCAGTCTCCCAGTTTCAGTCTCCCACAACTGGCTTCGGTAAGCGTTTTCTTGATCTGATCGGTTGAAGTTAGACTGTGTTCGACAAGTATATTTTTGAAAGTGCCTTCCCTTTTCCAAACGACTTCCCAGATGGTTTGTTCAGATGGCGCAGTTGGATAAATTAATAAAAGTATTGAAATTAAACTTTAACCTCATAATGACGCTAGATAAAAAGCCACCAAGTGGAAACTGGTCTGTAAATAACTTAATAATAAATACAATCTAGACCTACTGTCTATTTCAAGTGTCCTCAGATAACTTATAGAATATACTTTATTGTCCCCGAGGGGAAACGTGTCTTGGACTCTGTGCTACAATATTCACAAAAACAAGAAACTGCCTGACAACACGGCAGCTTAAAGAGAGACTGTTAGAACTAAAATGCTAAGTGTATTTATTGCACATAGATCTATTGCAATAAGTATTACTATTATGAGTATTCCTGATAGGTAGAGGTTTGTATTGATGTTGAGGGTCCGCAACTTCTGGTTTGATTTCACGCTACATAGATAAAATTGAACTGAAAATCACCAAAGTTACTACAGTTCATCCTGAGGGGAACCTGCTTGTGTGTTTCAAATCTCACGGCAATCCCTCCAGTAGTTTTCGAGATATTTCCATCTGGACTAAAGTAGTAGACAAACATTTCCACTGAGAGCCTCTAACACGCCTAGAAATCTAGACCTATATCAGTTCAGTATTGTGCTTAATATGCTTCTAATTAATAAATCAACACAACCTTTTGCAGGTAGTCCACTCAAGCATAGAAATAATGAACACAATGCACAGAGAATGGAAGGAATGGGGGGTTAATGGGGGCCCAGCAGCCCATTATTGTCCAAGGACCCCCTACCAGGTTAATCCATCAATGGCTGCAGCCACACTAAGATAAATTTAATGCCGAGCTTTTTTGATCCATTTAGACGGTTCATTTACAATAAAATCCCAGTGGGACATGATTAATATTCCAGGGTGATACAGGCGGTGAAATATCAGCACTGCTATGCTGTAATTACACTCATTGTTCTGGACGGGATTGTAGCCAGAGTCAAGTTACAGCAGGTGGTTCCTAACACTCTTTTCATGCATGAGGCGCAGGTGTGACACAGGTTTGCGGTTTGACTCCTTCATATCAAAGGCTCAGCTCTATTTGTGTCACTGTTCTTCGGGACTGTAGCTGCACTCATACACATCACTGCAAAAGCACAGAATTAATGTACTGAGAATTACACTAGTGCTAAATAGAGTTCAGTTGCATGTGTTCTCCGTCTTTTTTTCCAGGTAATTGTGAAGCCAGGTCAGATGAGCCTGGCGACACTTCTATTACTCTGATAAAAAGCGGATCTGTAATTAATACTCTGGCAGGGAGAGGGAAACCACATACATGTGATCTCAAGATGGGATTAAAACCACTGAATAGAGCATGAAATATTAAAAAACCACCCCTGGAAAGATTAATCCTGCATGAATGTGGACTTATCCGGCACTTTTCCACCATGGAAAGTGGAGCATTTCCAAACTGCTTTTCAAATTTAAGAAAAGGGGGCCACACTTGTGTTGTAGCGAGGATGAAAACAAATGGAACTTTTCCAAAAAGCTGCCATATGGTTGTCATGTGACCGGCTCCCTCATCGCTCGCCCTGTAAACAACAACGTAACTTTGATAACGAAGGAAGGAAAGAGAAGAAAGTTGGCGCAAAAGGCAAAAATAGGTAGCGAGTCCAGAAATATCTAGTTGTGAGATAATGACGCGTTAACACGTATCTGACATTAGCCGAGAAAACCATTCATAAAATCAGCTGAAACAGTCTTTAATTTAGTGTTTTTTAATTTAAGCATGCCTCTCATCATCAGCTCCCTGCTGTCCTTTACAGAACACCAGCATCTGTTTCTATTTAATTTGCTGTTTGAAATCTAATTTTGCAGATCTCGTTAAGGACCCAGAGGGAGCGAACGAGCCAGCAGCACATGAAAGAGAAAAAAGTTGGAGGCAGACAGGAAAAAAAATTAATGTAGAAAACAACAAATGGATCCTGGATGTAGCATCTTTTACCTTTATAGGTTACAACTTTTTATTCTTTTTTCCATAATGTTTGCAGGTGATCAACAAGTATCATCTGTCAGTACAGTAACAACACATAAAGGCCTGCGAGGGAATTAATAGACAGGGAAATAAATAAGGCAGAGTATAAAAATACCTGTTTTCCCACCTTTTCTCTTCATAACTCACATAACAGCCATACATTATGACTAAGACAGTAAACAGTACAGTGCAGTAGAAAGCATACACCTGCGACTTTGATCACTCCTTATCCCTTCCCCCTGGGTCTTCCTCTAAATTCCACTATACAGGCAGAATACAGCGTGTTGCCGAGTTAATAGGGAAACAAAATAAAAATAAACATTGATATCATGGTTCTAGCAGCATTCCTGGCCTATTCCTGTTCATCCTAGCAACAGAAAAGTTCCATAGATAACATTGAAGAAGCAACTTATTCTAAAACTTAACTAAGGCTGACCAGGATCATACAGTAAATCTGCTTTCAACCAATTCAATTCTTAATTTTTTCCTCTATAGTTCTCCTTAAGTCCCTCCTTAAGTTCTCTTGAAAAAAAAAACACGTTTTTCTACTTTTAAACACTTTGTTTAAAGTGCCAGAGCCAGAGTCTAAGCAGTAGTGATAGCTGTTGGCGCCACTGAAAGTCAGTCTCACCCAGCCAACTCAATTTAAACACATAGTGACAACACATAGTTTCAAATAACTCATTAATACCAAACTTACCAAAACAATGAACACTTGAGCATTACACAGATACATACACAGACCTAGCTAAAATGACAGAAACAGTCTTTGGGATACATTTATTTAACGTGTACTTTGGCTTCAACTTGTAGTTTCAGGAGTGGCCCAAACTGAACCCAGTCAGGCTGTATGCATTATACAGTATGTGTGTGTGTATTCGTACCTGTTCTTGTTGCTGGAGATCCAGTCAGAGATGTAAGCGACGGCCTGACGGTGGCACTGCTTGTTCCCAAAGCTACAAGCTAACATGATGAGCTCCCTCTGTAACTCCCTGCAGAGAGGAAGAGAGGAAGAAAATGTGTACAGTTCTTTTGTCTATCATCAGACACTTAAAGAAACATTGTCTGAAGTTGGATACCAGTTTCATCTCTGTGCATCTACCACAGAGATAGGTCCAGGACTCTAGTTTAATAGCACAGACTGGAAGAAACTTCTAGCCTAGTTAAAGTTTGTGCAGGAATGAGTCAAAAATCTAAGACAGACAGGGATGTGACTGGTGGTTGAGAGTGTATTTATTGGTCGCCAAACCCTCTGATCTATATTCGACCTTTTGGATTTTGTGCTGTTAAACAAACATGAACAGAATTAGCAGTTAGACTTGGAGACACCCACACAGTTTGTTCACATCAGACCTTTGTACTTGTCGTGCACTTAATGTTATTAGTGCTATAATATTAAGAGGAGTGTGTATATAATAGTGTGCGTGTCTTGCGTACTCAGTCTGGTAGGACGCCTGCAGGATGTTGCCCTCATTGCCGGGGCCGTTTGTTGGCCAACCCATCTGATGGTACCGTGATGCAACCTGCTTCAGCACATAATCCTGGAAACACACAGACACAGACACACACACACACACACACCGTTAATCGTTAATGAACAAACACTCAGCTGTCAGACAGTTTGTCCTGCTAACATAGGAGCTGTTACTGACAGACTGATTGATTGACTGAAGGACAGACTGAGACGATAATTGATTGACTGGGTGTTTACACTGAACAGGCTGTATTCGTCTGTGCGGTCCAGCAGTTTGTCCAGCTGGTACAGCGCTCGGCTGGCGGCGTGCCACGGCAGGAAGGAGGTCTCCTCCGGCAGATAGCCAATCAGCTGTAAGGGAACACCTTGTGGGAGGTATCCAGCCCTGAGACAGAGACAGAGATGGAGAGAGAGTATAAAAAATGTAAATGTAGATAAAATATCTAATTTAAGCAGGAGTCGTCGTGTAAAATGAGTGTTTTGGATACATTTTGAGCAAATTATTTCCTGTTTAAAGAACTTTTTATCCAATTCTCGGCCTATATTATGTATTTTTTAAATATTTTCTAACAATCATTCAGACTTAATAGGCTCCTTTTTTGACATATTAAGCGTTTTCTGGTTCTATTAGACAATTTACATTTAGTTTTTCTTCACAGAAGTGAACCAAAATGCTGAGATATAGACCTACTGTGTGAATGTTTTAGGATATACATCCACTGTTTTAGAGGGAATAGCATCCATAACTGCTACCACAACTCTGCAACAACAATCAACTTCTGAATAATGACACCAGCATGATTTCCCACAATTCCACTCAACAATTAAAAGAATTTGACAAAAATAGGTTCATCTAAGGTGGAAAAAAACAACAACAAAAAACTATAGCAGTCAGTTTAAAACCTTGAATATTATCAATATCTTCAGAGTCAGGTATATGGTATACACCTTAACCACCAGGACTATACTTGTTAACTAACTACACGCTAACTGGCTATTAAAACCAGCTGCCATAGAAAACAGAGACACATAAAAATGTTTCTGTGCCCAAAATATGAAATTGGTCAGAAGAATCAATTCAACGACTTCTTGGTGAAACTGTTCATAAAACAAGACAGTACAGATCTTTTCATACTTTAAAGCAAGATGAGGTAACTTTTTATTAAACTCACTCTTTGGATTGGCACATCCCAGCTACCATACTTCGACTGCGTTTTTTGAATGACACGTCCTGTGTGTGTACGTGAGGATATTCATAATATATTATCTACTTTCCAATGCTTATGTGTATGTTATGGCCATGTTTTCCCCCCATTTTAAAATAACTTTTTAACGGCAGGCAAAAAAACAGACAAACCGACATCTTTTCTGACAGTTTTTCTCTTTCTGGACTCCAAACTTTTATATTAGTGCAGAGTCTGGGATACACAGAGGTGAATTCTGGTACATGAATTCAATTTGAAGCCAGATCCTGTTTTGCTCTTTAACCCTCAGATGTAACCCTCAGTCTCTGTGGTGTGTGCGAGAGTGAGCGAGAGTGAGCGAGTCTGTGAATAAACTACAGTATGAACACATTAAGAAAAACTTGGCCTCTAAATGCCATCGGGGCTATTTAGCTGCCCGGGTTACAGCCACTGCTTCATGAATATTAACTAGCTTCCTTTGTGCATTCATTAACATTCATGATGTTTTTTAAGGGGGCGGGGGGAGAGAAGGCACTCACCTGCTTCCTGCATCGACCTTCAGCTCCACCCACAGCTCATGAATATTAATGAGGCAGGCAGTTGAGGACAGAAAGTGAACTTAGAGAGGTGATGTTAAGTTTTATTGGTTTTATTCTGATTATTGACGCTCAGCAGAGAGGCTGAAGAGAGGAGTGACCGACAAGAAAGTACTGCAGGGAAATTCATGACTGACCTTTACTGAGGAGGTGTCAATCAAAGTGAGTGACGGACGAATAGAGGAGGTGAAGGGATTTAATGTTCTTGCACTGAAATGGTTTTTAGACTGTTTTTTAATTTACAGAGACAGACAGGTTGAGAGAGAGAGAGAGAGCGACAGACCTCCACGGGAAAGTTAATCTGCTTCAGATAAGACTCTCTAAGTCTTTGAGGAGCTGAGGAAACTCTAAATTCCAGACCTCCATATTTCCATAATCTGCCTCATATCCGACTCGACCAACCTCCACACATTCATCTCCATTCCCATCATGCACCTGGCCTCCGAGACATTACCATAATCCATCCAGCTTGCCGAGACTTCCTGTTTATACCGCTCCGAAAACAAGTGATGGGACTAAACGTGACGGCAGAGGGAGAGATAGCGGTCACCATGGCAACAGCAGCCAGACGTTGATCTGTTTGCCTGTTTATTTGTCCATCTGTGTTTTCCGTTTCTCAACGTGTGGACGTATACTGTCAGGCCGCACTTCGTACTGATCGAATGTGATCCGTAGTCAATGCAACAACTGTCAAAACAACAAAAGTGCGTTTCTCAGTTTTCTGCTAAGGTTTTTTCTCTTTCTCTCTCTCGGTCTTTGCATATTGTTTAATTCTTTCCCCAAAAAATCTTAAAAAGGCAACAATATTAAGATGCATATATGATGTTTACTATCTCTCTGTATTATCCTAAAAAAGCAAAAAATTAAATCTAAATTAAAATAATCTTAACAAAAACAGCATTAAGTGGTTTTATTTAGCTCATTTTTATGTATAAAGTACCACGGATAAATGATTTAACCTGATAACAGCTCCTGAAACTATCATTATAAAATCCCAAAGCCCTTAAAACACTCGAACTAGAATTTTTGAAAAGTGCAAGAGTTGGACAATCCTAACACTGAGAAATAAAACTCTAAAAACTCTTTTAACCCCTGAAATCCCAGAGGACACCAAAAATCCCAATAGAAATAGACTGAAAACTTTCTTACCAAGGCCTCCACAGTAGAGCTGTGTATTTGCAAGAATCTGGCAAAACCATATATATCACAATAAATCTACAATCAAAGCTGCAGTAGGTAACTTTTATAAAAATATGTTTTATGTGTCATATTTGCTGAAACTTTCACTATATCCTGACAGTAGCACATGAGACAGATAATGTGTGAAAAAATCAGGTTCCTCTGAGTCCTCCAAAATAAATTATATTTTATAAATATTACCTACTACAGCTTTAATACAACCAGAACAGTGGGATCTGCATTTGTATTTAACACAGTTCCTGTAACATCCGACATCATAGCCCTCAGTTTGACAGCCCTGCTTTCTATCCAGCGGTTAATAGTTTAAACACAAAAATCGATACAGCTTTTTTGAGAATTGATACAATATATCATGGGTCCACATGATTCCTTGAGACCTGACCTGGGATGATCCATATAATATTTCCTCTAAACCCACCTGATGAACTCAATACATAGCGTCACTCTGCATTCATAACACTGAACTGGTCTCAGGTCTGTGGTTCTACCTGAGTGGATCCATAATCTCCATCAACTGTGCAGGAAAACAGATATTACTGCTGCTCTTTTTTTACAGTCCTTTATCGGTTTAGATCGCCTGCATTTTGGACCAAGTCTGTCCTTTTGTCAACGGTTCCCTGTGTGATTATAAAAATGAAATCATCCCCTTTGGGTAGTTCTCCAAATATAAGTCCAGTGAAGACCTCTATAGTCCTGCTCCTCAGAGGAAAAACCCTTTGGATTTGAATGACTTTTCATCTGACTCACAGCTCCAGTAAATCTCCCGGGGACACTAGCAGGACTTTAAACTGTTAGTCAGGTTGTTCTGTTCACAGAGAAAGTGAAGAGATTATAGATTTTCAATTTTCCCTCTCATTTGTGTGTGCACGTGCGTATGTGTGTCTCTCTCCCAGTGTTGTCGTCTTAACGAGCTCATTAACTCGTTAACTTCGTTAAGGGCCAGTTAATTGTTTGTCCATTAGCCATTAGCAAGGCTCAGTGGAGAGCTAACGAGGGACCGCTGCGGTCACACACACGCTCACACTAACACACACAGAGAGAAAGAGAGGCGACATCCATCACTGTTTAAGCGCACACTCACAGAGACACAGCCATTTATTACTGCTAAACTAGCTTCACATACACACCACACACACAGAGTCCTGCAGCCACCAATCAGCATTCAGTGCTCTGTAAATTGCTCAAGCTTTAGCCAATCGAACTGTAAGCAGAAGAATCAGCATTACTCAAATTAATTCAGAGATTAAAGACTGGCACTGAACAATGCTGAAATTGAATCTGTGTATTTTGCAGTTTTTATTGTAAAACAGCTTTTCAATGCTTATATACTTCTTTGTGCTTAATGAGGCACACATCCAGGACCAAATAGTTTTTTATCTGACTCTGGGTAAGAAGTGATAATTGCATGACATAACCACTCACTGGTTTGTTACAGATGAGTTCATCACAACTTTGGTCATATTTTTTGTGTTTTTGTTCATCATTTCTATCAGTAATATTAACACTATGTCGCTGTTGTACATGGCAGTAAATTAACACTGTCCACGTAACACAGCACCCGTGTTTCCATCCAAATGTAACGCAAATTTTACTAGAAATTTAAAGGAATTGGCATAGGAAAATGAAGAGGTAGAGAAGGTAAATGAATGCTTGTTTCCATCCACTAGAGTTGTGTGTTCATTAGGAGTTGGTTCATGAGATAAGCAGTAGGTGGCACCAATTTTCCAGTCGGAAAAGCAGAAGAAGACGAGATGACGCAATTAAAAGATTGTGAAAAACAATGCAGTAAATGAAAATTTGACATTTCAGTTAGTTTCGTGTATTAATGTGAGGAAGGTTTCATCAGATCTGTGTGGACTGGATGTATTATAGAGCCATGGCAACGATGAGGAGACTTTTGGAAACAGCTGATCAGTCATGTGAGCTCAGAATTTTTTCATCTTCCATTAAGCACATCAAACATTGAGGACGTCTTTTTCAAATTGTGCCATTTACATCAAACTTTTCTAATGTTATACTTAAAAATAAGCATAAAAATATGTTAATAGAAACACGGCTACTGTCAACAAAGACTATTTCTTCAGTAGAAAGTACTCCAACAAAAGTGTTGAGTGTTAGGCTTGTCATTTTGTGATGAACTCATCCACTGTAAGGACTACAAAAACCCAAACAACAGTCACATCAGAAGCAAAACCACTTTGCCGTGTCTTTTGATGTTGAGTAGTGATGTTCGGCATTACCATAGCAACACATGGAGGCTTAAGTAAGAGCATCTTCTGCTGCCAGTGTGAATATTATTAATGGATCTGTAGGTCTGTTTCTTTTTCTATTCAGATGGAAACGTCCCGCTGAGCTCCTAACTCATCAACAAACACGCACACACACTCGAACAGAGGATGACAGCGCAGTCTCTAGCTGTTGCTCATTCAACATGACAGTAGACAGATGGCTGAGAGGGAGAGAGAGATAGAAAAAAGAAAGAGAGAGGGGGGTAGATTGAGTTATAGGGTTGGTGTCAGAGCAGATTTTGGTTACAGTGCTCGAAAAGCTTGAGGCTAAAAACATCACTATGAGAAACGACACACTCCTCTACCTCTCTCTCTCTCTCTCTGTGGCTGCAGCCTCACTGAGCGCTCATTCATCACAGAGTTTCTGTCTGGCTCAGGTTGCTTTTGAATTCCTTTTTGCACTACGTAGGTAGTCTGCTCTGAATGCAGCAACATGGACGGTCATCTCACAGAGCCAGATGTGCCTGTGTCACTTTGGGATGTGGCTGAATGACAAATCTGCAGCTGCGGTGTAATCCCAGGCAGCTATAGCTCTGGGAACAGTGCCTCGCTTAAAGGGAAAATCTGGTGTTTGACAACTTGGTCTTATTCACATATTTTAGTCCATTATAACTATCAGTCACTGTGGCTTGCTTTCGATTTAGCTTAAGAAGTACAGGAGTGAATGCAACATGCACTCACACCAGTGGAGCTACTCAGAAACTAAACTAGGAGCTGAATGTCCCTTTTACAACTTGTGCACTGCTTCATTGATGGTAACTTTTAGACTGATGATAGGTTAGAAAACGATGGCGACATTTGAAGTGCAATTTTTACATCATCAATTGTATTTACTGTGTGACTCTGAAGTTTTAATGGATGTTATGAATGAAAAGGAGAAATGTTGAGGAGGAAAAGGAGACTGAAAACTCCCAAACATGAGTAGATGATCTGCTTTAAAAAGGAAACTCACAAAATCTTCTTTCGACAGAGCTGCCAATATAACTTTTGCTTCCTTGTTTGTGAATGAAGTGGTACACAAGTTGTAGTTTTTCAGACCTGCAAACTCCACCCTGTGTCCATAACACAAGGACACAGGAAACTTAACTTAGTTCCTCCCATTGGAACGCAGCTCTATGGAAATTACTAAAAAGGTTCTTGGCCCTGGAACCACACCAGGATCCTACAGAGGGAAGATACCATACTGTGGGGCTATTCAGTTACAAATTTTTGTGGGGTAGACTTTAAAACCAGGAAATGTAGGTGGGCCAGAGATTTTCAGCAGCCTATTTCAAACCTTTTTTAAGCTTTAAGCTTGTCTGGAAAGTTTGCTGTTTCTAATTGTGGTTATATACTTTAACTACCGCAACACACAAGTACTTGCCAGTCCAGGAAGGTTTTCATTGTGAGTTTTATGTTTCAGCGTTGACAGAGACATAATTTCAGTAGAGCACTTCCCTACTTGTGACTGTCAATAGCCAGATGTTTAGAAAAGCTAAGCTTGTAACTCACAGAGACATCGCTGATTTGTGATTGGCTGCTACATTCTTAAACATCCTGCCCTGATCTGAACCATGATGGTTCTTGTTTGTTGGGTATTTCCTTTTTTTGTTTTATAGTTTTATTCCTCCTAAGTCCTGTTCTACTTAACTTACTGCCCTTATGTGTTTCCTGATGAATTTGATAGTTTGCCCCGCCTTGTGTTCACCTGTGTCTAATTAGTCTCCTTCACTAGAGTCTATATTTCCTGTGTTACTTCCACTCTGGGCCAGTTTGTCTTTGTACCTTTGTGTCTTGTGTTCCAGCCTTCGTATCCCTAGTGTCATGTGATTTTTCTGTTTTTTTTGGATTACTGCCTGTTTTTTGACCCTGCCTCTGCCATTTCCCCGTTGGATTGGTCTGCCTACTCCGACTGACCTCCTGTGTACCAAACTAAATTTGGCAAGTAAAGACTGTGTATTTTTTCGGGTCCTGTTTCTTCTGGTTTCACCAAACATAATAGGAACTGCCCATTGTGAGAAGGACATTAGATGGCTCACTCGTTAGCTACTTCAATACACTTTATATATCGTTTACTTATTTGGTCATATATCAGATTTATGTATGTTGGACCGGATGTGGTCAGCATGCTGCCGATTGGATAGGCTGGTCCTACTGCATCTCTGTAGTTTTCATTAACTGCTACTAAACAGTTAACAGAGACTTTCAATCAGACTCAAAATCGAGTGTTTGATATGATTTCAGTTAAATTGAAGTCTACAGGAAAACTGTAGGAAGCTCATGCTCCTTGCCCCTGTCAATGTTGTTCTTAGTGGGGTTTGCATTTCCCAAATCTCTAAACTGAAGATGCTGAATAAATAAATCATAATGGACAAAAATATGAGAATAACCCACAGCTACCTTGGCAGTGGCAATGGCATATTTGCTAAACATGCACATCTACTGGAGAATATGCAAAGAAAGAGTCAGGATAACCCTCAGGCAACTGTTAATCCTTGAGCCACTGAGCTACACTTATCTAGTAGTTATGGATGTGGAGGAATCAGCTGCTGGCAAAGCTCCAGCCCAACACCTTGTGTGTGAATGTAAATTTGTATATGAATATCCATAGGTATATAAACCTCTGTATATACAGCTGACTCAAACTACAAGCACATCAGCAGAAAACCACCTCCTCGATTCTGTTGGCCAAACAGATGATGACAACTCTGAAATAAATCTGTCCGCTCAAAAAATTCAGTCCATCAAAAGAGACATATCTGAGGGAGGCAGACACATCATCAGTACTGTTCAACAAAGAGACACTCCTTTAGTGGAAAGCAATTAAAAACAAACAGAAACAGACAAACAATGGATCCGCCTGGCTGCTCTTTCCCTTTGTGTGTCCAGATGTCTTACAGTGACAGATGAGAGAACAGAAAACAGATCATTTGTCCACCACTTTCTCCTGTTATAATGAACTGTCCTTTCCACTGTGTATGTGTTTGTGTCTATCAGTCTTTGAACAGGGGATTTTAAACCACACTGAACCAATATGTTTTCTGGTTAAGCAAAGACTCACCTGGCCAGGTTGAAGGCATCATCGATAAGTCCTGCCCTGTTTCCAATGGAGATTATCTGAGAGGCAAAGAGTGAGACAGACAGAGAGGAATTGAAAAAGACAAAGAAGGAAATAGAGAGGGTTAAACAGAAAGAGACATACCTACATACAGATAGACAGATAGACAGACAGATACTGCATACTTGAGGGTTGGTGTGGAGCTGTTGAATCAGCAGTTTCCAGTTCTGGAGGTCATAGTTCACACGGAAGTAGCCTGTCTGGTTGATGTTGCCCAGCAACCAGGTTTTGTCGTCCATCTGACCAATCCTGTGGGTTTCTAAGACAAAACAGAAAAATTGAAAGAAAAATGTCAACAGCCTGTCCCTAATAAAAAAGAACCAATGGTTCAACCAAAGAGGTTGGATATCTGATGAAGGTCGTTAGATATGCAGATGATACCACGCTGTCCTGTTTAGTTCCTAAGTCAAAAACATGGCTCCTGCAGGTTGCATCAAACTGCCATTGCTATTATAATGTGATATATAGTTTTTTTAACCTGGAAGTGAAAGTCGAACAGACAGACAGTGAGGATCAGTCCTAAGTGTAAACCAGTTACTGTATGTGGAAAAAGATAGTTTTGATTTGATAAAATGGGCAGGATTGTTTTGAATTTGTGATGACTAGTTGTACTTTTTAGTTACCATTTTGCCTCATTCGTGTAATGAGTGAGCTACCAACTTGTAATTGCCTTCAAGATCCAAGTCAGAATTACAACTGGGTAACTCACACATATCTAACTTAGTGCAATATACAGCCAGCCCCACAAAAGGGAATTCTAGTTCTTGTGAGGGGCGTTTTGCCTTTTATTTGTGTTTAATTTTAACAAATACTGTGCTATATTGTTATGGCAAAGTATTGTTAAGTCACACAACCATCTTGAGTTGTCCAATAACATTTTATTTTTGCAAGCTGAGTTGCACATTAGATTTGATTTGATTCAACTTTATTGTCATTGTAAGTACAGGTACAAACAACAAAATGCAGTTAGCATCAACCAGAAGTGCGAAGTAGTAAAGTGCAATTTACAATGCATTTATTTAAACTTGATAAAAACACACTGGCATTTACACTAACTTGGAAAGGTGTTACATTTACAAAACATAATTCAGAAGAGAGTGTAAAAACTGAAACAACTAAGTATAAACTGTAAGATCTGCAACACCTTTAACACCTATCATGCTGAAAGAAAAGTTTGTGTTGATTAGAGTGGCATCACAGCCTTTTCATAGAAAAAAACAAGAACATCCTCTAAGGTTGTTAAATTAGGTTGTAAGTTTGAGTAGAACAGCTTGTAGGATCTTTCAGACTTTGTTTACCAGCCAGGTGAGGAAAACAAGGAAAATAGCTGCTGACCCAAGTCTGGCCCACTTCCTCAACTTCCTTCCCACTGGTTGAAATTAAACTATCTTGAAGTCTTGAACTTCCCTTCACCATGCACCTTGCAAGTAGGTGGAGTTGTACCAGAACCCAGTACACCACCTGTCAACAGCTGTTAATAAACACAACCATGCAAGCTTTATTCTGCACAAACAGAAGCAGAATGAGTTTTATTATCCAAAAACAGAGGCAGTTTGAGGTCTATTCACCTAACATTAACAAAGAGAACTTTATTCTCCGAAAACAGAACCAGAATTAGCTCTATTCTCCATAAACAGAACTGGAATTAATGGAAAATCAATGCAAAATAAATGGTATTTTCCAACAACCCATAGAGACAAAGCAAACTTTGCATTATTTGCCAAAAAACAGCACTAGGGAGAGAAGTGTTATTCCTCAAAAAAACTAACCAGAATGAGTTTTACTTTTCATGAAACAAAGTCTTATCCCCCCCCCAAAAAAAGGACAGAAAGAGCTTTATTTTGAAAAAACAGACCTAGAGTGAGCTTTACTCTCAATAAACAGATAGAGATTTATTTCCAAAACCAAACAAACAGGTTTATTCCCACTGCTGACCTCTGAACAATGAAAATGGAAAACATTGAGCAGAGCTTTTTTCATCAAAGTAATAACGTGAAAGTTTTCATTTCTCAGCCCATTAAATAGAAATCACATATTTCGAGATAATGAGATAATTTAGTTGTGATCGTGGGATAATTTGCTCTATTAATACAAAAAAAGAATCCCAAGATAACGGCTATCTCAAGTGTAACCAGATAATTAAAATTAACTTTTATGGAGATGTTCAATAAATTATATCAGATCTGAGAGCAGTGTTTTCTAGTTTTAGTTCTTGAAGTACACCGGCAGTACCGTACCTGTCTTGTTGTTGATCCAGATGAGGCTCTCTGAACAAACCGTGGATGCGTTTCCCACAGCAACCGTCAACGGCACCTGCCACTGTAAGCTACAGAGAGGGAGAATGATGTCAGTAATGGTCGGTGGGATTGGACTGAGTTTTATTGCCTCAGTTATCAGATAGAAAGAGAGAGAGAAAGAGAGAGAGTGATGGTCAGTGATGATCATTCAACATCAGTCAGCTGGAAATGGAGCGAGCGACACAGACTGTGTTATAGAGAGAGAGTGTAATAGCTTCCGCAGCCAGAGAACATCAGTCAGGTGGAAGTGGCTGAGGGTTATTGTCTTCTTCACAGAGCACGGGAGGTTAAATGTGCTGTCCAGTGAAAACGTAGTGTGGTGGTTAGTTTTCAGGTCAGTTTAAAGATGTATAAATACACTAATTGAGTGAACTCCCCAAACTAACAGACCTATAAAACCTTTTAACAAAACCAGCTGAGTGAAAATTGCATCACTGCTGAGCTTAAACAAGGCAGTTTTTCTTGAGAAGTAGATGTTAAGGAGATAAGTGGCTTTTGAAAAGCATCAAGATGAATGAAGCATGACGTGGAAGGAACTCTTCAGAATAAAGATTGTTAAAAAAATTCCACCCAATAAAACTGAGAGCAACTCGGCCTGTGCAAGTGCCAACATAATTTATGTTTTATACTCCAAATGTTGAACAAAACCCATTTGCTAATGATACTCTAAAGGTCTCATTCTAGGGGAATCAGAGAAGCTGCAGAATTATATGACGTTGAATTCTGAGTTGTCCTTTCCTTTCAAAAATAAGGTATTTTATTTCGACATTTCATAACTACTACATTTAACACTATACCTGCCGTTAACAATATTTTTTTGACATGTAAGATGGGACGCTTCCCGCCATTGACGGCAATCCGTGTTTTCACTGTTATAAAAAGAATGAACAAAGTTAGAATAAAATGTTTTTTGTGCATAAAAATAGATGTCCTGCTCTTTCTTTTGATATATTCACTGTTTACACATTCATAGAACATAATATTCTGGGGGTCTTGAAAGATTAGTGAATATCAAAAAATATGAAATATGATCAAAAAATGCTGGCGGCGTCTGGCAACTTAATGATAATAGTCTGGCGGAGAAATCATTTGATGACAACAGCAAACACAAACACACCCTATAAATCACTGCTTTCAAAATGGACCCAGTTCCGGTCAACATTAACCTTCTGAGGCAACTTGACTTGCAAGATCAGGAAATCAGATCACATGGGAATCCAAGATGGCTTCAAGCTATGCACTTGTGTACAGTGAGGAACTACTGGCAGCTACGTTAGGAGCTAAGGCTGGTTTAACGCTACGTGTGTGAGAAGAGACTGTTTGCTCGGCTCCTAAAGAGGTCAGCGTAGCTCCTGCTAGCATCATTTATATCAGCACTGGAGAGTATTTCTTCACTGAAAGAAGAGCAAAGAACGACACAGAAGGCTTCTCCCGACAGGAAAGATGTTTGCGGTCCATGAAGATCTGAAGGTCCGACCTTATCGATACTGCTATCGAGACTAGCGGGTCCTACGACGTTATGTGTCGAGTAGGGCTGAGTCGATTCCTTGAGTTACTTAAATTAACTATGCAAACCCGCTCCCTCTGTAGATAAAAACAGCTCATTATATGGTAACGAAAACACAAGGATTCCTATATCCAGAAAATTATACACTAATGAAAACATACCTATTAATATTATATTCAGTTTCTGATTATAGATCATCCTTTAATGTTACACACTGGACCTTTAATTGAAGTATGTGAGTACTTCTTCCACCCCAGCTGGTCTGAAAGAGTAAATATAAATTTTAAACCACAAATTAAGTAATACTGTACGAAGAGAGAGCGTTAGCCGACTCTAAGGGCTCATTAGGAACAAATGGCTTCCTGATGCTTTTTGTTAGTGACCAGTAGATGCTATTGAAACACACACACACACACACACTGCAGCAGCCTCATTTAAATCTGAAATGCTACTGTATGTGAGCACTAATGACACCAATAAAAGAGCCTTTAAAGTGAGACCTTCTCTTTAGTTCCATTAGAAACCCTCAGAGACTCAGCTGTTAATTGGATTCATTTTGATCAAATTGATTCATATTTTAATTAAAGTGGATTTTAATTCCAGACAGCAAACAATCAGCAATTAATTCATCTGTTTAAGGAGAGTGTGTACGTGGGATTGTTTGTTTGCGCGTGTGTGTGTGTGTGTGTGTGTGGTAGGGGTCATTGTAACACAATCAGTCAGACAAAGACCCATTTATCCCACAACAGCCATCTGGCAACCGTGGATCAATACTGCTGCCTAGCAACCAAATATTTAATCTGATATTTATATCAACGTGATTGACAGGAATGCACCTCAATTACACACACACACTTAATCACACACAGTCAGCAGCATGGACAGCAGAATGTGTTTATTAATATTTGATCGAAATGAAGCCTGTTTATTTTAGACAACAGTGTATGTGTGTGAGAGAGTGTGTGTGTGTAGAGTCAATGGTTTATTCATCAAAGGCAGAAACCAGCTAAAAGCACGCACGCACACACACACAAACACACTGTAGGCAGAGAGAAAGGCAGAACGACTGTGTTGCTACATCAACAATGGAAACTCCTCAGACAGCCCTTTGCCTCTCTTCCTCCATTAAAAGCACTTTGAGCCCATTAATACTCGTCATTTCAAGTGTCTCAAAATCTAAACTTAAAATTCAAACATAAATCTATCAGAGCCTCTAATGCCAGGATCAGAATAAGAGATATCAGGAATAAGGATGTCATGCGAACCGGTACTTCGGTACCAAGACGTTGCTGAGGTTCTTAAAACGCGACGTTACTCGCTTTCTACAGTACCGCGGTTTTAGGGAAGCTAACAGGGTACCTCTGCAGAGAAACAGAGGCAGACGCAGATATTTTACACGCACGGAGCAGGTAAAGCAAGAGTGAACAGCAGTGAACAGCAGCTGGTGCCGCTGTCATTCGGTACCACGTCGATTTCTATCTTTTTGATGAGCAACGAGTCTCCTCCACACACGGCTCACCTGCTGGTGTTAAAACAGGATCGTGGGTGAAAAAAATATCAGTTGTGTTTAAATGTCAACAGAGACACACAGGAAGGCAGAAACAGATAGAGATGGGCCAACGGTACCGGGGTGTGTGTGTGTGTGTAAATAGTGCTGGAGGGAAAAGCAAGGTCAGCAGATTAAAATTAAGTAGTAAAAATAAGTAAATAAAAGAATAATCTATAAGAAAAGGGGCGACTGTTTTTTGTGATGTTCAAATGTTTTTAATAAAAGGAGTGTAAGTTGCAGTACATGGGATTCATTGTTTTGTTTTTTACCATGGTATCGAATTGGTATCAAGAATCATGAAATTTCACTGCTATTGGCACCAGAGTGAGAGCCAGCTGTTGGTTTAGTCTATATTGTTTGTGTGTTTTTTGGCTCTCTCTTGCCAGGCTGTTTTTAGTTTTATTTTGAAAATTGAATGCATTCTCTATGCTGTTCCTGCATCTGACTTCCTGCCCGGCTTAACTGGCTCTGTAGCAGCTTGATGTGGTTTGGGGCTTGTGAAAGGCGCTGCGGCACCTCTGGTGGAGTCATTGTGAAGCGTTGTCTAGAACGGCAGTGATAAAGTCCAGCGGGAAACTGAACACACACTGTCTGCGAGTGGAGTCATCGCACACAGTCTGCGCAGTCTTAAAAACGTCAGTCTTACGTCACAAGGACTAGTTTAAGAGTTTAATTTGAACAGCAAACAAGGATTTCCGAAAATGGACTTCAACCATCGCTCAGACACTTCACATAAAAGCATCTTCTGGTAGCTTTGTTTAGTCAAAACTACCATGAAAGATCTATATATAAAATAATGAAATCTCATTTATAATTCTTTTCACCTTAACTTAATTTTTAACATTAATTTGTGTTGATGGATTTTAATTGTTTTTGTCAATTACGTCATGATATCTGCTTTCGAGAGGTAAAGCAGTGTATAAATAAACTTCTGTGGAATAATTATCATGTCCCGTTTAGCATTAAAGCTAATTAAATCAAACGCACAGCCACTTGTCCTCCAATCACATCTGTTTGCCTGTTAGGTGCTTCGTCTCTCTTTAGCTGCAATAGAGACGAGTTGTGATGTGTTTAAATGCAGATCCTGTTTGATTTATTTTCAGTATCATTAGCTTGACCTTATCATTTGCACATGCTGTCCTCTGGTGTCTCTTTTTCTGTCAGCTTGCTACTTTAAAGAGCATTTATTTGCCTCGCTGCGTTGGTTGTTTGATGGTGGGAAAAGAAGACACAAATTTGAAACGTCTCCCTCAAACCGCCAGAGACAGGTGGAAGAGAGGAATGTAAATTGTTTGACATAAAAATATACTGTGATCTCTAAAATGTCACCTTAACACTAAGTTAAAAAAAAATGCAACAAAAAGTTTGAGAAGAAGTTAATGTTATTGGAATAAAAAGCTCTACATTTGCCATTTATACCTCCGTTACTAGTCTGTTCTAAACAGTGTTGGGAGGGTTACTAATTACTCATTACCTATTAAAAATGTAGTCATTAACCTAATCCAAGTGTCAGAATATGTATGTCTTTCCCTTACTTTTGGATTACCTCAACACCAAATATGCAAATAAAGAGAAAAGACAACAGAAACAAACATTTGAAAAGAAAATGGAAACAGGATTAATTCTAATCCTGCTAAATAATCCCATTTTTATTAAATGTAACTGAACTGTTTTTTTTTTCCTGTAACTGTAATAGATTTTGTATCCTGACTATGTATCTTAGCTACATGTAATCCATTACTCCCCAAGCCAGGCTCTAAATGCAGGGATTGAGTGTCTCTATACTACTAATAAATTATATAATGTAATTTCTGCCACTAGGGGGTCAAAACAAGAACATCCATTTTAGTGTGATTTGTGCGTCCATGAAAGTTTTCTTCTGGTTTGTTGTTGCATTTACTGAGTAGATGTGTAATTAGTGTTGAGAGTTTAAGTTATATAAATCTTGTCAGCCCATTCTTGATCGGAGTGAGGAGCCTTATTTTAGACCAGGGATAGGCAACCTGTGGTTATTTTTGTAATATTTTATTTTAATTTTTGTAGGCCTAAAGTGATTCTGACATTTCCCAACTGTAACAAATTTGTTACTATTACATACCAAATGAAAAAGTCAACTTTTGTCCACTAAAATGTGTGTCCTAAGTTACGTCCTGACCTGGTGGCTTTTACTCTGTGTTTGGCTGAACCTCAATAGCGGTGGTCTATTAGTCTTGAATCTTTCTATCTAGAAAGTATCAGAGGAAATTAGAGAATTTAATAGCACATGGACAGATTTATTTTCTTTCACCACCAACACTGGTTTACCAGTATGCTTGATCTTTGGCGTGAAATTGGAATTATAAGGCTCAAATATGCCTGCTCCAGACAGTCCATTTTTTAAAAAATTTCTTTTTTGATTATGTACTTCTAATAAGATTACACAGTTCACAGATTGCCTTTGTTGATCAATACTACTGTTTATGGATGCTGCATGCAAGTTATAACTGTAGTAAGATAACACAATTCAAAAGAAATTTTTGGGGGAGATTGGTAATGTACATGTTTATTACGTTACATAATTAAAAGGATGTATTTCTCTGGGTTTGAACGTTAAGTACACAAATAATATAGATCTGGTGTTTTGAGGCATTTTAAAAGCGCAAACATACACATAAAAAAGCAAGGGGCCTAATATAGATCCTGAAATCAACCATCTGGGAACAGTCTGACCTCCCAGCTGAAAAGAGAATCATCAAAACCCATGAAAAACTAATTAGACTAGACGTAGTCATAATTCGTACAAAAATATAGATTTACAAGTGCAGCACACTTTTTATCCGAAGACTCAGTGGTGTCATCCACAACAGCAGCTGCAGCAGTTATTGCACTCTGAGCAGGTCTAAAGCCCAACTGCTGAAGAAAGATGTTTTTCCTCCACGAAGCCACAATCTTGTGAGTTGTGCAGTAATTCAAGTTTTTTTTTTCCAATTTCTTCCTGTATATTTCAGTGTATCTCTAAGAATTCGGTGCATGTAAATAAACAAAAATACAAAAATAAATAAATCAGCAGTGTAAGTCAACAGCGTGTAACACTGTGGGACACTGCTGCGCTCCTGAACGCAGCTCTGCGGGATCAAACAGCAGCATATGCCTCTGATTCAATCCACTGCCGCCGCCGCCACTGCGTTCAGCCGTGACGACAGTTCAGCTACAAACACAGTTTCTTTTTTACAAGAGTTGGTGAACGCCCCGGGACCACTGAGTGTGTCTGAACGCAGCCCCACGAGACTCCACAAGAGTTCAGCTCCACCTACAACAAACAGCTTTAGTTCATCAGCTGAGGAGACCTCAGGAGCAACTCTGAGCAGAGGAGCTCAAGTGAAACACAAAAGGCTCCAGATGAAAGAATAAAAAGAGAACAGAAGAGGAGAGGAACATGAAATAAAAAAACGGTGTGGCACTGAGTAGGTCAGAGTGATTGCAAATGTCAGATACAGAACAAAAAACATGACGGGAAGAAAAGAAAGAAAGGAGCGAAAAGAAAAGAGAAAATAAAAGTGAACAACAGGTTAAAAAAAAGGAAAAAAGAAAAAAGGAGGTGATGAAGTATTGATGGAAGAGAAAGTGGGTCGATAAAACAGCGAAGAGAATAAACTCCAGACCTTGTGAAGGATGTGAATAAAACATCAAGTGAATCAAATATAAATGAAATATAAATGATGTAAAGGTGTTAAAGAATGTGAAGAAAAACTGGAAAAGTGCTTTTTCAGGAGAAAATGGAGGACAGACTTATTGCTTATTGAGGTGTGAAACAAAGAGTTAAAGGAGCATCGTTGCAGAGGCGAATGACTGAATGATATGAAGGACACGGTTCTGAGAGTCTGATGAACTCTGAAAATATAAAAAGTATCCCGAGAGTCACTGTTGTCACTAATAACAAACAGCATGACTTCATATTTTTATACATTGTATTAAACATCTGATTCCTGAGAATCGTGTAAAAGGACTGAGCGGATTTCTTGTTTTAAACCTTTTCATTATTTTATCTTTTTGTGTAGCGACATGCAACACTTTTATAATGTGCCATAAAGGAACAAAAACATGTATTTTAATAAAGAAGTCCATAAGCACTGACCTAACCAGCGGGTTTTAATAATTGTTGCCTCTTGAGACCAACATTTACCTGGGGAACGTTCAGTCTGAATCTAGTGTGTAAATCTAGTGTGTAAAGTAAGGCCAGTAAACCAGGGCTGAACGCAGCCCTGGTTTACTGGCCAAAAGCAGGAGGAGGACAAGGAATAGCGTGGCTATGGTTGTAAACATAAACTCACCTGTTCTACACAGAAATTAATGGTAAATAAATTTAAGTTTCTTGACTGATCTATTAGGATATTGGTCTGTTTCTTTGCTGTAAACAGATTTTTATAATGTAAACCCCATTTATACTATTTAATGATAGCCACTGAATGGATCTATATACTGTATTGTTTCAATTGTTACTGGCGGAGTCTGCCATTCCATGTATAAAGGATTTATAGGTTAAGCCACCATGTTGGATTACATTGTTAACTTTTTTCTTGAGTCTTATTTATTGATGTAACAAATTACTGATCCTCTCAGTCCACAGCTTGTTCTGTTGCTATAAACAGATTTAGTTATTTTGTTGTGTTTGTGAAGTCGCTCAGTGTGCGTTTTATAAATGTATGATTGCAAACAAAACTTTAGGCCCTGATGTCCCCATATCAACCAGGACTGAAATCTTATAGATTAAAAGTTAGATTTAGTTTTGTTGATGAAAGTTTAAGATTTGATTTGTCAAATCATTTTGCCATTTTGTTTACATTTGGATCATTTTACAGAAAAAACTTAAACTTGGTCTAACCTGTTGTTGGTTCTGACTTCCTGCCCGTACAGGAAGTGCTCCTGGCTGACAGTGATGTAATGAGTAGGGAGCTGCTCTGATTGGTTCTTGCTGATGGTAACAACAGGGTAGCCCATTTGTAGAGTCCACCTGTCCATCATCCCTCCGATGTCGATGTCCCGCCCCTCTGAGCGCATGGCCTGGACAAAACACACAACGTATGAATAATCAGTGACTAATAATAACCAATTAGCACCAATTATTTTCACCAATATTCAACTTTAAGTCGATTGATTAGAGAAAAATGACTTTCACTTTCAGGTGATTGGAGATCTGATCATCTGATCAGTTAATTAAAGAGCAATCTCAGTATAGCGAAGATGAATCTAATTAAACAGAGACTTCCTGTGTGAAGGACAAAAAAGAAAACAAGCCTCGCCGCCATCTGTCAGTCACGTTACCATAGCAACCAGACTTTCCCTTCGTCTCTGTCTCATCAACTCGGTGCTTAACAAGCGTCTCCCCGGCCTTCATTAGAACCGCTTCGTTAAATAATTAACAGCTTCGTGCAGTCTGGCTGCTTTTATCCCCCCAAGAGCCATAAAACGTGGAGCAGTCACAGGTTTAAATCCCTGCCACGGAGCAAGGCACTAACGCTGCATGGTGTAAGCGGACAGGTAAGTGGTACCTGAGTCAGTTTGTTCCACAGGTCGTCTCTGGCTGCGTTGCCATACATGTGACTCAGCAGATAATCCTGAAAAAACAGAGAAACAGATCAGCCACTTAAACACACCATGTGACAGGAAGTGACATCATTTGGTGGACTGTGGCTGGCACAATCTTTAACCTGTTGAAAATATTTTTTTATCTGCTATGAATTGTCTTTACACACCAAATATATGTGTTTATTTCATTAAACTTAAGACTATAAGTTAGTCTAACATGTGCCCATAACAGATCATTAAATTAATTTCCATTTTCATACATATTTTTTATTCAACATAAATTAAGGTGTTAAATTTGACAGCATTGGAAATTTGTTGCCACCCATCTGGACCATTTAGTGGCATCTAGTGGTGAAGTTGGCAGATTGCAACTAACTGAACACTGCTCGCGTCTGTATTTGACAACCTGGAAATGATAATAGGCTTGCAAAAGACCCTATCTAAGAGCAGAGTAATGTGCATATGTAGAGGGATATAAAAAAATAACAGATAAATATATGAAAATACTAGCAGGATATTTACAGTATGAACAGTAGAGTGTGATACTGCTACTCTTTTTAATGCTTACATTTACACTATATTACATTAGTTGCATACTGTACGGATTTAAAAAGGTGGGAGACAAAAGTGTTCGTAAAAGTGTTTCAAGTTTGAAATAAGTCTCATACAAGGCAGTAAGTTTTTTTAGCCCCTGTGTTGAGTCGAAAGGGCTTCGGGACTCAATCCCTGATCTGACTTCAAACTGTGAGCTATATTTTCTAAGCTAATGAACAAGGTGAAGACTCAAAAAACTCCCAGATCGAATCTCCCAGTTCAAAAGGGACTTAGTGGCGTGGCAGCATCGTTTTCAACAGGCAATTCATCGGTGACGTTCGGGTCTGGTTTGATCCCCGTCTGTCTCCAGGGAAGAAAACTTATTCCCTGCTGCAGTGTGTTTGGGGTTATAAAAGCTTAGAGAGCTTGGTGCATTGTTGGGGTTTGTGATAAAACAAGAAAAGGCAGGAAAGTAGTACAAGATAACAGAACACCTACAGAGAAAGAGTTCTAATCTGCTTCTCACTGATTGATTCCTCTGTGTGTGTGTGTGTGTGTGTGTGTGTGTGTGTGTGTGTGTGAACATCCCTCGCAAACAGTCAGTCAGTTGTCATAGCGCGTATGGAGGTTGATAAGGCAAGAAGAAGCTCTTTATTGGAACAAGATGCCACACATGATAACAACACGGAGTGTGTGTGTATGTGTGTGTGGCTTTGATAAGTATGACTGTCACCTTCACTAAAGCTGACATGAGATAAAACGCGCCCTTCCACACAGTCACAGAGTCTGATCCTGATTCCAACACAAACAGGTTTAGCAGCGTGATACACCTCAACCTAACGATAAGCATTCTGTCGGAGGAAGATGGCTGTGAGTGATAATAATTTCATTGAAAGACATTTGTTACAGCAGCTCTGAGGGTTAAGGTGAAAGATTTCTGCCGTTACAGACATCGTTTTAGCACACGGGTCTGTTAATGAGGACCGTTTTTCCACATCTGAGGATGAACCTTGATCTCCGTTCTCCGTCAGCGCAGCAAACACGTCTGGGTTTTTCAACAGGCCACTTCTTCCCAGGGAAAAACGCCAAAAATAACATATACAAAATGAATCAGGAATAGCTTCTTGACTACAAGGCTTATCTGAAAAGTTGGGTTTCTTTCCGGGAAGACTCATCCAAACCACAAAATCCCTCCCTCTGTTATTCAAGGTAATCAGACCCAAACTTTATTGATATAGTGCTGTATTGTCAGTGCACAATATTTAAACCTCACACACCAACTCTACAATCATAAGACCATCTGGAGTGGTCCACTGACGTGTTTTAAACATGAGAATCTTTCCCATTTTTCTTATCTGTCCTGCATGACATGAACATGGCATAAGGGTGGCAGTGGTGTGTGATTGGCCAACTTAAATGGTGCAACTGTGAGACTCTGAAGCCTGAATCCATATCTAATGGGAGCCTGTGAATGTCAACACCTATTTTAAAGCAATCTTTAGCTATTTGAATACGACTAAAACTTAATTTAATGCATAAAATACCAAATGTCACTGCAATATTTAAATCCATGTCCATATTACTAAGTGAATTTCTTTTCCAGAACTTTTTTGACTGGGGTGGCACAAGTAGGGCGCTGACTTATGCAGAGGTGGTATGAAGTATGTGTCTCAGCTCTCCATTTATTCCCAATTTATCCAGATTCTGCAGTGTTTATGGACCCCAGTATGCAGAAATATTCAAATGCACTAACAATCATACCACCTGCAAAGAAACTGCATGGTTTTTGCCTAAAACATAATAAAACAAATCTGCAAAGTGGAGACTCGTGGGTACCCATAAAACCCATTTTCATTCAGAAATCTTGAGGTCAGAGATCTACGGACCCATTTGAAAATGATAAATTTTTGCCATCTCCAAAGTTTAGCCTTACTTTGGAGTGTTATCTAGCTTCCTTCCTAACATGGTAGCATGACACAGTTGGTACCAATGGATACATTAGGTCATTTAGTTTCATATGTTACTAGTACCTTCGCTCTAGCTTTAAAACTCGAGGGCCTCTGCAAGACAGTGTGAAGTGGAATAGGTGGTGGCAACAAGAGGCGGTCCTGACACGCCCCTGCATACTACCGTTACAGTTATCAACTCCTAACAAAACATACATTTCGTAAATTTTCTTACTGTAAGAAAAGTGAGTTGTTTTAGTTGAATTATTAGATGCAGATGGTTTGTACAGTTTGTTATATCTTTTAATTCTCATTAAACATCTCAGAGGTTTTTGCAAAGAAAATATGAAGAAAAACTACAGAAGGAAATATTTTCCCAAGATGTTTTTTTATGCAGCTGAGGACCGAAACTAATGCTCTTATTAGGTAGTGTGGCAGCACATTGTATATGTAACACACACACACACACACACACACTCTTTCAAACGCACAGTATTTTCTGTGTGTTTTGCTGCTGGATCAGCAGTGTTTTTATATAGAATCTGGTTCTCAGTGTGTTCCAGGTCACTGACAGTTTCTGCAGGAAAATCAGGACATAGTGTGTGTGTGTGTGTGTGTGTGTGTGTGCAGGGGATTCATACATATTTCCATGACTGTATTCAGAACAAAACTATATTTAACCCACTTTCACCTTACATCATATGACATCATTTTTACAGTGACTGCCAACTGATTTACTACAAGTTTGACAAAAAAGTGCTTTGTTGCTGTAAAATAAAGTTAATTTTGAGTTTTTTTCCCCCACTCTGATACATTAACATTAACCAGTGTGAGCCATCAGAGAGCCAGTTAGCAGCTTCATACAGCTGAACAATAAATAATGCAGCGCGCTGTCATTACCACCACTGATGTTGTTGTGAATGAAAAATTAAAACACATTATAAACATTATTAAAACAAACATTTTTTTTTCTCCTCAAATAACTTTTTTAGGCTTCTCTCTGATTCATTTTTCATTACTTTGTACAACACCCAGCGCAGCATGGATCAATTTATTGAACTCAACTTTGAACGTGTCCCCATGTAAACTGTGAGGGAACCAAAAACACAATCCCACTGAACTTATTTTACCTCATTAACCGAAAAAGCAGCCTGTCACACTGCATGGAAACATTCAATTAAACATCACCAAACCTCTGAAACCTGCTGCCTTTTGGGAGGTGTTCAGCTTTTTGAGGGGAAATTCGGTTAGTTTTAGGAAGTTCATATTCTACAATTAAAAATGTACACTCTCATTCCAGTATTTTTAGACATTGCGCATTTAAATTTGACTAGCTTTAGGCCAACAATAAATAAAATATTTAATATTTCTCCACTGTTATTTTATTCAGAATAGGCTCTGAACAGCTTTTCAACAGCTGTAAAAAAAAAAAAAACTGAAAATTAGAAACATCACTTTTGGTGTCTGGTTGTGGGGGCAGGGTTTACTTCATGGACATCATTATATAGAAAGAATTTCTCTCAGCACCCAAAACTCCTTACTTGTACTCATTACCTTAGCATTTTCAAAATCTTGGCTACAATTCTGGATAAATTCTAACTTTGAGTATCCAAAGTGTAGCCCCTGTAGACTTCAAAAGTAGAAGTGAAAAGTTTGCATTTTCTTCCTGCATGGAGAGCAGTGGCTGTGCTCAGCTTGAATTCAGGTCACATCCAGAGGATTGTAATGTGGGATAGATTTTACAGCAGAAAACAAGTAAGAAAACTTCCTCTCAAATTGCCCCTGAAGCCGAAATCCATTTATTCGCTGTCCATCTTTGTACTCATGCTCCGAACAGTCAGGATTTAGCTAAAATATGGCTAAGCACACACACAGCTTCTGTCTGAATCCTGGTGACAAATCATTTTAAAGCCAAAATCCCACTGTCCCTGTTGTCCTCAGATATATAAACCTTTTGTTTATACAGCCAGACCTGCAGGGCGACATGAACTTACATTGAGTCCTTTCTGGAACAGCGACTGCCCCATCACGTTGGCCAGCATCCGGATTAACGCTGCCCCCTACAGAGAGCACAGAGACACACATTTATATACATAATGACAAGTGAAAACATGACATTAAACGTGACATTAATCAATTAATTCCGTTGCAATTGTGAGTGCAGAGGCAGAGCAGATCAGCATTGAGCTTTCATGTAAAGTTAAGTTTATTTACATTTAAAAACAAATGTTGTACAAAGTGCCTTACAAAGAGAAAAAGTATAATAGGGATGACCCAATAAAAACACAGATATCATAAGTGGATATAAGTAGATTTTAAAAAGCTTCATAAAAAAAACTAAAAGACAATAAAATAAAGCATAAAACAGAGTAGCAACTCAGTTAAGATGAATTAATCCATGAAGATGAATGAATTTCGCTGTGGACGGGCACTTACTTTTTTGTAGGCGATCCAATCGAAGACTCGGTTGATGTCTGTCGCCTGCTCCACTTCCTGGGAGATCGGGTGGGAGGAGCTTAGGCCATCCAATAGCATTACCTCGTGGAGGACATCAGTCAGGAAGCGTTGCTTCTCCTAAAAAAAAAACCACATTTGTCTTTGTCATTTATTCTCTGGAGGCCAGAGGTGGGAAGTTACACAGTACAAATACTTACTGTACTTAAGTAGTTTTAAAACAGGCTTGTTACTTTAGTCTTTAATACATTTAAGGGGAATTATAAATTACCGTAAAAATTGTATTAATAGCCGGGGCTTTTATTTCCTTAAGTCAATGAGCTCAACCTGCCTTTATTTGGAACAGGCCTCTATATGGGACAGACATCTAATTCCTTGAGAACAAAACTCTTGCTTAGCAGGGATGAGAAATTCATTATTTAAACCAGTATTAATATTACTTCTATCAAATAACATATGAATTAGGAGTCAAACAGTGATCATTTAATCATTTAGTACTGATGGTTTCTGTGAAATTAATAATATAAATAAACTTAATTCACTGACTCACAAGCTAAGATTAGTGAAGTTATGGTAAAAAGTTACTCTGTTCAAGGCGGTTAGTCTGATAGCGAGATAGCATTAGCATGGCTACATATGTTTTTCTCTCTGTTTGCAGACCGAGAGGCAGAGGTGGTTTCAATACATCCAAAGAACTTCTATAAAATCGAGACCAAGCCTCTAATTGAGACTGGTCTTATTTGTCAAAAACGTGTTGCCAAGAGTTACAGTATTATATTTTTTTATTTTTTTTTGCATCATTGCACACCTTTCCAACATCAAGACTGGTGTATATCTCACGCAAATGACGTAAAAGACTTACAAGAAGATGATGAGAGTACTTTTTACTTTCTACTTTGAGTACATTTTAGAGCCTCTACTTTTTCCACTTTAACTTGAGTAAAGTAGTTGAATCAGTAACCGTATAGTAAGTGAGTCCCCACAGTGTTGGTGTGTGAACAGGTGATTGTCCCCACAATGTTATTAACGCCCTCTAGTAAGTTCTTTGTAAACTGGATTTTATTTAGGTTTACTTCCAGCCCAGTTTAAATAAAACCACCCAAAATAGGGGCGCCAGATATTTGTCTCCATTTGGCCGGTGAGTCCCTGCAGTGTTGGTGGTGATTCCCTCTACAATGTGACTGTTTCTCTTTACAGCGATTTTCAGAATCTGGAGTTTGTTTTGGTTTTTTTCCAGTTCATTTTTCAACAGATTCCTGTTAAATAATGAAGTTTGGAAAACAGAGTCAGTCAACAAACTGTCATTTAGTGGAACAGTTGGTTCAGTAAATTATGGTTTAGTTGTGTAATTAGTCTATTGTAATCTTGTAATCTTTGTTGGTAATTTCCTGTTTCCCCAATGTTATTGTTTCCTTTTCTTGTTTACAGTTTTCCTTCATCCATTCTTTCGTCTTATTCCAGTTTCAACCCCTCCTCCCTCTCCTTATTTCCATCCCTTATCATTTTCTGTAATGTCTATGCTTTTCCTTCCTTGTTTCCTCCTCTTATTTTATCTAATGATTTCCTCTATAATTCCCCTTTTTTCCACTCAACGTCTCCTCTCCTTGTTGTCTGCCCGTCTTTTTTCTTCTTTGTTTCCTCCCATTTGTTCCTTTCCTGTTTCCTCTCCTCCCTTCTCCTTCTCTACTCTCCTGGTTTCAAGGTTTTAATAGACATCAGCAAACACATTGAGCTTTAACAAGCTCTGTCTAAATTACCCATGAGATCAACCTAAATCCAGAGAAGTGCGGCTCTGTCTAATTCATGGATTACGGTGTTTACTATGGAGATTCGGTTTTAATGAATCTCCATCTTGTTAAGAAATACAATTGTTGGCTTATTAAGTTTTAGTCGTTAATGGACAGAATGAACAATGAACAACTTTTTCTTTTAATTAACAGTATCTGCTGGGATCTGGCTAATTCTTGGTCCAATGTGGTTGTGTGTAATTCATGGATTAGAGGTGTTTGTTAAGGAGACTTCGTTTTAATGAATCTACTTCTAGTTAAACAAAAGTTTCTTGACATATTACATTTTTAATGAATATTAGAAAGATTTAGATTTTACAGTGTCTGCTGGGATCTGGCTACTTCTTGGCAGATGTGTCTCTGTCTATGTTGATTTGAATGAGATTTTAATCTAGTTAGAGTAAATACAATTTTAGTCTGACTTGATCACAAACAAGGTGTTGAGAGGAGCTGGTGTAATTCTGCTATTTAGAAACTGTTAAGTTTCGTTTGTCCCTGAAGCTAAATGATAACATACCTGTCTAATATCTGGTGTACACTTGTTTAATATTTGATCCCTATTGATGACGTGTGAATCCAGTGTCGCCTCGTAACCCCCAAAGCACCATGTGTGGAAACCAGTTGCAATGCTTTATCTATCCACCAGGAGGAGCAGTGATCATAGACGCTAGAATGATTGACTGCCATCAGACTGCTGTAGTGTGTAAAACTTATCCATTGCACCTGAAATCAGCTGTTCTCATCCTATTTGATGTATATGAGGGTGTGCTTCTGCTTCCTACAGTCCACACTGAATTTGGAGGCCAAGTCAACACCTTGAACTCGTTGTTGTGTTCCTCAAACCGTTCCTGAACCATTATTGCTTTGTGGCATGGCGCATTATCCTGCTGATGATGTAACATTTGGGTTCTGTACCAAACAAACATGTTTTCTTACACCATGTTTTCTTACACCTTGAGAACACAGCAAGCGTGCCGACTGCACAGGGTCCAGATAAAGAAAAATGGATGCCTGTTTTGATGAGAGGTGTGAGGAGCAGCTACCCAGATTTATATAATTCGGCCAGATGGTTTTTAAAATCTTTGATTGATGAAAATGTCTGCCATCAAAAGTGGAAATCTGCGAGAGAGAAGGGAAGAAGCTAAAATCCTCATGCATGGATTGCCAGACCAACACGGACCTTTAACTTATAACCGGTACAGCGTATAAAGTATGTCTGAGTCTTTACTGTGGAACCTAGACAGGCCTTGTCAGACAACTGAGGGAAGTGGGGCGGACTCCCAGTGGTTGGATAATGGCTGGAAACTGGATCCCAGCCGGCTGGCAACCAGAAAACCTGAGTTGCTGTGACTGCAAATGAACTAAACAATGTGTCAGATAAACAGTTTGTTTACAGGAGAGATTCAGACTAATTCCTGGATGTGTTCTTTGTTTACACAAGAGCTGGACTGATCCCACCTAAAAGGATTGGGGTAACTCCTGGGTAAAGACAGCCGACTGCTTTCATCTTGGAGTCATCACACACACACAAACTTGGGTAAACAGCAAGAATCAGGGGAGCCCACCACAAATTACACAATTAGTTAATTAGTTAAATGGCACATTTGGATGAAACCAAAATTACTCTGTGAGAAAGAAAAAAAAAATTTGACTAAATGAGACATCAGCTCTAATTAACAGAGACTTTAAGTCACCTGGAGAGAGAAAGAGAGAGTGGGGAGGGGGTCCATCTGGTCCATATGGTCATTATGAACCAGATGGACCCACATGTGGAGGGACAGCTAATAGGCCAACAGTCAGTGTAAACACAAACACACACACAGATGGAGATGTTCAGGAACAGCTGCTGAACCTGCTGAACTTTTATTCATCTGCCCGTCTCTTCCCTCCATCCTCCTTCACTTCCACCCTGTCACTCCTCCTCTCCTCTCCTCCCTCCTCTGTCCTCCTATTTATTTCAGTGTCATTTAAACATGGCAGGATTGGATGACAGACTGCTCTCTCTGTGTAACGCCTTCACAATGAATACTAATGCGCTGGCTGGCAGGTGTCACAAATCAAATATAGTTTTAGCCTTTTTAGTGAACTGGAAGCTGATGATTCTCACTATGTTACCAGATAGAATCGGTGATATCACACACACTGTGATAGTCATGAATTTGCTTTATCGTTTATACCAAAGTATCTATTCCTTTATTATCTTTGGTGCTGTTACAGCCTCAGTGAGTGCCCTGCATTGACAGTATATATAACGGACAGAGCTTCCAGGTCTGTGAAGTGTCTTAAACCTGTATTCTTTCTAATGGCCAGCAGGGGGCAGCTCCACTGGCTGTAAAGTATGATAGTATTGAGTCTTATGGAGAAATTAGTCGCTTCTCAGTTTGTTTATGGAGCTCAGTAACAGTTTCCTGATGGGACGGGTTATGGGTCTAGTCTCTAGTTTCAGAGTCTTGTTTTCCATATAAAGCATGGATGTTTCATTTAGTAACTGATGGTCCCATTTAGAGTCAAACAGACCATAAAGCAGGGTATGCTTTAGGGCGGGGCTACCTTGTGATTGACAGCTCATTCTCAGTGAGTCCGTCCAGCTCAACGCACCAAACTCAGATCTAACTATCAAACTAGGCAGTGCTGATCAGATATGGATCCAGATTCGGATACTGCATTGACTGTTTCTCTCCTCAAATCTGTTCACAAAGATACAAGAAAGTGTGACCATTGTTTCCCGCTGCGGACGAGACGAAACCAAGTGCAGCCGATGAGAGATGCTCAACTCCTAGTTCGTCACCACTGCTGGATGCAAAAAAAAACACTTAGCAATGACCATGAAGCCAAACTCAAGGGTTCAAAACGGTTCTAAAAGGGTTCCTCTCTCACTGTAGTTTTTATCAAACATTAAGGAAGAAATAGTGCATTTATTTGGGAATATTTTCAGGCGTGGATTAATACTCCATCAGTGAGTATTCTGGGCAGCAGGGCCTGAGCCAATCTAAACTACAGTGTGTGTGTGTGTGTGTGTGTTCACAGTGTGGCTCATTGATGTATTTTTAATAGTTTCTGGACAACAGCAGAGTTTCTTTGGCACAGAGGAAGGCTCAGCCTCTGATACTTGTTTAGATTTGTGAGTGGAAGAAAAATAGAGAAGACCTTTAATGACAATATTGGATTCACAGGATCTTGAATATGTACTTTGTCATAATGTATAGTGTATAGGATTTGTGACATAAAATCACATATAGCAGGATGGATGATTTTATCTGTGGGTGAAACCAACCGTGGGTTAAACACTCTGCAAATACACTTTGAAAAGTGGAAGATGATTTCCATACAACCTCTTTTCTCATTGGGTAAGTGTCCATTTCTAAGAGGGGAAAGATGAATATTGATCGGCCTCTGCTCTCTTTAACATGAATATTTCAGATTTTCGATTCAAAGTCTATTTGTTTCACATCAGTTATCTGGTGGTCGACATTTACCTCCAACCTGCTTTCTCTTTGCCTTTTTGAATTCACCACAGATGAACAGTCGGTGTGTATTCTGCAGTGGTGGAAAAAGTATTACTTAGACACTAAAAACTGCATCTTTGTGATATAATCTGAGAGTACAGTTTTGATGTAATTTAGTTCTGGTTTAGAAAAGTTCACCCCCAATGCCATCGACTTCTATACATACATTTTAATTTTTAAATATGATAAATACTGATGTAAGATACATTTATTTTCAACGCAGGACAAACTTTTTCCATCACTGCAGAACACTCACTGACTGTTCATCTGAGGTGAATTCGAAGAGAGAAAGCAGGTCGGAGCAAAAATGTCGGCCGCCAGATAAGTGGTAGACTTTGAATCGAAAATATGAAATATTCATGTTAAAAAGAGCAAAGGGCGATCAATATCCGTCTTCAACTCTAAGAAATGTAGTGAAGTTTACTCCAAAACTCCACCGGGCACGGCTTCGTGATGTTAGGGCTGCGACACGGTTTTGACCGTGATCTGCACGTCTTCAAATCCCAATAACTTGTGTATTTTGTCCTTAAAAAGTTTCCACTTCAAATACCCATTTCTGACTGATTGACTTCTGGCTTGGTGCACCAATGTTGATCTAGGTTCTGTGTTGGATTTTCTCTGGCGACTGCGGCGGAGCCAGAACGCATCGTGACTGTGCCGGGTGGAAATTGGGAGTTAAGTGGAAAGTAAAAAGTATTTGAAGCTCCCTTCCAGATATGTATTAAGACATATATACAAATAGTCTGCTTGGAACAATAATAGTGTGACTTTCTGCAAATAAAGTATAATTTTTCATTTGCAAATGTTGCTCATTTCTAAAGTTTTCCTGCTGGACACAAGATGTCTCCTCCTTCACTGTAAAGTCCATTCTTAGTGTATGTGCACTTCAAGTTTCTACATCACACTTATGGCCACTTAAAATCTGATGGTAAATGAGCTCTGAGAAACTTTCCACTTTCAGCAGATGAATGTGAAAACATCCTTGCATAACTCTGCACATACAGCAGTCAAACATTACACTGTAGCAACAAGAAGAAAAACAAATTTTTGAGTGGAGGAGAACTCAAATTATTTCATTAGTTTGGTTTGCTGAATGTCTCTAAAAAATACGATACCCATGACCCTCTCATGCGATTGCTTTGGATGACAAAAGCTAATCAGAGGTGTGAATCAGAGCTGTAACAAAATCCGAAAGCTTTGTGATTGTATTGGTTAACAAAAAGAATGAAGCTCAAACATCCCACTGTAGGAATGAAAAGAAAAACTGATTTTGGAGAGAGTGGAGGGGGAATTTAAGTTGTAAAAATTGCACCAGTACAGGAGCAGTTCATTTCTATGGTTGTGTTGAGGTAAAGTTGGGGTCAGTTCCAGCCTGTTAGTCCCTCATTACTGCTCTGTTGTGTCCATACAAAACAAACATCATGCTATTTGCACACCGGGAAAAAAACACATTGTATTTGTATTTGGTAAATCACATAAAGCTAATTAAAATGTTGGACTGTGCATGGCTGCAGAAAGAGTCCCATTTTCATCATTTGTTCCTGTTTTGAATGTCATGTAAATATAATTAGTAAAACGCAACAGACTCCGAATGTGGTGTTTTATTGAAAATAGAAGAGAGGTGTGATTCTGTACAGGCCGTGTGCTGCAGTGCCGCCAATGTGGTCGGCTACAGAAACAAATTAGTTCCACCATAAGAGAGGTTTAATGTCATATTGCATCTTGGGATGTTTTCATACCAACCCTGTTTGGTTTTAAATGAAGTCTGGCGTGTTTGCGTTCAGTGTTTATGACTTATGAGGTCTGGCTGCAGCCTTGACTAATAAAGCTCAAAATCAATTATATTTTCACAAGCTCTTTGTGACCATCAGATAAAATAAATAAAAAAAAGAGGACACATCAGGTTCAATAAATGGCAGCATGACTTGCTTTCGCCTTTGATTTTCCCCCGCGGCTCACGTTAATGATGTGGCGTGACAGTAACCGACACTGAGTGAGCGTCGATCCATATGACGTCACGTTCACCGCTTTTGTTCTTAACCCATTTGCACCCAAAGACTATATTTAGTGTGATAAAGGGAATAACATTTGTTCTGATTGGCCTAAAGTCTTGAAATTTGGTACCAACATACTTTGGTGAGTATGTAACAGTGAAACTTTTAAATTATTAGATAACATGAAAAATCACACTTATCAATGGTCAAAGTCAGGATTTTGGTCATACATATTTTTTTACACTTCATATGTGTGCATATCTTTGACATTTAACAAATCAATCACTTGATTGTGCGCCTTGTAGTTTCTGAGATACAGCCAATTTCTTATCACACTATATTTAATCTATTTAGGACTACTGTTATTTCCTAAAATGGGATTAAATGCTGTGTATGAAATAAAATGTAGGGATTTTTATTATTTTCACTACAAACATGCAACAGGCTCTCTAATGAAGAATGTTTTCACCTGCAGTTTGACTAATAATAGTTGTGTGCAACTTTAATTAATATGGCCTATATAGACAGAAGCCTGTGTGTACTGAATGTAATAAAAAATACCTACAGTTTTACTGCTTATCTGAGGGCATTTTCTACCATTTTAGGAAAAAACATTTTAGTTGCAGGCACAAATGGTTTCATAGGAACTAAAAGACAATAATAGATTATTCTTTTTCATGGCTTACACAACAAACTGCTGGTTCTGCCTGAGGCTCTTTTAACTTTATTTATGGCACGTTTTCTACAAATTTAACATTTTATTTCTCCCATAATAATTGTCCCACATGTTGCTCTGTGACTGTAAACAGTGCAGCTGTCTCTTTATGTCAGCATTAAATTGATGTCACCTCAGTTTAAAGGCACAGTTACTTCTTCTTAGCTCCCAGTTGCCTTAATAAAACCCCCAATCCTGATGTTAAGGCGTGATATCATGCAACCCGATTGGCTCAGTGATTGATTGATTGGTTGTAACACAGAAACAATGTGCTGCGTGTTTCCTTCCTCGTCATGTTTTTGTTTGTGTTTCATTTCCTCTCTGCTGTGCTTTGTTCTTCTCCCTGCAGCGCGGCGTGACTCGCTGCTGATGGAAAACGGCTTTTTAAATAAAAACCTGTATTATAAATAAATTGCTTTATCAGGAACAGACCGCTTTATCATCGTTGCGCTTGTTATTGGAGAAACACTTTGTTTCTATTAAAGCGTCCAGTCGTGCAGAACCACAGTAACAGGGATTTAAAAATGCCATGTCGCTCAGAAACAGACTGTGTGTGCGTGCGGGAGATAAGGTGTTTGGGTGTAACACATTCTCTATTGGAAGTAAATTACAACGTACTATGGTAGAAACAAAGAAGTGTGTTCTGTAATTTAAAGTTCTGCAGCGTTCACTGTTTCTCTCTGAGTAAAGTTCTCGCTGAGTTCGCCGGTAGTTATTGAGCAAATTTGAGTGAGAATTCTAATGTTATTGTGTTTTGAGCTGACTCACTCGCTGCATCAATTTGTTTGCCAACCTGAGCAGGAATAAAATGAAGCAGGGTTCTACCTGCTGCGTGTTCAGGCTGAATATTATCTGCTGAACTGCAGGAAAACACTTTTAGAAAAGGAGGAATCAAATATTGATCCGTGCGCGTGGAGGAAGAGTTCAGGAGGACATCTCGCAGTCAGGACTTCCTCCTCCTCAAAAGCCAGTTTTAACTTTCTTCCTATGAACACACTGTACGTCCAAACAGTTTTATATGTTGCGTAACATTTTATACAATAAAGAGAAATAAGAAGCCTCCTGGAAACTGAGCAGCAGAGAGATCTTAAGCTAGGAATATTTGTCTGGAACATTTCCATTGGGTTAGACCTTTCAATATACAGAAGTAAGTATAATGATAATAATAAACTTTACACGAAACTTTATAAAGTGTCTTACATGGCCAAAACCACGATTAAAAACATTTTAGGAGGCAGAGAAATCAGACAATTAAACTCATGTAGAAGTAAATGGAATAAAAAGAATACATTAGTGAAAATAAATACTAATAAGCAGATAAAACATGCTGTAAATTAACTGCACTGGGGCAAATACATTTACATAATTAAACTAATACAAAATAAAAACAATATTGCTAAAGCTACGGAGCTAGTCGCACAAGAAGATGGTTAGAAGATGGTTGGAAGATGGAAGTAGAAACGCTCCAAACTGGAGTAATATCGCTGTGGCTGTTCAACGGTGGCGAGAACTAAGGGACAGGAAATCATCTGGTCCGTTTACTTTTTGAGGGGAAATTGTTATTTTCCTTAACTATAAGGTATGTAGAGCAATGTGTGAATGAGACACAAGGTGGTCGGATGCGGTTAGCGCTGTGCTCCTCTCAAGCAGTGTGTGTTCATGGGTGTTGGGGTAGTGGGGTGTGCCATCCGATCAGATGGAGAAAACTGGTTCCCACTTTCAAGCAGATGAGATGTGGAAAAACACGTCGTTGTCTAGATGTCCAGCAACCTCTGGCAACGTACGATGCATGTTCAAACCGGATCACGATGCCAGTAACCAACATCACACTGGGGTGGGGAGACACGAACAAACACTGATGTGGAACTTGAATTATTTCATATTTTATTAGTTTGGTTTGGTGAATTGCTCTGATTTATACGTTACCCATGAACCTCGGATGGCATTGCTTTGGATTAAAGAGTTGCAGAGATGTTCAGAAGGCTTTGTGGTTGTAAATGGTGCCTTTGTGGTTGAATTTATCCAAAATTTGAACCGATTTAAACAGCAGAATGTTTTTATCAGGATATTACAAAGCAAAATCTTCAGCTTTTAAAGTATGTGACTGAATGTTTCTCACCAAAATGCTACTTTAGACCCGTAGTTGTCTTTCTTTCCTCAAAGGACAGGGCTGGCAATGTTCCCTATTTTTGTTATTGTCAACAAATC
>NW_023339652.1:2251221-2266410 GCF_004916995.1 Morone saxatilis | reverse complement strand
CATGGTTGCTCAACCGGAAGTCTATAATGGCAATTTTTATTTGTACTTTCATGTAAAACGTCATATTTTATGGGAGTAATTGTACTTGAGTCCATATTTTAATACAGTGCACAGTGATAATACCAGATTTAAAACAGGCTCAGAGTATATCTTCCACAACTGTAAACTGTATTATTCACCTTTGCTCTGTACACTCAGACAGTCTTGCATGTTCCTCTCTACATAAACGAAGGGAAATGATCTATGAGTGTACATATGTACATGTGTTAGTCTAAGTGGACTCAACTTGATCCCTCGCGCGCTGAATTCAGATCATGACCTGAAATGATGATAAACTATATATTTTTTTCCTGCTGCACAAAGGCGATGAATTTTGAATGTGACAAAAGAGGAAATTCATTTGTTGAGTCTTTGCCACCGCAATAAGGTCATGTCTGCCAGAGCTTCCTCTCTCTCTCCCTCACTGGGAGGAAGCTAATGCAGTTAAAGTGTACGTGGTCGAGCAAATCCCAACACTCATTCAGCTTTATAAATATGTATTTAGAATACTAGAGGCTCTGTTAGTCTGCCCTATATTCAATTTATAACAGAATAATCTGTGAACTATTAGGTAGAATGTAATCCCTCCTCATTCTCTGCTTTATGGACTCTATTCACGCAGCCGGCTGCATCCTCAGTGGGGACAGGGAGGAGAAGCTACGCGTTAGCATGGTAATTTATCTCTGTCTACCGTATACCTGCAGAGGAAAACGTCTGTGTGTGTGAACGTATGTCTGAGCAACATATTCAACTCAATAAATCTTTATTGTGCTTGGAGGGAAATTCCAGTGGAGCCTAAATACACAGGGGACAAACATACTGTACATACAGCAAACATACAGCAAACATACATACAGCAGCAGTGGAAGTATATTTACTCAATTACAAATTGACTTACTTGACTACTTGTCCTTTACTAATGCTTAATATTTTATACAACTCAATACTTTACAGCTTTAGTTACTTTTATACCCTAAAACCATTTATCTCCAGACGTGTTGATTTTAAAAGGTTTTGCAATAAACTGAAGGATGAATTATTACCGATGAAGAATATTCTATTATATTTGGAGTCCAGATGAAAATAAAAATGCCTTTCTAACATATTATAGTCATATTTAACAATGTATGCCACAAAATCGATAAAAAATAAATTAGCAAAATCCAATCACTGTGTCTTCCTGTAAAACAAAATGTGATGTGCTTATGTAAGTGTGAAGATTCAGCATGGCTAGCTACCTGAGCTCACTGATTACTGTACAAACACACAGCTTTATTATCGCTGCTCTGGGGTTCGTACTGTCTGATGTGCAGGTTAGAAACTAAATGTTATATCCTTTGGCTATTGGCTACAGATGATCATATTTTTTAGTGATATTTGAAATGAACTAATAGTAACAGTTTTTGTCAGACAGACGGCGGCTGTTCTTACTGAGCGCCACGGTCCTTAGAAACCATCCAATCAGCCAGAATAAGTGGAAACATCTGTGTGGGAACATCACAGGTCTTTAAGGAAAGGATCTGAATATTTATTCAACCACTGGTGAGAAACTGTGTCTGATTTCCAGTTTATCTCCTCAGGCTGGGCCTGCTGACAAAGTGGGGTACATTACAGTGTGTAACAGTCACGCTCCAGTTTGCTTCAGATGTGTATTTAAATGTTCTTTATAGCCAGAAGCTCTGACCTGCTCACACTCAGTAAGCTCTTGTTTTCCACATTAGGCGCTCACTGTCTTTATTTTTATATTTGATATGTTGCTATTAGACTCTGTCCATCACTCCCCCAATCCAGCTTTAAAGCTTAAAGCCTTGATTATTTGAAATATATATATATATTTTCTTTCAACTGCAATAATTGATGAAATACTTCATTTAAATGTTGTGAGGAGTGCTGTACCTGTTAGATCATTATTGTTGTTGTCTTAATGTGAAGGATAATAATGGAAGCCTATTTCCACCAGTAAAATAAGAAAAAGAAGATTGATAAAATTAAATTAAAATGTTAAAATTATAAGATAAAACGTCAAAATTATGACAATAATTGCAATAAAGGTATGTTTTCATCTTATTTTTCTGTTTCATTGGCAGAAATGGGCTTCCATAGATTACATTTTACAAGTCAGGACTGTATTTTAAAAGCTTTGAAGCCTGTTTCAAGTGTAGAAGCAGATGAATAATAATAGTTCACTAAACCGTTAGTCGACGAGAAGACTACATTTTTCAATTCAATTTTATTTGTATTACGCCAATTTATAACAGAAGTTATCTCAGGACACTTTTCAGATAGAGCAGGTCTAGACCGAACTCCTTAAAGCATTATTTACAGAGACCCAACAGTTCGCACTCAGTCAACCAACTTTTCATTATGGAAAGAATACCTACAGAGATATTACAGCTGTTCCTACTCCAGAGACAAAAACATTTTACCTTCAGATCATCGTGACTTCATTCAAAGTGAACAGAAACAGAATAAAACTCATTAAAACTGTCTCTGTTAGTGTTTCCAACAATCACCAACTCTGGTTTGGTGAAAATAAATCCTTAATTCACCGACGTAGATGATAAAAACAGCAGTTAGCAGTCAGAGCAGACCGGCTAGGAATACAAACTACAGAGAGGCTGCGATACAACACAGGCAGAGGGAGAGAGACACCATGTGACTCTGTGTCTTTACTTATTAAATAGTTGTCTGCTGCTATATTTATGTTCTAAATCACATATATACAACCTTTAAAGATTTACATCTTCAGTAGGAACCATTGAGAGCCACAGACAGGGTGGGGAAGTATTGATCAAATGTTCCACCAGGAGAATTTGATGTAAATTCAAGCCTTGAAGTCCACCTAACATCATCTATGCAGAATATTTTCGGACATCACCTGAAATAAATGATCCCTTTCCACTCTGTGCTACTACAGTTTATTTGTGTGAGGTTTTCAGTTTAATTCTGCCACCACCACCAATACAATGGAGCTGAATAGGATTTTGTTTAAGTAACTCAAAGCGTTCACAAACAGCATCCCAGTGGTGGATAATCCTCAGACTGTCAACAGTGGGAAATATTGGGAAATATTTTCTGCCAAAGCACAACCGCTGCCAATAAAAACTGCCCACAGAGAGGTCCTTAAAGTCTGAATGGAGAGAAAAAAAAAATACAGTTTTTGTTTTTATCTCTTTCAACAGATGATTTTCATCTTTTTAAATCAGGTTTTCTGTCTTCTACCTGTGTTGTATATAATGTCTGGAGATTTTTAAATGTTTAAAAAAAAAATCTGATTGACTGGAGCCTTGAGCTGAATTTCTGATTCACCTGAAACCATCTGAGGGGCAAAAATAAATTCAATTTCATGAGTGAACGGACGGAGGTTCAGAATATCTGAATGCACTTTAACATGCGAAGCTGAAAGGTTTACTTCCTGTTTGTCTTGAATAAAAGATCAGACTCCTATTATCAAATAATCAGAGAGAAACTCTGCAGTTACCACATATATTTTACATGTTTGATTATTTCACTTTGACTCTTCCTCAGCTCCATTTGCTGATGAAGATACAGCTGCACTTAAAAGGTTATAGTGTATTCAAATCTGTAAGATTCACTCACAATATGTTATACTTACTATATACTCACTATATACTCTATCTCTCAAAGTGAGATGACTCATTTTGGGTTCAAATCCAGTTTTTAGCTTAAAGTACATTCAAGTAAGACTTAAAAAAGAAGTGGGTCTAGAATTTTCTCCTATTGACTCAGAAATAAATTAAATATAAAATTAAAGCAAAACATTCACAGTACATTGCTGCATTGAGCAAACCAATGAATTCTTCGTCTGAGATGAATAATTTTTTTTTACTCACCATGTTCCACTTTGGAAAGAGGAAGTCGGTGCCGACATACTCGAAGAAATGAGCAAAACCTTCTTTTAACCAAACGTCCTCCCACCAGACCGGAGTCACCAGATCACCAAACCACTGAAAGACAGACACAGAGGAGAATTTAATTGATGTGATGTTCAGTCAGATTCATATAATTATGTCATTTAAAATTATTTAAAAACTTGCTGTATGCAAATTCTGTGTTCGGTGTCTTTTGGAGTTCCACACTGAGGAAGGCATTCTCATAGTCAAATATGTCCAGGACTGGGTGAGATTATGTGGTCAGCTATGTTTGGGATACTTTAAGATTACTTTAAAATCAAACATAAAAAATAAAAATAAAAGATCAAAATGCTTACAAAGACAATACTAACGTGCTGATGTTTAGAAAGTGTTTACCATGTTTACTGTCTTAGTTTAGCCTGTTTTGTTCTTTACAGTACAGCTTTTTTCATTTGCTTTAACAGTAAAGTTGAGCCTAAAGGGAATTTCCTTAGTTTTACAGGTATTCAGTTGTGAACCAACGTATTGGAAAGATTATAATTGTGACTTGATAATGGTGCATGATTAAAAGTCAAAGGATCACCAAAGAGATTACAATTTATCCTGATGGGGCCATGAATGTCTGCACAAACTCTCACAGCAATCCATCCAATAGTTGCTGAGCAATTTCCCTCAAAAACAAAAATGGTGGCGCTCGAGGAAAAGTCACCAAAATAATGAGAATTCATCCTCTGGGGACCAGGTATGTCTGTAGAATGTTTCATAGCAATCTATCCAATAGTTGTTGAGATATTCCAGTCTGGACCAACCGACATCGACATTCATTCCAACCCCTGGAACCAAGCTGCTAGCATGGCTAAAACTCAAAATGTGAGTCCAGCTTTGGGTACTAAGAGAGGGGACTATCCACTCCTGCTCCTCTTCAACCTGGTCTCTGCCTTATGATGCCAAACTGCTCTGAGCCGACACGATGAAGCAGATCTTGTTTATCAGCAACACCAGAAGGCAACCGACTTCAGCACTCATTTATAGGACATCCTACCACCTGATTGGACGGTGAGTGTTCTCTCAGTGTGCCACGGAGCCTCTTTAGGGTAAAACACCAGTGAGGTTTAATAAAGGCGGAGCACGTAAAACTGTGGACTGAGCTGTGCTGATAGTGAAACGTATGGTCACAAGAGTAAAACATCAGGAGCCAGGCTGTTTCCTGGCAACACAGCTTGAATGAAAATGGTGTAACGTTTGGGAACAAATGTGTGTCCCTGTCAGCTTTGTTTCTGAGTCTGAATCTTCCCTTTAAAGCTTCAGTCGCATGGGGTGGATGGCTGACGATCTTAAAATAAAGTTTACTTCTAAATTCACTTTAAACCACCATTAAAGCCTCCGTCTGCAGGAAAATCACACTCTGCAGTTTTCACAGCTCAGTACTGTGTGTATGTTTGTGTATATTATTTGGCCGCGTTTCTGCAGTAAATTGTCCCTCAGCTGATCAAAGCCTGTATGGTAAAGTGGTGTGTGTGTGTGTGTGTGTGTTGTTTAAGTCCTATTTGGATATTTTTTCCCTCTGCAGTTGAAACAAGTCAAGTTTAATTATGTAGCCCAAAGTCACAAGTCTGTCCATATAAAGCAGACAACAACCTCTATCCTCAGAACAAGTGCTGGCCTTTGTATATTTAGATCTACTGGACAGATATGGGCCAGTACTCACAGGTACAGGTACTTCAGATTTTCCGTCCACATGAGTACCCTTTAGGGGTGTGCTAAGATGATCCAATATGTATCTAGATACAGGGCCAATCAGAGACAGAGTAAGGGCAGAACATAGGGGGTAATTATTGCCTAAGAAACTGTGTCTCTTTGTTAACACATGAGTAGCTTAATGCAGAGAAGGCTGAAAATGGATAGAAAAAACTAAAAGTATTGGTTAGGTGTATTTTGTGGTTATGGTTGTGCTGAATTAGGGTTCTGGCTCCTTTTTGGTCCAATTCAGGCTCTGGACCAAGGCAAACCAAGCTCTCCCACATTGCATCAGAAATGGATGACCAGGGACCAGATACGTAAATCTCATAAAGACAGAAATATGCATTCTTTTTGTCAGATTTATAAAACTATGTTTGCCTGCTTTTGTTTTTTCAATCACTGTGGAACTGGGCACATTTACACACGGATGTAGAAAACACATTTAGAAATCTGTTTGCAGATCAATGCTTGCCCACCACTCACGAGACCCGTCAGTGAGAAGGCCGGATGCAATTTCACCGATCGTGTTGCATCAGCGAGGTTTTCCAACAAGCACCAAAGCGGCTGCCATCCCATGCAACCGTTACGCACAGCCGTGGCTATTCATAGCGCCTGTACCTATATGCCTCTGTGTAGGTGCTTAAGCCAGATAATAGAGGGAGGACAGAAGAACTGGAAGGAAGGCAGAACAAAGGAGGCAGAAGGACAGAGAGCAGACAGGTGGAAGAAGCTGGGAAAAAACAGCCTTGGAGAAGAACAAGTACTCTTAGGAAAGTACTGTAAGTTTAAAGAACCCTTTTCCTCCTCTGGGATGTTTTCTAACCTTCCATTTTGCTGGTTTTTCAGTTTATTACACTGCTCCACTCTAGCCTGCCCTGGTGACCTATCATGACATTACAGCCTATCTATAAACCATCATTAGCTGTGATGACTCACTAATCATTATTATATCAGAAGGATGATCAATGATTCATTCAAAGAGCTCTTAGTGAAACAGATGTTACAGACTGCCTCACAGTTTTTAATCATCAATTAATAGATACAATCCAAATTATGTGTAAGTGTAAATAGATTGTATTAATACATAATATAATATCATTATGAATTAGTAATAATTGTAGATTTTTTAAATGCATACTGCTGGTGTTGTCATCTCATAGGAGGCCGATATAAACGCTCAAGTACTACAAGAAAGCTTAATATTCTGATTATACCGCAGACAGCAGTTTCTATACATTTGTTGTTCACAGCCGACCATTTGCATACATTTCTGGGCAACTTTGACCTTTATTGGCCATTATTTAGCTCCATTAAAATGCATTTTTTAAAATTGAATTGTGTTTTTATTTGAATTGTATATGAAGCACTAGTTTAAATTGATGTGAAACAACTGGAAAAATAAAAATGATAATAAATGGTCCCCGGGCCGGCAGTGTGAGACCCCTGATTTAAAGTATATACCTACTATACCCCTACTTTTCTCTCTCTTTGTAATTATGCTGCATTCATGTCATATCAGAGTTTGCGTTATAAACAGTTTCTAAGTTTTATATACTATTCACGTCAATATTAAAGTCAGAACGACAGCTGGGGGACTCTAAAAAGCTCCAATATGTGCGACTTTGTATTAAAAGGACAAAAAAAAACAAACAGAAGCCTTACGTCAGCTAAAGTCTGTCATTTAAAATAATTAAACACAAGTTTAAATGATATAAAGTTATATCATCAATGAACAATATTTGTGACCATTACGAACAATTGTGTCTATATTTACCATCCAGCCCATATGATTGACATTTCCTTCACTCTCCTTTTAGCTTGTTGCTGACTTCTCGGTTCTTTTAAATCCAACTTTTCTGTTTACCACTGCCTTTTATTAAATTCAATTTTAAATTGAATTCACTCATATATCTAATCATACTGTATAATTCCACTATAATTTGTATTCTCCAAACGCATTAAACTTATTTCATTTTATCTTTTAATAACTTAATAAACTTGCCTCGCCTCAGACTGCCCTATAAACCTGTTCACTTTTTGTCTACTATCGCCCCCTGAATGGACACCCAGTCCATAAAGCCTGCAGACGCAGTGAAGCAGAAGAACGTGCCCGGACATGAATACTAACTCCTTCCACTTTCTCTCTGGCAGTCTGAGTGTGTGTCTGGGCAGGGATTCAAACCGACCACCCTGTGGGAGCTGGCAGACTGTTCAGCTGCTGCCTGGCTCAACGGGCACCGGTTCAACTCCCCGAGGCGGAGCTGCAGTTCATGGCACAATGAGGAGTGTCAGGTTGCTACTTCACCTGCAAACCTATCTGAAAAGTCCGAGAGCTCAATCTGTGTTCTGCTCATCTGCAAGAACTCATTTTACAACCTCTAATTTTAACTTTTAAAACAAAGGTATCTCACAGTTCACAGTTCAAACTGTGACTGGTTTTACCACGTCAGTGATCATTTCCTCGTCTTCATTTTGAAGCTGCAACTTCTGGAAAATCTCTCCCAGAATTGGACAAACAGAAAACTTGGAGTATAGAGATTATGGGCTTTGGACTCACAGTTGAACAGCTCTTGTTCTCTGATTTACTTTTCTTTTTCAACCTCACAACATTTTTATTGCAGCCCCAGAGAAATGGAGCAAAACATGACCCTTTCTAAGATCTTTCTAAGAAATTGAGATCCTTGTATTGTCACAGAATTCTAGCCAAAATCTGCTCCCCTTTCTCAGTAAAAATACCACCAAGTTCCCCAAAACGACATGTGTTTAAAGTCCCTATTTCCTGACACAATTATTTCAGACTCTGCTACCATTTGTAAAAACTTTCCAATTCATACAGATAAAATGTATTTCTCTCACACACGCCGATGCGATCTTGGAACCAACTATTGTCTGAGGATGATAACTCTATCTGCAGCCACATGTAGATATCTGTTTATAGAGATTAGCTGAAATGTGTTGTTCGTCATTCTAGCGTATCAAGTTGCTAAACGGTCTGCAGAGGAAATAATTAGCCCAGTTTTCCCTTATCCGTTTTCCCGATATCGGCTACACCTGAAGTCAAGAAATATTGTCCAGTTTCCCCAGACACTAAATTGTCATTAGTCGAGAGCCAATGAGTTACAAGATTGGGTGCGAGCTGAATGTCATTCCAAAACAATAACTAAAGTCAAACAACAATGCCTCAAACCACTGATATGATGTAGCTAAACGGCTGCATATTGGACATATTCAAAGAAGGGAATATGCCTAAAATACAGAGGGTCAGTGGTTCTTTGTTTGAAACAGATAAAAATATCCGAATGGAGATGAAAATGTGTTTAGCGAGATTTTTCACTTAAAGGTTTCTGTTCAATTATTAAGCATTCTGATCAAAGAATGGGCCTCAACTCTGCAGTAAAATCAGTTTTCAGCTCTTTGATTTTTTTTTCTCTTTCCATCAGACAAACTGCTGCTAAGCTCCTCTTTCATTAAACATGACAGTTTACATTTGATTTTTGTTCTCATGCTTTGAAAGGATTTTACCCTTTATCCTGCTGGCTGTTAATGTTAGAAGTGGGTCAGTAAGTTTTCAGTTTTCATCAAATCGGTTTCATGCTGGTACAGTTTGTTCAAGCCTCCTGACAAATAGAAAATATAATTAATTTTACACTGAGGAGACTTTCAGTTTCATAGTGACAGACTGAACGAGAGAGAATTAATCCTTTATAGTTGTTACTACTTCTCTAATAATTAAAAATGACGACTTCTGTAGTTTTTACGGCACACTTCTCCCCACTTGTCTTCATTAGCTTCTCTGTCATTTCTCATCCTGTATCAGCCTCATTAAAACCTTAAAAAGCCTCCAGTGGGTCGGCCATTTTTGCAGGGGAAGTTGACTCAGGTTGCCATGGTTCTGCTGTTGCCACAGTTACACATGTGCATCGTGGGTGGGGTTTGTAAACTGCATGGGGGGTGCCAAAAAGGATGCTGAACCGAAAGACTGCTGAGGCGGAGGATTTAGGGAAGAAAAGTTTGACAACAGGAAGAATGATGATGAGTCAGAAAACCGAGAGACAGAGAGACGGAGGGAGGGCTCTTGCTGAGATTTAGTGAAAGCCAAGAAAATACCAGAGACAGATGGATGAATGCTGACGAGAAACAAAACTATTATCTCCAACACCACCAACACACACACATATACATACAGTGTTTGCGTCTTGTTTGGGTGAGGGTGACATGGGCCCAGAAGTACTTTTCTATGGGTCATTGCGTACAAAACTGAACACCCTGACATAATGGTTATATGTTCATTTTGTAGTTCTGCTACCTCACAAAATAAATGTTAGTATATATTATAAAAATCACTGATCCTAAAGACTTAGTGTCATCTAGTGGTGTAGTTGCAGATTACAACCCCCTCATCTCATCCTCACATTCCAAGTGTACAGGAGAAACAACGGTGGCTGTGAAACTCGCTAAAACGCAAATGGCCCTATCTACAGTAGAGCCAGTGTTTGTTGAAAAATGGCAGTTCAAAATGGCCATAGAAGAGGACCCACTCCCTCCGTAGTTGTATTCAGGTTATATTCAGGTGATTATATGCTAATCAAAACATACCTATGAATATTAAACTCCAATTCTGCCAATAGATCCTCCCAATGGTACATTCACATGGATTCTGGCAAGCGGTAGACAGAAAAAAGGATGTTATAATAGTGGATGAGAGCAGAACGGTAAAATTTGGGGAGGTAGAGAATATCGGTTAAGGTGAACACCATTGTCGTCCAAAGTTACAATATTTAAACTTTTTGCCATCCTCTGCAACAGAAACCGGATGTTACGTAGCTCCCTCATACAATAAGAGAACATGGGCAATCTGGACAACGAGATGCTAATAATTATTAAATTACATTAAATAAATAAACATAACATAAATGTTACATGCTGGACCTTTAAGGAGAGTATTGTCGCAATGTAGCTCAAACGCTGCACATACAGTGTTTGTTTGGTCTGAGGTCAAATAAAACTCCAAAGTAAATAGCACTTCACTGAATATGACTGTTCAGAGCAGTAGAAGAAGAAGCCCACCTACTCTGTAGCTTCAAGCTCGTTAGCCTTTTTTAGCTCCTAGATTTGGCTTTCACGGCACATTTATTTATGGTTTAGTCGCAGTGCTCTCAAACCCACTCACTGTACACTGCCTGTCTAACACCAAACATCAAGTTGTTTTTTATTCTGCAACTGTTGCTGGAGGTTTGACCTTTTCTACATCAAATGGCAGCCAAGCAAAGTTTACGACTAGCTGGTTGAGGAAGATGAAAGACCCAGATGTTTTTCTCAGGAGTTGGAGGAGCCCCAAACAAAATATATCACAAGCTCAAAAGAAAAATCAGCGTTGGTGTTAAATGCATCAGGTGGAAAACAAACAGAATGTTAATGTTGCCTTGTGTCTGCTGGAAGTTCAAAGTGTAAAGTAAGGCAGATAATGGCAGTGTGAGGGCCGCTGGCTGTGCGAAGGCTATTTCCAGCCCTCCCTTTCTACAGTTACATAAACCTAACAACACATCAGGATGAACCTGCTTATTATGATGGCCATACTCACGATGGTAGTCTAAGAAAAGAAGCAGAAATGTATTGTAAATTACTACTGTCAAAAAGAAAACTCAATATGCAATATTTTTGATTGATCTTCAAAGCTAGCATCTTCTTTAGCACAATGTTGTAAACAAATGTGACTCTCATGCCCCCAAAACATACACAGGAGGTATTTTTCTTAGTCCTGAGTGGTGCCTGCACACCTTGTTCCCCACAGCTTCAATAACCTCCACCAATCAGAGGGTAGGGCAAAACCCCAGGGAAATATCAGGACTGTGTTTCTTTTCTGTTTACTTTAACCCCCAATGGTCAGAAACCACTTAATGCAGTTGAAGTGGCAGCTTGTTACATATAGATCAGTATTTGTAGCAGCAGTATTGCCGCTGCCTTGCTCCAGGGATCCTTCAGGGAGAATGTTCTGGAGCGACAACAAACAGTGTTGGGGAAACCATACTGTGACACAGCAGTGTAATAGATCACTTTTAGAAATGACATTATAGATGCTTGCATGCTCAAAATAACTTTAATTTTCAAACTAATTATGCCATGACGCACTGAGTTAAAACTAGACAAACCCTCATGTATCCTTTTTCTCAGTCTGTTTCAACACCTTTAGCACCTTCATCCTTTCTTTCTTTCACCTCTCTGTCTTTCTGTCTCTCTCTCTTTCTGTCTCTCTCTCCAAGAACAAAGCAGATCTGTGCCTTTGATCATCCTCCTCTTCCTCTCCTCCCTCTGTCTGACCCTCACTGATAAATATTCATCCCTCTCTCCTCAGCAGAGGGACTGAATCTGATTTTCACTTTCTGTTTGGATGGAGCTCTTCACAGCTCTATGACAGCCAACACGAAATGAGTCTTGGTTGTCATTTGGCACAAATACTCTTTATATCTACACATCTGTGAAACTATAAAGAAATTCACAGTGTCTCAAACCCTAGCTAAATTTGAAATTATCACTACCAACAAAAGTTGCAAAACAACTCTCAAACCTCATGCCTCAAACCTTATAATTAATCTTTGTGCGACTGTTGGGTTGGGGATTTAACAATAGCCACCAGCCAAATGCTGGTAAGGTTTGCAACTTGATTTTTTATAATGGCTTATGCTGCAGAGTCAGACATTGCTTCTGAACCATTTCAATCTGGGATAAAAACTAGTAACATGTGAACCAGTTGGACCCAAGATAAAAGCCATGCTGCATCTGGACTAGAAGGAACTGCTGTAGAGTTCTAGACTTTGATTGTTGAAGAATCTTGGACAAGTTGGATCCAGGCTGAGAGGTTCACTTCAGAGGCCTGGCCTAGCTGAACTCTGTTTAAGAGTTCCAGACCAGCTGTATCTGGGATAATGGGCTCACCGCAGAGTCTTGAATCAGTTAAATCCAGGTTAAGAGCTTAGTTACAGAGTTCTGGAGTTGAACCGAGACTAAGAGCCTGGCCATGGAGTTGTGGACCATTTGGGCTAAGAACTTCACCGTATCTGGACCAGGGGATAAAGGGCTGCCTGCAGAGCCCTAGCCCAGTTTGATCCACACTAAAAGGCTTGGTACAGATTTCTGAACTAGTTGAACTACACTAGGGATTAGGGAAATGTACTGCCACCAATACAGAAGAACCCATCATAGATGAAGACAAAAGGTCCAGAGTAGAGTCATTTTATAGAAACAATGATCTTTGATACAAGGGTGAGATAGAGGCAGGGTAAGAAGGCTATGAGCAAGATTTCCTACAGAAAGGCTGCAGTGTAGGCCCCTGGTCAACCACAATGCTGAAGGGTAATCATTCCAAAATCAAGGTTTCTGAAGAAAAGTATAAAAGTAGATATGGAGGAATGACATAGGAAAGTGAAACACTGCCCTTCAGGCAACACTCACAGATATCAACATGACAAGCATGGTGAGATGGGCCAATTACCCAAAAAAAGGCACTTTATCTGATGTATCAGATGTAAAGGGAGTGGAAGTTAGATAGTGAAAAAGGAAGACAAGAAGAGATGTCTTGACTGGCTTAATTGGTCTGACAGTATGTCTTCCAAAGACCAAAGAAGGAACAAGCATTCTGAAGTGATGATGAGAGAAACTACAGTAACAATCTTCGTAACTTCTTTGAACTTTCCCACAATGACAAAAGCCACCAAGACAGAGCCCCAAGGTGTCGAAACTGCCTAATAGATGCCAAAATAACATAACTGCAGCACTGGAGATTCAAAGTGAAATGAAAGTGGCTGAAATGTACTCCATGCTGTTGAGGAAACCTCTGATGTTTGGCACAAAGAAGTGTTATTTCATTATATGTAAATAAAGGAGAGATTCATTGAGATTTAGGTGTTGATATAACTACAGGCCAGGAGCTGGGAATTGCAGTACTCTCCCTTCTACAGAAGAATGGGTAGAACTGAAGAATATATGTGGTCAAGGAGGACACAATGAGAAGGCCTTATATGTGCACTACTAAGTGCACTGTTTCTTCAACCTTTTGCACTGGCTCACCAAATCGCCATGGTAAAATGGCAGCAATCTCTGTGTCCTCGACATCCTGTGTTATGGAGCTCAAGAAGCTGTTGGATACCCGGTGGGCTTTTAAAAAGAGTACTGAAATCCCTTTAGAGTATTCTGAAAGCTGTTATGAAGCTTGTTGATGACATCAGTGAAAGTGATCCACCTAACCTGGCCCAAGGGGATGCTAAGATGCACAGAAATGCGACCTCACCACTCCAGTGTTCCTAGTCACGGCTCTAGCATCAGATTTTCTCTGCAGAAGGAACACCGGGACCACTCCAGAGCATACAAGATAATTGATGACGTGCATCACACATTGCAAACAACAAAGTTTGAGGAGAGGTTTGAAGAAATATTTGGAGGTGCATCAGAGAAGGCTGAGAGTCTCAACTTTGCAATATGTACTGTAGTGCCTGGTCAGGAGAGGATACAGAAAGTGCCAGTGAGTTTCAACACAGCTCAATCACGTCTCAGGTGATTGATTAGTTTGAGTTGGTGGAGGCTTAGTTCAGGAATAGTGTGTACTACATGTTTCTAGATACTGTGACTGAAGAGCTTAACAGGAGATTTAACAGGGGCAACACTGAAAGTCCCACTGACAGAATCAATCAGTCCTTTAAATCCTTAACAGTACGTGCCAACTGTGTAAGCACCCCAAACTCAAAAAGCTAAAAACAAAAGAAGCTGTCCTCATCTTTCTATGAGGAAGATGGGGACCAACTGAGGACAGAGCTAACGGTCCTTCAGTCCAACTTTCTTTCCAAAGACCTGCAAGAAATCCTTGACACAGTGAAGGAAAACATGGACCTCAGTGAAGATGATAAAAACCTATGCAACACTGCTCGTGTCAACAGTTTCTGTAGAGAGATCATTCTCAAAACTGAAAATGATCAACAACAAACAAAGAAGCCTCTGTAGAGAAAAATGTTTCTCTGACCTTAGAGCAAGACATCCAGTTTAACCACAGTGAGGTCCATCAGAATCATCCGAGACATAGGAAAATGGTCCTACTCCTTTTGCCTAACTGTTGCAACTGAACATAGACCTACTTTGTAGTTTGGATGGTTGTTATTTTATTTTTCAGAGAGTTGCCTTTTTCAATTTTGTGTAGAAGATTAGTTGATTTTTAATGGATATTTATTATATAGCAAAGCATGCACAAAGTGGCACTGTTTTCTTTCTTGCTGCCTCTTCTGATAAATGTAGAAGTAGTGAATGCCAAAGACTATTGTCTCTGTAAAAATCTGCATGAGTGTACAGGTATGGAAATGTATAAATATGCAAGTAAGTCAAAGATGTACTACTACATCTGCAAAGATGTACTACTACATCAGAATCAGAATCAGAATCAGAAATACTTTAATAATCCCCGTGGGGAAATTACTTGAAAGGTGGGTACAAGAAACAGGAAAAACAAGAGGAGAGGGGAGGGGAAAAAAGCCGCTCCCAAACTCTGCTCCAT
>NW_023339652.1:2242223-2251121 GCF_004916995.1 Morone saxatilis | reverse complement strand
TACATACTGCCTCTCCTCTATTCCTGTTGTGCTGTGTCATTGACACGTAATTTCATTTTGATGCAAATCCAAATGACAAATAAAGTCTGTCTAAGTCTAAAGCACCCCCCAGAATGTCTGTGCTCGGCCCTGCCTAAGATAGGCTGTGGAGCTCTCGACCCTTTGGACATGCAGCAACTGCAGACCACTGAATCCAGGATAGTACAGATGGGGGGCAGATGACAGACTCTGTGGGGCTTTAGACTGATAGTCAGATTTTTTTCAGTGTTTCAACAACACAACTGAGCGGATTTACCCAAATGTTCATTTAAAAATCACTGATTATGCTCCTGAAAGTGCAAATTAGTCTGAAAATACTTGTGGTGCGTTCATGTGCAGTCAAGAAGCTCTGACATCCAAGAGTCAGCTTCAGTTGCCTTCTTGTAAAATAATAATTATTATATATATACAATTTACATCTTGTACAGTTGCTTTGCATTTAAAAGTAGCGAAGACTACGCAATGGACCAAAATTCTTCAGCAACACAGAGGTTTTTCTGGTCTGTAACCTGAGCGAGGGGAGGAGGGGAGAGAAAGGAAGAGACGAGACAGAAAGACGGATTTGTACAGAAAGACAGTTTGTCAGATAGACACTTAGTGTGCTCAGCTCTGTGACTCTGATCGTTTCTCTTTATATTCTTGTTTTTTTGACAGTCCTGCCGCACTCCCATTATTCACTGTGTGTGTGTGTGTGATGTTTAAATTGCTATATAAAACTGGCTGGAAAAACCAATCTGTCACAACCATGAAACCTTTGATTTACAACAACAAAACTACACAGCTTAGTGCATGTTTGTGTGTGTGTGTGTGTGTATCCGTGTGTTTCAGTGTGCTTTGATGCATCCTGTCAATTAAATAGGAACAAAAGCAAAACGAATCAGACCAAAACAGTTCAACCTGACGAGAGACTGACTGAAACAGGCAGATTTTTGGTGAGTCTCAGGTTAAATCCTCAGAAATATGCAACATTGAGTTCTAAATGTAGTGCTGAACTACATTTGACAATAAGCCACAACCCTACCCCACATAAACATATAAACATCATAAATAAATTATAGTTCATTTTAAATAAAATATGACAGAAGTGCAGTGGATTGAATATTATTTTTATTATTTAAAGCTATATAAATGCTATATTTTTCTTATTGTCAACAAACCTTATGTAGGTTTTAGTAAACAAACAAAAGAAGCAGTGCAATGTGTATCTGGTGCTCTAGTTAGTATTTATTACAGCAGGACAGTGTAGAAATAAATGTTGTTAGTTTTAAATGAATTATTAAATTAGACAACAGAGATGTGTGGAACTAGGGCAGTCACAGAGAAGGAGTTTCCCTTGCGGTGATTTTTGGTGCAGTATTTGGTATTAGCGCTTTTTTTGTTGTTTTTACTAATTACTCTTAAAGGGGTACAGCGGGGTGAGGTTTCATCTCAGTACCTGCTCGTACTGATCTACCTTCCTCTTGGGTTTGTGACCATGCTAACTGGCGACTTTCAGTTGAAAAGACGCCAGTTAGTTAACGGGTTAACGAGTGGCAAATGGCATCTGATGAAAGTATTGCACTATTCAGGCTGCTCTGGTAGCTCAAGTACCAAGGCTGAGTCCTTGCTGCAGCGGCCATGGATTCTACAGCTGTCACTTTCCATTAAAGGCAATAAAAAGCCCAAGGAAAAAAATATTAAAAAGTACTGTAAAATGTATAAATGTAAGTATTATGAACTGGGTATCTATTGTATTTATTTTTATATATACACCAGTGCACAAAATCATCTGTGGTCACTTCTTTTAATGGTGAAGGTACATTTATGTAGCATAAAGATGGAGTAAATTACATAAAAAACAGATCAAAATTTGTTTATTATTGCTTTTTTTAAAGGTATTATATTCACCAAACAACACATAATATTTAGCACATATTATACTCAGTCCATACTCTTAGATTGAGTATATAAGTGTAGCACCAATGTGTTTGTGGTTCATTATAGCTGTTTTTTGTTTGTTTTTGAATGTGTGTGTATATGTGTGTGTGTGTGAGATCGCCTACTGTGTCGAGGCTGCAGGAGTGTGTTCAGCCTCACTAATAAGCCTCACACAGACACACACATGGAGGCGCACACACCAGCAGACACACACTCAGGGTGTTAGATGTTTGTTTATGGTCTGTTAATTAGCCTCGGACATGAGCAGGAGGCACCACAACACACACACACACACACACACACACACACACAGAGCTAAATATAACTGTATTCCTCTCACACATTATTATTGATTAAACCCTCCCGTCCTTCAGTACTGAAACAGCAGAGGAGGCTGTAAGTAGACGTTTGTGTCCAGCTTAATAAAGCATCTGAAGCAGATATTCTCCTCAGTAGTTCTCTTCAAAAGTTTCACAAAATCCTTATATGGCGGAAAAACTGCTCAGCAAATTTTGGTGAAATTTGGTGTTAAGTGTGGTCGAGGGGAGAGGGAGAATTTGTTATTTTTGGCCATCTACAAAACTTCTGGTTTTAAGTCAGGCATGGAAATATTAGTCTGTTGGTCCACGCTGAAAAATCTCAATAACGTGACATTTTCTTCAGGCATTCGAGGCCCAGAAGATGAGTCCTGACTTAGGCAAACCTCGGACCTTTCCTGTATCATTCTGGTTTACCTGCAAAAATATTGACATTCCCATCAGCCTCAAGTGTACTTTGTGTTTGGTCCTAATTAAGTATGTTAGCATGCTAACGTGCTAAACTAAGATGGTGAAAATGGACAACCACTACTTAATGAGCCGCACAGAGCATAGTGGTTGTTTTCTCAGAATTCAGCGCTCTCACTACACCGAATTAGTGCTGTACATCAGAGGACTTTGCCTTGCAGGCTGTAAATTTAGTCTTCAAAGGACACAATAAAGCTTTGTGTGCGTACAGATTTTCAGTACAGCAGCTGAATGTTTACTCTTGTCTAAGACAAAAAAAAAAGGACAAAACAAGAGTCCTTGTAGAAGACTTTTTCAAACTTTTTTAGACTTCAGAAATTAAACATCACAACTGACGATCAGAAGGTTACAGGCCAAAGGTCAATGCAGACCGGAAACAACTGTAGATGGAAGGAATAACTCTGTGACCACAGACTGAACTGATGGAGAAAGAAAGCTGAGCGTCAGCGTGAGAAAAATATAAAACAAAAACAGAGAGGAGAGAGAAAGAGAGAGAGAGAGAGGTGAAGCTTAAAATAAAGAGAGTGAGACAGGTACAAAGAGAGAGGGAACAATGAGATGATTTATGGCTCCTTGTATTCTAATGAACTCTATGCAAACATGGTCTGCAGTAATAAATTATCCACTTTGAACCAAAACACTGCAGAGAAAAATATACAGCCTGACAGCTTCAACACACACAAACAGTATGAGAGTGCGTGCACATGCTTATACTTCTGTCCTTGTGAGGACCGATACTTTAAGACAGACCTGTATAGAAGCATTTTGTTGCTCACACATACATACTTATACATAAGTAGGTGTGACACTGTCTGATGTAAAGTTAAGGACTTGCCGAACCTCCATATGGTTATTTTTATATTAAATCTTTTGATGTTGGACTTACATGAACAGAATCCAGATCCTGTCGGGAGTCGGTTGTGCTCATTTATCAGCGTAGCAGGTTTATTAAGATGAACTCAGACAGAAAGCTTGAAGCATGAAGGCTGTCACTGTTGAATGTTTTTGTTACAGTGAAGAGAACAGGAAGGTCACACATCCAGGTAATCAATGTACAGCTATATATAGAAAAATCATTCATAGGTGTCACAAATGCTAATGAACCACTAGCCATTTTTCAAACATCTTATCTCACTAAAAAAATAGAAAAGTTTAAATGCAAACTTGTGTTCTGACTTTCTTTGCTACACTGTACACTGACAACACATCATAATCAAAGAAGTAAGTTAACATAAAAAAACTGGAGTAACTTATTCACATTAATTAAACCCAACTCAAAAATGTTGTTTTGAGTGAACTTAAATGTGTGCAGTATTTTAAGTACTGGTGATATAATTCTAGTTTGTTCCATTCATTCATTTTGACAATTGACCAATTGTAAATCATTTTTTTAATCATTGACAAGTAATATAATAATTAGAGTTAGTGGAAGATTTAATTAGATTTAAGTGGTAACATTTATATAAAGATACATTAAATGTAATCTTACTTTATTCAGATAAATAGCACATTTTAAATAAGTTTAGAGAAATGCTGCATATGAGACCTGTTAATATGTGCAATAGTGTAATATACTTTAAGTTTAATTAACTGAATAAAATTGGTACAATTAACCTAATTTACCTAAGTTACCTTAACAATAAATACTTGAGTTGTTTGTACTCAAACCAAATATTTTTTCAAGGTTAAATCGTTGAAGGTAATACACTTAAATGGTTTAAGACAATCGATTTCCTCAAACTCATCTGGTTTTACAGTGTAATCATTGGAAGAAATGTTCAACCAGTAGGAGGAGCTGTAGCTGGTAACAACTGTAGCCTTCTAACTATGAAGATTACTTCAGAAAACTAAAGAATGTGTCCTACTTTATAACAATAGAGAGTTTGCAGTTTCCAACGGGGCTGTAAAACATAGATATCTGACAGTTCTAGCTTCCTTTTACATATCAGCATGACTCCTCTTACATCTAATTGGAAGAAAATACCACTTGCTGGGCTGTCAGTCATCTTTGCTTCCGAGTATAAAAGAACAAGGAGGCTGATATGGAAACATCTGATTCCTCTTAAACTATTTAATTCTTTTTTAAAAAGTAGCGAAAAGTTAGTTCAACTCAAACAGTTTGAGGAAACCAATTGCCTTGAACCATTTAAGTTACTTATTATTTAAGATGAGAGATGAAAGATATTTGTTTTGAGTAGAAGTAACTCAAGTATGTGTGTTAAAGTTAAGGTTAATTGTACCAATTGATTCAGTTAATAGTTACACAGTAAAAGTTACACTCATATGCAGCATTTCTCCAAGCTGTTTAAAATGTGTGAACAGAATGAACTTAAATGAATCTTCTTTATACAAATGTTACCACTAAAGTTGGATTTACTCAGTTTTCTTCCACTGAAGCAAATGTTTACATTACCTGTCAAAACACCTGACGTATAATAAAAATAACTTATAATTAAGTGATTATCAGGACGGTAGCTAATTAAATTTCTGTGTTTTTATGTGACAAACATTAAATCTTTACACTTTGGGGGATGAAGAATTATTTGGATGCATAATTGGACTTATGATTTTGAAATTTATACAGCATTATAATGTTTATATACATATATATATATATATATGTATATCGCCTGTACTACTATACTGCACATATTTAAGTTCACTCAAAACAACTGAGTTGCTTGAACAATTTACATTTGAGTTGGGTTTAATTTATGTAAATGTTTTCTTACTTTTTTCATTAAGACGTGTTGTCAGGTTTTACAATGTAGGAGTTTAACAAATGTGCAAAAAACTACTTATGTGCATAAGTTAAATTTAAAGAAGTACCCAAGGACAGTCAGAACCAGATAATGAGTCACAATCCAAAGCCAAATAGTCAGAGAACACCAACACTGGCAGCATGATGCTCTAACAATGAACAATTGTGCCATATGTGCCTGTTTCCCCTGAACTGATATCAGTGCCAGATGCTCCAAGGCAAAGGATTGTCTGTCCATTATAACAAAATAATTCAGATTTTAAAGCTGCATGTCTCCACAAGACAGGGCAGTCTTTGGTAGGAATGATCTTAGAGGTCTTCGTACTTGAGCTGGAATTAATCAAATTGCTAAAGCAAGCCATTGAGAGTCACTGGGGGCAGTTACACGCTCTGTCTGGTTGGTAATTCAGCCTTGCACCACAGCTCATGTACTCTGTCTCGCATAGAAAAACACACGTTCTCCTGCGTTGACGACGAAGCAACTCGTGATCAGAGCTGATAAAGTCCTCAGGTGAAAAAGAGCCAAGATAACACGTCGGTCGGTAAAATGAACACAATTTGTACTTTCCATCAACTGAACGTCTTCGAAGCACCAAATGGTTAAAGCGATTCTGACATGCACACACACACACACACACACACACACAATCCTGTTTGCCAGGAGATGCTCTGAGTTTATTCATATCAGCTGTCTGTTAATTAAAACAGACAAAGAAAAACACTGGGAAGACATTCAGGAAAACAGATTTATTCTTTTCATCTGTTGATCTCTCCCTCTCTCTCTCTCATTAATTCAACCATATGCAAGAGAAAATAGCACCGTATGTATCCTGGCTGGCTGACAACAGAGTCAGGGGCGTTCAACAGAAACATATTTATATCACTTATGAGGATTCCCAGTGGATGTACTTCATCCCCTTTACCTGGACAGTGGACACACGTTTATACTCTGTAGAGTGTAGACAGACCTATGCTTTACATATTACACCTGCAAATACACCTGTACATATCACCTTTATACAACCTACAGTCATCTGTACACATCTGGGCTTCTGGGCCCACAAACTATATTTAATCTACATAAGTCACCTTCACACCTTCACATCACATGTGTATCACCTGCCTAAATCACTCGACCACCCGGCCATGTATGTCCTGTGTACGACCTGCACAAAATCCCCTAAACACTTTTCACCTATAAATAACTTGCAAATGTCTTCTGGGCACACTGGCACACCAGTTCTCCAAATGAAATAATCTGTGCCATCCAGAACAATACGTATATTTTGGTGATCTGACACCGCTACGGTTAAAGTTTGGTTAGGTTTAGACACAAAACCAACTGGGTTAGAGTTAGGAAAAGATCAAACGTGGCAAAAGTACACACATTCTTTACTCAGGTAGAAGTACAGATGATGTACAGAAGTACAAAAAAAGAGTTTGGTAATAGTAGAAGTACTCATTCAACTCCTTTACTCAAGTAAAAGTGAAAAAGTACAGGCTCTGAAACTTTCTCAAAAGTAAAAAGTACTCTCTTTGGTTTCTCTGAAGGACATTTCGACTGGCTGTTTCTGTGCAAAGCTAAAGGAAACGTCAAATAGGGTTGTCTCGTCTGTTTCGTCTTGATACATCTTTTAAGTTGTTTTCATCATTTTACATCTATCATGCGAGATATAAAAATAAACCCCGTCCAAAATCAATAATTCCCCTCAAATGCATTAAAACCAGTAAAAGTAACAAACCTGTTTTTAAATATACGGAGCAGAAAGTACAGATATTTGTGTAAAAGTAAAAAGTAAAGTACAGATACCTTGGTTGAAATATCTACTTTGTTACTGTTAGATAAACATTGTGTTTACATTACTATTTCATTAGGGGATAGGGGACCTTTGTCATTATGGTTACAATAATAACATGGTTATGGTTATGGAATGGTCATGGTTATGGTTATGGTCTGTTTTTATACAACTCATTTGCAACAGGAAAACATAAAGCAGAACGATTTATTCTATACGATCTATTAACACTATGGGGAAATGTTGCGTATCTGATAGTTGTAGTAGTATGTTGGTACAGAACCTAGCAGTAAAATGTTCACTGATGATGTATTTTATTTGTTTTTCACGAAATTAGGCAATCTTGCAATACTATCCACTCATAGTGATTACAGCATTTTTCAAACCTAAACCCTAAACCCCTAACCTAACTGACAATCCTGCACTTTGTATTTTACACTTTGTTGTCACGAGACCATCATTATGAAAACAATTTAGTAATATACAAATAATAATATAACAATTAACTATGTAATTTATAGGAGACCGGGTTGCTCTTGGACATACATGGCCATATCATCTGTATATAAACTTTCAAATAACCACCTGAATACTAATATCTTAATAATGGAACAATACAATACTTCAGTATAGCCACCAAGACGAAGTGAAATCAGCAATGTTGGCCAAAATGTGTTTATTTGAAGGCAGCATCTACTAGTGGCCACCAACGGTAATGCAGCTGAGGCACTTCAACACTGGCGTCCCACTGTTAAACATCAGCTGCGTTCATTTCAGCTGTCATAACTCATCTACTGTATAACGCCATCTGTGTTTCCCTCCGCTGATGGAGGCAAACAGGCTATCTGCTCACATTTCAGTCCACATGTTCTCCATCTGTTCACCTGAGAACAACAAAAACAACAGCAGCGTACAGTAAAAGCACCCTGAACCTGTCAATAACTGCAGCATTTCCATCCACACCACCACGTATCGTACATATATAATAATTTAGTCTAGCACAGAAAACCACAATACTAACAATCAAATTGTATATATAACTTTTAAAATGTCACTCTTTTGAGTCCTCAAATGATCCTGTTGTGTCTGATGGGTGTAAACATAAAAATAAAAATATGACAGCAGCAGAGGAGTTTAATATGGCTACAATATTCTCTAACACACACACATACACACAGAAACTTGTATTCCTATTCATGTGAGAGCATTGAGCTAATCGACTTCAACAAAGCCCTTCAACTAACCTGACCTGGTCATAACTTTGACTTGCACTTTAAAATTAATGATTAACTTCAGTATTTTTGTCCCCAGATGTGAGATCATGACTGAATCACTGCCTAAATATAACCTTTTTTTTAATAACCTTTAATATCAATTGCCAGACAAGCGATGCTAGGGATGGCAATGTACTGAAGTAAAAGATGGATTGCCCTGAACTTTTGTAAAGACATTCATGGTTCTTAGAGGATAAATCGGACTGACTTTGATCCCTTGACGCCATGAGATTTGCGTGAATTGTCTTGACAGGTATAGAAATTTGGTTCAGGTTCATGGTTTCAGAAATGTTTTTTTTTTCTTTTTTTTTTAGTATTATTTTTTT
>NW_023339652.1:2241001-2242139 GCF_004916995.1 Morone saxatilis | reverse complement strand
CCAAATGAGCTAACCAGGCGCCCATGGTTTCAGAAATGTTGTATTTAACAATTTGTCAAATATACTTGGTTTAATTCAATAGTACCACATAATATATTAAGTCAACCTGTTGCTGTCTGAATCAAAACAACCTAATATAATAACAGCTGGTGAGACAGAAAGTACATGGTGGCCTTGAAGATTATAAGTTAACTGACCTGTTCTATACACACAACTAACAATATTATTTATTTTTACAAAAACAAAAGTCTCTAATGGCATAGAAATATTACACCAAGGTTTACTGTATACTTCAATATGCCAGTTATGTAGATTCATATGCTCGAGTCTGAGTTTAAACTGGAATTTAATGCATACTGGAACGGCAACTCCCAAAACATAGCAAAAACTTTGATAACTATCATTTATCAAGAAGGATTTCAACCTAAGAAATATGCGAGTCCTCAGTGTGTGAACAGATTTGTCTCCACAACATGATGAATACGTAGCGAACAGACACAGTCCATATACAGCAAACCCATTTTTCTAAACAGGTTTTAGGATAAAAGTCTTTCCGTTTTCTGGTTAAACTCCTCACAACTGAACCGGCTGAAACAAATAACTCTCTCTTGCTTTGTGTGTGTGAGTGTGAGAAATAAATGGCTTCAGGATGAAATGGAGTGCAAAGTAACAGACAAAACATTACTTTATCATTTTCCTTTCACTCTCCCCTCTAAACTAACACAGAAGATCAACCAAGATGCACAAAACAGACAAAAACAAAAGTGAAAGGGAGTCAAAACCAGACACAATAACTACATTTCTATGACATATCCAATAATATTTATGACTTAATATACTGTGGAGCATCACACTCCGAATCTCAACACTGTTAGTTATTATACAGTCTGTTTTTTGCTCCAGACCAGCAGTAGCCTGAAGGTAACGTTCATCCAGACTCAGCAGAGAGAAATGAGAGTTAGAGGCCACATTCTGGAGGAAATTAACTGAAAACGACACATTCTTCAGTCAGCCAAAGGCACTGCAATATTTACACCGAACCGTTTCATTTACGTCATCAAAATGATCCCATACAACACAATGATTACTAGTGGTTGGGACAGTTAAAGGGCCTGTTCACCCAAATGACAAAAAACCT
>NW_023339652.1:2240401-2240932 GCF_004916995.1 Morone saxatilis | reverse complement strand
GATAGTTTTATTTTAAGATATGTTGTGATTTCTGCTGCCACTCAAATACATTGGACGCGAATGGAAGTTTATTTGAGGTGTTCAAAGATTTAAAATATGATAATTAAAATTGAAGTTTCAGAAATGGATAATTCAACATCAAACTGTACCCAGGGATGTACAAACGGTCACTGGATTACTATGATACCGAAGAAAATGTAATGATTTTCAGGCAACTTTTGGAGTTATAGGAAAGGAAGTTGATGATTTTTGTGTGATGGACATCGTAACAAATTAATTTTAAGCTCCGTGCTGGTGTTTTGACATGCCATACGCATGTGGAGTTGAAATACCATCACAATGTAAGAAAATCAAAAGAAACTAAGATAGAAAGCCCTCTGAGAGGGTAAACAAGTATTGTTTACTTCTGCCAAAGCTGCAGATATTATATTACTATTATATACTATTATTCTAATAATATGTTGGGGAGTTCTTGAAAGTGCATCCGCTCAGCAGAGACGATCACGGAATAACAGGCAGAGAAGCTCAGGT
>NW_023339652.1:2226205-2240376 GCF_004916995.1 Morone saxatilis | reverse complement strand
AGGTCAGGAGGTCATGAGATATAACAATATTTCCTGTGTGATTCTTATTTTTGTAGTATTTCTTATTTAATTTTAATCATTTATTACATTTTATTTCAGCACATACTGTTATTTATTGTGTTTTTTTCTGTGTTTTTAATCTCTTTAATTGCTGGTGTGTTTTTCCTTTATCTTTTTACCTCATATATTGCTTTTAATTATTATGTGCTGATATTTTGTGTAATATGTAAAGCACCTTGTTTGTTGTGCTATACAAATAAAGTTATTATTATTATCATTATTAAACTCTGTGTACCACAGTTCTCTACATATTTATATTTAACTCATTGTCCTGTATACATCATTGTGTACTTCATGATCTGGTCTCCTGGTCTTCATAAAGCACAAGGAGATGGTAGCATTGGTTTTACACAATATATATATATAAATATATGATTTTTGCTCCATTAGATGGCTGCTCTACAAAGTCAGAACTTAGTAGAGCAGCTATCTCCTATTTTGCGCCCTGGTCATGTAATAACCTTCAGAACACAGTACAGCTTAATGTCTCCCTGGGAGAGTTCAAAGCTCTGATAACAAGCTGTGTAATTGTGCAATCGCTGTTCCTAAGGTTGGTTATTGTCCCTTGTCTGTTTTTAAAGGCACTCCACTATTATTTTTACTGTCTCTTGTCTGTTTTTGGCGTGCTCCATTATATCATTTTTGTAACCTTATAATACTGGGCTATCTTGGCCAGGTCTCCCTCGAAAAAGAATAGATTTTAATCTCAAGGGACTTCCTGGTTAAATAAAGGTTAAATCAAAAGTAAATACATCTCTAAAACATCCTGCCAACTGGCAAACAAAAGGGAACAGAACAGTGACCTCCATGGCTGACGTAATGAGCAAACACGGACGTTGTGAAAAGGATCATCTGAATAAAGCAGCGTCTTCTATTCTGGTAAATGTTCTAGTGGGAAAAAAAGCTTTTTCATATGATCTCGATTAAATACAGTGACAAAAACCTGAGTCTAAACACACCCAGTAAAACTATTCCTAGATTTGTGAGTTCCCAAAATCTTTGCTACCCTAGAAAAGAGACAAGTTGTGTAGAATGAGAAAACTGACAGAGCGGCAAACAAATCGATATTATGCTACCTATAAATATTCAGTATTTCAGTACCACAAATGTCCTATGACCCAGTTTGCACCCATGAAGTCCCAGGGATGTCATAGACGAGTCAAGTCAATTCATTGATAGAGCACATATATAAAACAAGTGTTTACCAATGTGCTTTACAGAGAAATTATAAATACAGTGCTGCAATTAAATGGGTAAATAACAGCCAAATTAAAGCTTTAAGTGCTGGATCGTAAAAGTATTAAAGTAATATGTCACCCGAGTAGAGAGCAGCCTACAATAATTACGTTTACCAGCTGTGATTGTCAGATTATTATGAATCTGTGCTGGTAGGTTGAGCTCTGAAACCCTGGTTTTGGCACACAAACCGACACATCCACTTATGCCGACATCAACTGATAGCTTGTTAACAAAACTCCACATGTGCCAGCAACATCATTAACAGTACAGACTGAGAAACAAAATATTTCACAAGGAGCCTGCCTATTGTTCCAACAGCCCATTATTCTGAAACCACAGTAGTTCGAAACATGTCCCAATGGACTGAAAGCCCAGTTGATCGACAGCCCATTATCCCGAAAACAAATATCCAATGCCCATTGCACCAAAAACACCAACCCGGTATCCCGCTAAGTGTGTAGGCTAATACACAGCGAAACGTGTAACGTCCGATTAGACTTTCAAGTGAAGGTCGCACTTTGGTTGGGTTTAGGCACCAAAAGTACTTTGTTAGGCTTAGGAAAAGGTCTAAAATTTATCTAAAATTTAAACCACGTATCACACCAAAGTGTCTAATACACATGCTGGTAGGTACTGATGCAATGCAACTGCATAAAGTATACAAAGTCTGATGTTGAAACAAGATAAAACCGTTTCCATTTGAGCAGATGCATCTTCAATCGCCGACTTGAGTAAATCTGGAAGTGGAATTAATGTTCATTTTTGCTGCTTGAATTTCCCCAAAATGAAAAAATATTTTCGCCAAGATTTGGTCCAATGAACTCTTGGCAGTCAGGGTACCTGTGGATGATTGTTTAATGATTTTCCTAACTTCTGACCTTTTGTCTAGTGCCACCATAATTTTTCATGTACAAAACATCACCATATGTGACATATTTGGTGTCTGGAAAACTTTGGCATCTTTGGGATCTATTGAAAACGAAAATCTGAAGGTAAGTAAGTGTAAGTGGAGCTGTCATAGGGCTATTTCCACCTTTAATAATAAATCTTCAAGCTCAAAAATCTAAACCATTGAACAATGTCTGAGCAAAACAACACTAGAGAAATTGTTGGGGTTGAAGACATGAAGCCAACTTGGCATAATTGCTGATTAAGGTGGTTATGTTTTCTTACCTGGTGGCAGATTTCGTGGACAACCACCATGGTCAGCTCCATCTGATAGGATGACGACGACACCTCGGCATCCAACAGGATCTTCTGCTCCACAAAGACACTCAGCCCCCAGTTCTCCATGGCAGCGTACGGATGTTTGGGCACCGCCAACAAGTCTGAAAACCACACAGAACAACACATTATGGCTTTTCAGCACACACTGAATGTGTTCCTCCATTAATAAACTCCAAGTCAGTTTCATCCAGTAAGGTTCCACCATTAAAATAAAAAGCGTCGGTCGCTCTGACAGAATGACTGCTGGCATCAGAGCAGATCCCATTTTGGGTTAAAATTAAACTCATGAGTCATTTTAACAACCTGCCAAAGAATCCTTTTATCCCCACAACATGGATATATGGAGTTTTCAGATATAATTCTACATATATCTGTGTGAGAGAGAGAAAGAAAGAGAGAAGCAGACAGACAGAGCTGAGGACAGACATGGAGAAAGAAGACAAGCAATAGAGTCGAAATGAGGACAGGAGGGAGGAGAGAGAAGATGAAAAGAAGGAGAAGGTGAAGGATTCCTTTGAGCGAAGAAACTTTGAATAACAGGAGCTGAAGAAGGAGTTTACCTTTGGTGGGGAAGATTTATTAGAGCAGCGAGGGAGTAATTAAATGTCAGCAAAAGTAGAGTAACCTCTCTGGACAAATAGGCAAGTAAAAGTGAAAGTCATCCACTGAAAGTTTAAGAAAAAGTTGTGAAGTAAGTGCCATTAGGAGTACTCAAAGCTAAAAAAAGTTATGCTGAATATAAAGAATAAACAACAAAGTCCTACAAGAGTTCTTGGAGTGTTTCTGCAGGTTTTCAACACACACAGAATATCTAAACATACTGTGTTCCAACCAAGACCCATCTTGACGAGACTGAGCCTTTTTTAATGTTAATATATGTACTGAGAGTGTAAAATCATGTTCCCATCATGCTTTGAGTAATGCGGTAATCAGGCGTAGTGTGGCCTGGAGTGAGCGAGTCAGCTGTAAGCTGCACCTGAGCCACAGTTTGGTGTTTTTTTAGATTTCTTTTAAAAATCTACACCATGAAAAGTCATTCTGGTCGTGCTGTTAGCAGTTCCTGTTTCAACTCTTTCTTCTGAAAATTTTGCTAACATACAACAGCAAACACGGTTGGAAAGAAGGCAAATAACGAGGAAAGGTTTCTGTAAAGTCGTAAAATATCCATTAGCAACCTAGATCTAACCACACACACCCCAGAATCAGGCGTGTGATCTGGATTGACTGATTTATTGAACAGAGAAGACAAAACTGGTATGATGCCAAAGCATGTAAGAACACACGGCAGTCCACCATGGCAGTGTTACGTTTTCAACAAGTTCTCATTAAGCGGTCAAAAATTAACACGCAAACTCTCAAAATAAAGCTTGTAGTTTGGTTAGGTCCAGGCAACAAAACTACAACAAAAAGATCCAAAAAGTTAAGTACATTACGTACATAACTTAAAATTAGGGATGCTCGATATTGGCTTTTCTGCCGATATCCGATATTCCGATATTGTCCAACTCTCAATTTCCGATACCGATATCACCCGATACCGATATATGCAGGCTTTTTACACCGTTAGGTAACAACATAACATATCTCCTAATTGGTGGAATTAAACATTAGCTAAATTTTATTGTGATGCCCACTGGATGCATACAAAAATGCAACATTGGCTTTCCAAATGTAAACACTGTCTGTGCAAAATAAGAGAACAACTTCAACTTTCATTGTATTAATACTGAAGGAGCGCTAACGCTAATGATACTAAGCGCTAATCACTAGCTTAAGTAGCTCTGGTTAATGTTTTTGTGTTAATATTAATATTCAGCTTTAAAGTGTTTGCTTGTTGCCAGTTAGCAACCAACCAGTCTAGGTGTAGTTGTTGTTGTTATACGTCATCTAGTGCGGCAACCGGTAAACGTCCATGCTGCGTTCAAGCAGGCTCCGGAAATACTGAACACAGAACAAACATCGGTTATAAAAACCCGATACCGATAATTCCCGATACTACATTTTTTAGTGAATATCGGGCGATAATATCGGAGGGCCGATATTATCGGACATCCCTACTTAAAATACGTCAACCTTGACTTTTGGTTCCACACAGGACTGTTTGATTTGTCTTTATACTTTTCCTTCATACATGTGTGTACTTTTCACATCAAGGTGAGGCAAAATGTGACTATACTACTATACACAGTATCACATTCCAGCATTTTGTTCATTTCTGTGAAGAAAACTACATTATTTTTTTAAGTTGAGATTATTATTTAATATGAACTTTGAAGATCAAACACATTCTATATTCACAGAGCCTTCACTCTCTGATCAACAGCCTTAGAAAGTATGCAGTTAAACAACCAAAAGCTAACAGAACAATGAGATGAAAAAACACACAATTTGTACAGAAAATGAGCATATTAAGAATGTATAGTTGTTAAAAATCATAAAAAATACAAAATACAGACAGAGAATTGTTAAAAAAGTTCCTAAAAATAACAGGATAAGAATAACTCTGATGCAATATTTACAGGAAATAATCTGCTCAAAATTGATCCAAATCGCTTGTTTAACACAAACTTCCTGCAGTTATTGTGTTTCACTATCTGGGTTCAATGTACAGTTTGTCAGTTGTTCTGAGCTGTTATTGTTATGGATTTATATATATATAAAATATGAAACATCCACAGAATACTGTCAGTTTACTTAGAAAAGAAAAGGGGTCCCTTAAGGTAAAAAGTTGGGAACTCTAGTGGATCAAACCCACAAAGAACTATCACAAACTGTGCAGCTCTATGGAACTTTTGAGCGTCTTTTAGTTCTTAGTTTTGGTTTTTCTGCACATTATTTGCCATCAAACAAGCTCTGATAATAAATAGTGAACACAGTGGAGCGTTTAGCAGCTAAAGAACCAGATATTCTACTCAGGAGCCGGTTGAGACCAAACCAGAGCTAAAAACATGGATTATAAAGAGTTAATGTAGAAACCGACCTCTATTAAGGACAAAGGTTGAGTCGGTTAAAGTGAAAAGGGAAAATAAGAAAAAAGAGGAGTGGGAAATGGGTTTCTTTTCAGAGAAGAAACCTGATTAAAAAGGAGGAGAAGAAAAGAGCGGAGGTGAAAAGGTGAAAATGAGCTTTCTCACTTTAACACAAACCCAGATTGTTTCTCAGCAGGAAGAATAGGTGTTTCTCTCCAGTAAATGAGTCAAAAAGAGTTCAGGTCCTCATTTAAATTTAAAAACAGGATCTTTTGGCACTTCAGCTGCAGCAGCGACCTTCGTCAGTGTTACAGGATCACATGTGCACACAAGAGTGTGTTCACTGGGATCTAAACTCGAACAAACCAGCCTCCAGCCAGACTCCTCAGTCAGCTGGAAGATTTTCTTTCACTCCGGCTCAGTTTGATTCAAGCATTCACTCTCTCAACTGAAGAGCAGAAAAGAAACTAAAGAAGAAAGGGAGAGTAAAAAATATATTTTCCTACAAATTAGAGCTGATTGAAGTGAGGAAATATGCAATAATTTGTACATTTTTGGCAATTTATTTTAGATATCTACACTGCTTGCCAGGAAGTTTCATACACATTAATACTCCCCAGACGATGAACCTTTTTGACTTTCATGGCCATGGGACCTTAATTTTTTGTTTAAACTCTACTTTTTTAGCTTTAGAGGCATGATATAAAAGGGAAAAACATCATCGGTTGCTTTTTTATGAGTAAAATAAAAAAGGTTGATTTTTCTCAGTAAATTGTGATATATTAATCTGTTTTTAACTAAATAAAGTGCAAATCCCATCTTTTCTCCCCCCCAAAAAAAACCCCAGGCAACACTTTTCGTCTCAGTTGGTACATTTTGTTTTAGTTTCCCCTCATGGACCACTGTCAGTCTGAAGCTGTCAATCATCTGAGCAAAGAGTGACATCACCACAGTGTGACAGCTGTCAATCATCACAAATCTGTGGTGGTGGTGGATTACTATTGGCAGGTGGTATAGTGAGGTAAAACACATACACACACATAGAAAAACACACTGAGAGAGTAACGATAAATACAAAGCCAATAAAACACACACACACACAGGCTCATGCAAATGTTTACAGACAAACACTTTTATTAAATCCGTTGTTGGAGTGTTTCAAAGCTAGAGACACTCCTGCTGGGAAAACACACACAAACACACACACACACTCTCTATAAGCAGTGTCTGAGCGACTTTTTCTCTCATTTTTTATTCCTTCCATCTTCCCTCTGCAATCATAGTCTGGCAAACATTTCACTGTGTGTGTGTGTGTGTAGTGGTAGGTTGAGGAATGCCTGAGGAAATACATTCAGAAACGTACAGTTTGGATTCACACACTCACAAGCACATTCTGTGTCCTGTCACAGCTAACACTTCCTGTTTGAGGACGCTACAAACTGCCAGTCAAAATTAGCTTGAGGCGCGACGCTACAAACGCGCCACCTGCAAGACCACTTCTTCTGGCCTGTTTCACATAATGATCCACGTTTCTAGGCCACCTCATCTGCAGAGTATCTTCTTTTGACTCGTGTGGACAGAATTAATTCATCCGCATTGTGGAAAACCCTGGGTGATCACCATTCAGTCAGGCGGGGAGAACTCGAACTTGGTTTATTGAAAATGTAATGACTTGCAGTGTAGCGACGGGGCGATCTGAACTTAATCCTACAGCTCAGTTCGGTCCATTACCGACTTAATGCTGCACTTCAAGTGGCTCTTAACATGGTCAAAAACCTGTATTTGATCCAAAACCACTGCTGACTCTGCTGAGGCTCCATGCTGTCCAAAAACTGACCTTTGTTCATGCGCGCTAAACGGTCTTATGGCGTTATCACGACTGAATAAATATATTGTAATGACTTAAAACATTAACAACTAGAAACACAACTGTAGTCCACTCCGAAAAACAAAAACTACTTACTTTACAACAACAAAGGTATATTAAACGAAATGGTATGGCGCCCCACTCTATGACGCATGCCGTGGCTTTTTAGATGCCCATAAAAGTTACAATTATTTCAACTTCTTAGTCGTACCGCTCGTCAGTGTCACACTCAGCCCAGACAGTCAGTCAAATTAAGGAAGAGGCGGGCTTCACTACTTTACCACTTCCTTCCTGTTTTGATGCGGTTTACTAGTCTGGTAAATAGGTTAGCTAGCTAGTTGTTGGACTGCGTGAGAACTACGGAGCAGGGGTGTAGTGGGAGGTAAACCCAGGAAAACTCAGTTATCCTGAAATTAAGTCCGAGTTTGCTCTTCTACAACTTGACGTCTGCTTTAATTAACTTTTTTTCCTGCAATCATATTTTTAAGCCTTGTTGCCGAGGTGTTTTTGTCTCTGTGTGATTGTTTAGTGTTTAGTTTGAACACAAAATACAATTTACTGAGGCTGATGAGAGTGTCAATAGTTTTACTGGTGTTTGGTCATAAACCAAAGTAACAAACTGAAATTAAGACCTGATGATAGCGCTAGAGGAAAAGTTGGAGGATCACCAAAGTTATTACAAATTGTCCTGAGGGGGGACATGAATGTTTGAACCAAATTTCATGACAATCCATCTAATAGCTGTTGGGATATTTCACTCAAAGCCACAAATGTCAACCTCATGGTGGTGCTAGAGTAAAGTCGGACTGACCAACGGACCGACCTTTAAAAGGTCCAGTGTGTAACATTCAGGAGGATCTATTGGCAGAAATGGAATATATTATTGATAGGTATGTTTTCATTAGTGTATACTCACCTGAATATAAGAATTGTTGTGTATTTGTTATCTTAGAATGATACGTTTTTATCTACAGACGCCTTCAACGGAGGATTCAAATGTGAGGATTCACTCTTTTTCTCTGCTTTCCTCTTCATCATCATGTTTGTTTTCAGACTTTGGATGTCACCTTGGGCTCGGGGAAACTCTGATTGGCACTTTCCAATACTTTCTGACATTTCATTGACCGAAAATATTCATTTGATTAACAGAAAAAATAAACAGCTTAAAACAAACAGCTTATAGATCAGTGGTTCCCAACAGGGGTTGTGAGATTAATTAACAAGATACGAATGCAGGAAAAACATATTCCTGCCATACAGATTGATATTTATTTTGTTAGGCTTTCATCTGATTTCTGCAAATTACTGGATAATTTTACATCCGTAGGATTCAAAAAGCGTTTTAAAATAGAACCATGAAAAATAATTGATCTTTGGTTAATCTGGTCCCAAACTAGCAGACAAATTCGTCTGCTTGTTTTAAGGGTAAGAGAGGTTGGGAGCCACTTATACAGAGAGTGAGAAGACTGATATCTGAAGCCCAAATTACCATTTTTCAGTCAGTTTTTCTAATGATTTACAACATAAACACCTAAATGTTGTTACGAGCAAAGATGAACCTTCAGGATCAAAAACAGCCTCACCGTGGAGAACTGGGCTCCCTCCGCTGTCTGATTTTTGTGTTTAAAAGCTGAACTCTGCAGCAGCTGTCAGTCAGGTCTGTCTGGAAGTTAATCAGGTATGAACACATATCATGATGTGACACCTCAGACCACTGGGTGGCCTCTTTTACCCAGCATGCATCTCTCTGGCAGAGCGGAGGCAGTCATGAAGACCCACTGTGTTAAATGTTTCCAGGTATCCAGAACTCTGTGCTGCCTGAAGGCTGGAATTGATCTATTTCTGTGTTATGAGAGAAGCATCACTATCCTGTAGTCTTAATATCTAACTGTCCATTACTTGGATCTATCGTGAGTGTGTGTGAAGAGGTTTTTACAGAAAATAATGAAGAAATAATGATGATAAACTGTAAAAACTTGAAATAAAACTAAATTATATGAATAGGAATGTGATAATATATTGTGAGACAGTTAAATCGTGATACAAATATGTGAAAAATTGTGCTTTTAAAGAGCAGAGGGTGCTATCTACTTTTCACTTTCTTGCCACTGTCACCAAGTGCTTGCTCGTGGTGGGAACTGTTATGGTATTACGGTATTTTATAAGCAGTACGGTCTAGACCGACTCTATTTGAAAATGTGACGACTTGAAATTGAGGATGCACCATCCAGTTTAAAATCAGAGCTGTTTGGCTTCCCTAAGTCAGAAAATGACGATGATAACAGACGAGACATGGCAAGAGATATGAGGCTGTTTTCTGTAGCAGTGAAGGATTATATTTTAATTTTATTAAAGTGTAAAGTTTTTTGCACAGTTTATAACCTACCTAAAAAAAAAAACATTCTTAGAATATAAGAGAAAATATATATAAAGGGGTCTTTTTCAATCATAATTTGTCCTAAATCTAAATTTGTCATAAACCCAGTATTGTGAATTGTAACAAATCGTGAGTTAAATGTATTGTTAGAGCCCTATTGATTAAGTGTCACTATAATATAATTAAATATTTTTATAGGATTTTGTAACATTTCTCTGTCACACAATATTGTATTTATACTTAAAAAAACTTAAAAAAGTTACATCCCAGCTGTTAATTTACAGTATATCTCATAAAGACAGTGTTCAATGACAAATATATTCTGTTTTCTGGGACTGTTTCACAATAAAAGCCAGCCTGTTTTTTTTCACCGTTTGAATACTTTTAATGTGACACAGCAGCAGTAATAAATGTTAGTGTTAGCATTAGCAGTAACTCAATGCAGCTCTCATATGTCTCTAGGAGAGTGATCAGTAAACAGTAACGCTGATGTCAATGAGATAAAATTACAAAGAGCAACGCTGGATTACATTCTGCATCATTTCCTGTGAAACTCTCATGAGGGGGATGGCAGACCCCGCCACTTAAAGTGAATAGCTAGTGCTGAGAACATCCATCAAATACTGGCTTCTATGGCAGATTCTGTTACCAGAAGCTTTACTGGCTGATTGTGCAAGTTTACCAAACAACAGGAGTGAGAGAGAGAGAGAGAGAGACAGGCAGAAAGAGAGAGACAGTCTATAGCTGCCTGGAGACATAAAAACAGCTGCTGTAGACAGAAAACTCTCCTACTATGTTTTTCTGTTTTGTCCCAGTTTTCCAGCAGCTGAAGAAGTGCGACAAACAAACAAAAAAAAGACAACACAGAAAGTCCCAAACCCACACACATCTGTGTGCAGATGTTCCTCGTTTGTTCTAATTATCATTTCTTCAATCTGTTCATTCATTAATAGACAGCGAGAGAGAGAGAGAGCCCTTGTTCTACCTCTCTCGCCCAGCCAGTCTATATTAATGGCTGATATAAAAAGCTTTAAACTAAATGGGAAATGTGTTATTTCCGACTTCAGTTAATCAGACATACCAGGTTATAAAAAACACGGCCACCTGCTGTTTGTCTGCCAGCTTCAGAACTGTACTAGCTTCATGCAGCTAAATTTAATTTAAAATCAAGCGTAGCTGATAAACTCAGAAATTTCATGAACTGAGGTTTACACAACCAAAAAGTTAAAGAGTTAAAACTTAAAATAGACACAGTGAAGTCTGAAATACAACATGTAGAAAAGTTGTAAATGAAAATTGATTTTAAGTGCAGCACAGAATCTGACCTGGCTCTGAACTAAAATATAAGAGGACCAGTTCTGGGTTTAGTGTTGAAAGGCCGCAGCAGTTCTGTTGACATACAATTCATCACATCATACTCTGAATGTCAAGCTGCTCACACTGTTCAAACCTGATCCATCACCCAACCAGCAGCTGTCAGCATGACAGCAGAGACTGTCTATGTCCATGTCTGAGCCATCAAACATTTTAGTAGTTTAGAAGAACAGTTTGTAGGTCAGAGGAAAAGTGTCCAATGTAACAACAACCAAACAGCCTGAGCAAACATTCATCAACACAGCCTTGTTTTTTCCAAACTTTCATCATCTCTTTTTAAAAAGGTCTCAGGAATGGCAGCCGGGGTGGATGATAACACTATATGATCATTTACCTACTTTTATCAAAATAATATTGTGAGATTATGTGTTAATGCCAAAGTATAGGACAACAGTTTATATTATATTTTGTCTTTGTTCATTGTGACATATATCTAATCAAACTGTGCCCCACAGAACCATCTGGGAAGTTGTTGTTGGAAACTACTGATTGGATGAACCATCTGTCTAACCCAACTTCAACCAATCAGATCAATGAACCATATAACAAACTCTGACCGAAGTCAGTCGGGAGACGAAAACATCTTCTATATCGATAAAAAGCCTTCAGTGACATTCTTCTTTCAATGACGAAATACTCGCAGGTTCTGATATAACTGATGCTAGCAGCAGCTATGCTAACCTCTATGGCCGCCATTTTTGTCTTGTTGTTCATCACACATAGGTAACAGTATTTTGTCAAAGGACTCTAATTGGTCAGGTACCAATGTACCAGCCACAAAAGAATACATTGAAGACTGGCAAGATGGATTTTGGCTTCATCTTGTGATTTTGTGAGTCCAGCTGCCTCTCGAGGTTGTCGTATATCAGTATTGTCAGTATATTGTTCAACACTTTATGGCGGGAACAGGTGTTTTCTTCTTTATTCGTGTTTCCAGAGACTCCTGCTTTGCTCTGGAGAAAACAAGATGACCTTTTGGAGCAAATATTGGAACAGGACAGAGAGTTGGAACCAGGAGATTCATCCATGACTCTTTAAGTTTGATAAAGAACCGGCTGCTCACAGGGCTAGTTAGTGAACTATGGTAGTTAGCAAGCTAATGGCGGGAAATGGTGTGTTTCCCGTACTGCTGGCCTCTTTTGGGTTAGGTTGGGCTTTGTAGGCATAACAGGCTGCGTAGGACCAAGGTAAGATATGGTAAACACAAACCAGAGGGGTAAAAGTGTTTCACACAACAGTGAAAACATGCTAGCGCTAGTCAGTCCCAATAGCTTTTCAAGATACTTTCAATTTTCTAGGCAATTTAGGCCGTTTCTCACAATTGTATTATCACTCAATAAAAAGGTATAAAAGCTCTCTAAGCTAGCTAGGTTGCTAACTTCAGTTTACTAGCATTAGCTGCCAGTTAAAAAGCTTGTTAGCTAGGTCACTATGGGGACAATAAGTTCACACATTCATAAGGAAATATATAATCAACTCCTGTCTCATAACTGTCTGTAAACCAGTTTTACACTAACGACTGTCTGTCGTTAGTGGAAAAGGGTTTTTACTTTAGGAAGTTAAATAAAAGTGGACTGTGAAGATAATAAACTGCGATAGCATCCTCCATTTTGGATTCTTTAGCTCTATGTTTGCACATTACACAAAATATTTCTGTGGATTCACTTTTCTAATCCAAGCGATTCCATCTAAATAAATAAATATATGCCATACAATTTAAAATTCTAAAGTAGGATTTACTGCTGAAATGCAGAGCTGATCAGCTCTGGCCCTCCAATTGAAATTTAAGTAGATATGGTATGTTGACTTTTCACAGCTGAGAGGAGGTGGAGTGTGACATACAGAGCAACTGGCAGCTCAACTAATGCATCATGAAATATATAACTTACCGTGGAAACAGATTTCATCCATAGCTAGCGTCCAATCACGTACCGGCCTCTGCTCTAAGGCTGAATGTGATTGGCTGACAGCTCATTATCCACTTGAGTGAGGCTCAGACAGCAGAACTGATTGGCTGGCTGAGGGGAAATGGAAACAGCAATTGGTTTAACTTAAGGGGGAAATGCAAATGAGGCTGTTTGGTTTAAGGTGGAATATGCAAAGAAGACATTATACTCAATAGACATTTAAATTAAAATGAAATGAATCGTTTCATTTTACTGCAGAATGAACCTTCAGGAGGTCCCAAAACACACACACACTCACACGTGAATTATAACCTAAATTAGATTTACTTCACACACTGTCGTCACTCTCATGTGGTTACTCTGGTGTTTTACCCAAATTCTGTTTCTTCCTGTAGCCTCTCTTTTACTACAATTTTTCTTTTTGTCAGTGGTGGAAAATAACTGCATACATTTGCTGATGAGGCTCTGTAAACAGCGCATGCTGAGTCCAGGTGCAACATGCCCTACAGAGTCTCTCGCTTATAACAAAAGCTCCTCCAAATGATAAAAAGGAAAACTCCAACATCCATTTTAGATATAAAGGCGAGTTTACTAGTTATGTGCAGTACTACTCAGCCTGTTAAACTAATATCATCAGACAAAGTGGTTAAAGACGGGCATTTATCAGGAAGGGAGGGTCTAAAATATAAGGTGTAATTGACTTGCATTATGGGAAGTGTAGGATCCAGTGTATTTGGACCTTGAGCTTGCCTAATATCAGTTATCAGATAGTTGTTAACTTGTTACACTTTAGTCTTACATTGAACGCTACTGCATCAGTTCAGCATCCAGTAATGTACAGAGCAATGTTACAATGGAATTCATTTCCAAATCATATTACACAACAAAAATAATATGTTGTTTTTTCTAAGTAACGAGTGATGTCAGTGTGCACATTTTTGTATAGTATTGTATAAACTGTGTGAATCCCAGGAAGAACAGCAGCTGTGGGCTCCCGGTTAGCTCAGTCAGTAGAGCTGGCGACCCATGTACGGAATTGCCCTTTGCTGCGTGTCATCCCCTCTCTCTACCCACCTTTCCTGTCTATCTACAGCTGTCACTATCCAATAAAGCCAATAAAAGGCCAAAAAAAAAGAACAGCAGCTGTTATG
>NW_023339652.1:2223120-2226105 GCF_004916995.1 Morone saxatilis | reverse complement strand
CTGCGTGTCATCCCCTCTCTCTCTCTACCCACCTTTCCTGTCTATCTACAGCTGTCACTATCCAATAAAGCCAATAAAAGGCCAAAAAAAAGAACAGCAGCTGTTATGCAGAACCTAATGGGGATCTTGATAAACAAACAAACAAACAAGCTCTAACCAATTTCCGTGTGGGAGGGGGATTCACTAGAGACCAACGTATCCGCCTGAATCTAACGTCACTTTAAGTTGACACTGACGCCAACAGACTGATTTTGTCGTAGGGCAAAGGTTACGAGGGTTACTTCAAAAATGTAAAATTATAAAATTTAAAAAATTGCAAAATTGTAATCAGTAACTCAATTTTGTAATCTTTATTAAATTAATCCTCAAGCCCAATGTCAGGCGATTTTGTAGAAGTGGACGCGATATTTTGTTATTTGTATTTTGTGCATCGCAGTGCTTGACAACAGCTTGACAACGACCAGCGGTGCTTATTGGATCAATACTTCCTCAACCAAGAAACCGCTGTTTTGTGTAATGATGCCAGACCCGAATTAGTCAATACAGTGGAGTGGGCGGAGGTCTGCACCCAGATAAACCGTGACCCATATTCGGGACAAAAGGTCAGAATATTTTGTCCTCTGCTTCAACCAATGTTGAGTCCCCAAACTTTTCTAAAACTCACCGATGTACGTGTTTTTATTAAAATGTTACACTCTACAGGCATTAGTTGCTTTGATGGTGTTGCCATGTTTTTCTACTTTTAAACAGATGTGAATTTTTGAGGTTGAGTATCCAACTGGAACACACACTTGCTGTATTTTTATGGACCACATTTCACCTTTTTTTCATTTTTGAGCACCACTTTTATGTTTTTAAAGCTCTCAAACACAAATATGTGCCTCCCTTCAATCCTTAATGCATGTGCTGGATACGTGATTCCAACATTGGAGAGTTTTATGGATGAAATTAGTGATGAAACATTTTCATTGTCTCTATATTTTATATTTTTAATTTTTTTTCTACACTTGTGATTTTTATGCACCAATGTAAGAAGGAAAACTCCTTATATGTAAAAACTTACTTGGCAATAAACCTGATTCTATACTACTGATTAATACAATGGTAGTTATGGTAGATACTAACTTTGTAATGTCAGTAAAAATACCCATAATTTTAACTAGCTGGGAACAGGTTAAAGCACCTGCTCAGCTAATCACTTCACTTCCGATGGGACCTGCAGGACCATACGCCCCTTTCATTCTCCACCATCCTGCCTGGGTACCTCAGGAGGAGGTTTGTGATTCCAAAATGGCAGCATCCTTCTGCATCCTTTGACAAACAACCATCTTTTCACTAATTAGCTGCATTAGGCAACATATCACCACAACGCTATCTGGATTCAGGGTGTGCGGCGGAGGCTTTTGTCATGTTTTTCCTTTGTTTCTGCTCTCCTGCTGATTTGAATTAATCACGGCTGAATCATGATGAACATGACACCGTCCTTGCTGCTGGATGGTGGCTGTAATTGCTTCAGTATCCGAACAACAGACTCACAGGGTCCATGAGTGGCTGTCTGTGTGTGTTTGTGTGCATTTTGATATGTCAGCAGTTAGCAGGCAGGCAGACTAATTTAGTTTTTAATGAATGTGTGTGGACAGATTTTAGATTGGATCTCCATTAATTTAGACCCAGATCTAAAATCAGAATTTATTTATTTTTTCTTCCCACAGTCTGTGGTAAAAATCATGAGGTGTCCTTATATAAGATAGTAATTGACAAGGAAGCAGCTGAGACCACCCCGTCTGCTAAAAATACTGCTCATTTGCTTTGCCAAATATGTTTTTTTGGGGTAAATTGCTGGTTGGATTGTGTTCACTGGCAACTCTCCAGGAAGTGTGATTCACGTACATACTGGGTGATTCCTCACCTCAAATTTATGTCCAATGCCAGAGTTCTGTGCCACTGCAAAACATACTGTTCCCTTTATGCAGTGGTGTGGAAAATAAGGGTATGGAGTCCAAATTTTAGACAGGAAACAGAGGTTTAGGTCCTGTCACAGACCTGCAATTAACATTTGGCTTTTAAAGACTTTCAGTTGCCCAGACTGTAGTTTATTCGCCTTAACCACAATCTTTTTCCAACCTTAACCATGCTGTAGTTGCTATGTGCAGATATTGTAGAAGTCAAGCATCTTAAAAACATTGGTGAGCAACAGGAAACGAAGGTTTTTTGCCTTTTATTTTAAATTAATAAAATATCAACATTCTTGTTCAGTTTTAAGATTGAGTTAGTTAAAGTTAGGAGAAGATAGCAACTCTCATTAAATATTGACCAAGTCTATGTTTTATTCAAGCCAGAGTCGACTGTTTCCATTTTTCCAAAACCACAATCTAACCTCAAGAGCTTTGACTAGTCTAAACAGAACCATCCAAATGTCAAGTGCAACACACATCAGCCATGATGAGTAGACTTGCATCATTTGATAGCACACAGTGGACGCACTGTGCAGACAGAAGAAGTCAAGACACACTGGGCTGGATGAGTCAATTGGAAAATACGAGGCTGGAACTCTCACCGACCGAGGCCGTGGTGGATGGATGGGAAGATGGATTAACAGTTTCTATGTCAGAAAGCAATCTTGAGTCAAAGACGGTATATATGGTCTCTTTTTTAAATCAATAACAGGAATAAAACAGAATTTCTCGAATGAGCGGTTTGACTTGCGGATCAAAAATAAACATTTTGTTTCTAAACTGAATCTGTCTCCTCACTTCCTTCAATCTCGAAAAATATCAAAAGCCTTCATTTTAGAAATCTTACAGGGCATGAAGGAGCATGTAAATGTTAATTTAGGAGCATCTAGTGGTGAGATCGCAGATTGCAACTCACTGAAACTTCTTGACTCAACCCAGTGCAAAGGAGAAACAATGGTATGTCTGTAGGAACAGCTCATTCTCAGGTAATAAAAACCGAATGATTCCTATGTTCAGGTGATTATACACT
>NW_023339652.1:2217752-2223053 GCF_004916995.1 Morone saxatilis | reverse complement strand
ATAGATCCTCCTAAATGTTTGACACTGGACCTTTAAATACCTAATGCGGAACTTCCATTGAAAAACATCCATTTGAGGATGAGTCGTGCTAACATCCAGGTTGTCATCACTGCTGTGCAATAACACTTGTAAATGTAAGTAGTGTGTTGTCTTGTTTAATTGAAAGGTTGGTGTCAAAAATGTTATTCTCTTTTATAGATTAAAAACTACAGAGTTTACAAAAAAGCGAATGGAAAGATGGGACTCAACAATCTTTGAATCTTTTGACCCCACCGTTTAGGATCCACTGGCTGTAGATAGGGCTCTTCGCGTGTTGCATGGCCTTCGTAGTTTCTCCTACACAGCCCGTTCTCATAACCAGGTCGTCAAATACAGACACGAGTGGTGTTCAGTTAGTTGCAGTCTTCAACTTCACTGCCTGATGCCACTAAACTGGTACATGCTGTAAACTGTTTGCCATCCTCTGATATCATTAATCTGCCACATGAAAGAGCGTTTAGTCTGTGTTCATGGCTGCTAGCTGTAGCAGGAGGGTTCTTTGTTGTTTTAACTCCCATGTTGGACCTTGTATGGGTTTTAAAGAGGTCAAATTATGCTTCTGGGGGTTTTCCACACTTTAATCTTTTTGTTGCAAATAATAGTTCTGGAAAGTGACAAAACCAATGAGCTCAATATGGTCTCTTTAATAAGAGACAATGGTTGCATTTTAATCATGCTTATAGGAAAATAAGTGAAATATGCTGACATAAACAGTTCGTAGCTACTTTAAATGCATCCTGGTTGTGGTATAAAAATAAAATCCAGGCAGTTTTTCTACAAACATTATTTGGTGATGCCGACAGAGAACTCCTCGACTGGTGGGGGGAATACCCCTCTGAAATTTTAATGAAGAACTTTCAGTCTAAATGGAATTTGTTTTTGACTATTTCTTTTTTTTTTAAATCATGGATTTTCTAATTTTAGAGTATTTTTTGCTCACTGTCATCTTTTTCCGTCTGTGTCTGCCTTCATATTCTGGGGCAGGACCCCCGGGGGTCTGTCTCCCTCTGTCTCCACCACTTACATCACAGATAAAGCAACATATTCACATAAGGCTCCTATTTTCAGTATCATTCACACTCTGACTTTTGTCTCTGTGCTTCCTTGTGTCCTCTCTCTCCCTCTCTGCGGTCGAACTCCACTTGTCCACCAATTATCTTTAGCTCGTTCAGATAAGAGCTGCTCCATATTCAACAGACACAAGAAGAGAGAACAGAGGAGAGACTTTGAATTTTAAAAACGCCTTCACAGCCACCAGACAACCTGCAGCACACAAATAACAAACAGCCACAGCAACTGCTGCTGCAGGCTGAAATGTTCATTACAGCCCATAATATGTAGGTGCTGTACAGAATAAACAACACACTGATGGTTAGAAAATGTCAAGCTTGTCCTGAGGGTGGCGTTAAATGAAAGATCAGGAAGTTATTAAAATTCAGTACAACTTTATGAAATTCTTCCTGTTAGATTTTGACGATATGGTCAAAAGTATGTGGACAACATGGATGAACCTGTGGGTGTGATTTCCTCTTCTATTCTTTGTAGTGGATGACAAAACAATAAGGCTATCACTGTTCCTCAGAGGCCATGGTCAGGTCTTTAATGAGACTGAGCAGAAATCCTGAAAGGACTCATTAAATGTGGTTATTAAAGATTTTAAATATATACTACTCTCTAAGTCTTCTGCTTGATCAGTGGCTCTCCACTTCACAATATGACGCTGTCCATATCCACGTCCTTTCACGTCATTTCTGGGCAAAGAGGGCTCCACGTCAGCAATACTGGAGATACTCGAAAATCCACGCGTCCCAAAAGTGTCTCTCCGCTCTGCTCCATGTAAAATACATGGCCTGGTCTATTTTTGATGGAAGCCGCAACCCGCTCGTGTCAAGCAGCACAGAACTGATCGCACTGACAGGAAGTCAGACAAAGAAACAGCATACAGACAATTTTCCAAATAAAATACAGCATGCCGACGAATTTGAATTTCACACGACTTTGTGCAGTTTTGTCTCCTTTTTAAGGACAAAATACACAAGTAACGTATGGCAGGAAACATCCCCTGAAGATGCTCTCATCTTTACCCTCTTTCGGACCACATAGACTCGTGTGATTTTCTACAGCAGCTTTTGAAATGAAGGATCGCTCCACTGGACTGTTTCAGCTCAGTGAGAATCTGCAGCAAAGTGGTTAATTTGTGGAAACTGAAGCTGTCAGCGTGGTGCTGCTCTGCACGATTTTAAAATGAAGATGATGTAAAAATGTGTTAATGAGGCGGGGGCCTAGTGAACCAGCCTGAAACCCTGAAACTACGACGTCCCTGTGTACAGGTGGGAAACAGCTGAGTGTGAAGGTCTATGACTGGTCCTCGCAAAGATAGAAGAACACACAGTGATGTAAACTGAGGTGATCGGGAAGATGTTTAGCTGTCAGTCCTGATACAAACTCAAACTCTGTCTCACTGTACAAGTGGAAAATCTATATATATGTGTGTGTGTGTGTGTGTAGAGGAGACTCAGAGGACAGGGACCATCAGATCGCCCGGGGGCCGGCTGATTGGCTTGGCTCACTGCCAGCCCCGACCAATTGGAGGCCTCGAATTCCCTGCAGTGATAAAAGCTGAAAAACATTTTACAGCCGAGCAGAGACGACCTTTAAACCAAAAGTATCACAACACACCTGGAAAAGTTTAATCTGATGTTATAAATGACCTGATTAGTCTCATCAGCTGCCCGGTCTGCTGGAAATTTTATTTTCAACTGTTGTAAGTCGTGACGCTGCATTGACTTCCTGATTACACCGTGGACTGATTGGACGATGCTTTTTTATGAATTGCTTTTGCTCTTTGTTCCTGTCATCTGTGTCCTCAAAACGAAACCCCGTTAAATGGTCAGATTACTGTGACCAATTCAATCCCCTGGAAACGCTCCTGGAAGTTATTCAAGGACTGAAATCTAGCTTTCCCATTATACTTCTACTTATACCTCTTCCATCCGTTTTAAAGCTAGAGTGAAGATACTGGCATCATATGAAACTATATACTACTGTAGTAGTACATAACACTCCAAAGATGGAAAAACTAGCATGGCCACTTTTAAAGGGATCCCTTGACCTCTCACCTTAAAATATCTAATTTAAAAGGGGTTCTATGGATACCCACAAGTCCCGCCTTTGCCCACTTTAAGCTAATCCCATGCAGTATTGAGCAAAAACCATGCAGTGTTTTTGCATGTTGGTATAAATGTGTTATTTTCGCCTAGTGTGTTTGAATATTTCTGCAACCTGGGGTCCATAATGTTGGAATTAAACATAAATTAGGAATGATGGAAAGCTGAGACACATACTTCATGTCACCCCAGTCACAAAAGTCTGGAAACATCCCTGCTTCCTTCAAATCCAAGTTGAAGAACCCTGATTTGTTTTGGTTGTCTGAAGGTGAAATGTTGAGTTGGCTCTTCAAGGAGGAGATTTTTGTTTTAGCAAGATGTATAGAATAAGACGGAGAGCTGTGAATGAAGTGTTTGAATTTGTAGAACTGTACATTATGATTTCTCATGTTGGCCATCTTGGCTGATGTTGCTTTAGTGTCCACATATATTGGGCACCACACACAGCGAGACTATCGCTTACCTTTAATTGTCTTTCACTCTTTAAATGTTGGTTAAATAATAAAATATCAATGCTGGCAACTAGATAGGAAGTGAAGTAAGGACACCCATGGAAGCAATTTGAAGTAACTATTATCTTTAACGCCGTCTGTGGGCACAGAGCAGATGACTCAACCGAGGAGCCGATGTTGCCTGACACCCATTATCGCTGGTGGACAGCTGTCATACAATGCACTGCTCTCACGTAACAGTAAAATTAACTACTCCATTATTATCCCCGGGGTGGTTGCCATGGTCGCACTGAGCGCTGGGACGGAAATTTTGGAAATTAGTTGAACTCAGGTGACGGTGGCGGCTCCTTGTCTTCGGCGGCGGTGGCAGCGGAGTCGTTATGTTACATTAGCAACAGCAGTCGCTGTGTTTGAATGCGCCTCCGTCGTAGAACAATGAGGGTGTTAGAGACGAATGACAACATCTCTGTCTCTCTCAGCAGAGTGAATCTCGACAACCAGCAGATGGGGTATTTATATAATGTCTTTATTCTGCCGTTCTCTCTCTTTTCCCTCTTTTCTCCATCTGCTTTGTTTATCTGCTCATCTCAGTCCTTGTCTTCTCTTCTCTCTCTCTTCTGTCCTCTCCGTCTGTTCATTTCTCTTTACATTTTGTCCCGCAAATCACTCTTTCACTCTCAGCCATCTGTTTCTCTCTGTTTCCTCCGTCGGGCTCTCTGCTGGGTTCGGCCGACCAGTCATGTGTTGTAGCATCGTGTTGACCCGGTGTAAACTCCAGAGTAGCGGCGGTCTGAGGGCGCTCCAGATCTTTTAGTGTTCGTGACCTCGTCATCACGGGAGATCCTGAGGATGTCAGAGGCAGCACAAAGCAAACATGGTGAGACTTTCACTGTCCGACGGTCTACATAACTTTGGCTCGGAGTTGTGAAAAATTATAATGATGTGAAATTTATACTGAAGTTTGCCCTTTAACAGGGCTAATAAGCTTTAAAGACACACCGGTGAATTCAAGGAAGTTGGAAAACGCAGCCGTAATTGCACCAAAATCCCAGCACATAAAGGGCGACAACCTGTCAGTGTCGCTGGTGCCAGCAGCAGAATGGGTTCACAGAGAGTCAGGGACGGCGAGGGGGATGGCGAGGGGGAGCTGATGGTATCTACTGCTGCTCACAAGGAGAGAACTCCTCTCTGGTCCAGGTTCATTGATGGTGACTTTATTTACCCAATATGGTCATTCTGAATCTCCATATCCAGTATCCCGTTCAGAGTTTACACCATGAATAGCCATATAATTACCTTTAAAGAGCAATAAAACACAAATGCTTAGGAAGTCTGTATGAATGTTAAAATTTATTAAAAAAAAACATAATACAGACAGAATTGTATAAAAAGTTCCCTAAACAGGGAAAAAATCTGCTCAAAATTCATTCAATTACTCATTTTACACAGACTTCCTGCGTTACTGAGTTCATGTTTTGGTTGATTGTTTTGAATATAATATTAAATATCCATAAAATATTGTACTGATGTCAGTTTAATAAGATAGAAAAGGGATCCCTTGAGGAACAAGGGTAGGTTACCAAAAATATTAGGCTACATAATGTGTTATTAAAGAATATATGTATTTATTTTGGCCGTTGAAG
>NW_023339652.1:2207512-2217652 GCF_004916995.1 Morone saxatilis | reverse complement strand
TTTGATTTGGATTTAGAGCGGTGCCCTGTTTTGTGTGTGATTTGAGTGTGTATGTGCATAAGCATGTGTGAAAATGTACCTACCTGTATATATGTAAATACATGCACATATTATAGGCTTATATTTGTGTGCTGGTGGGATGACAAAAGAAAATAAAAAACTGAAATGGAGAATTTCCTTTGCGCAGAGAGTAATTGTTCACCTCTCTCATGTCTCCTCGGTCACAGTTAGAGCCTTTGTTAGCAGATTGGCTCTGCCTTAGTCTTATTAATGATGCCAACACTTAGGTAATGTGCCTTTTTGATGAGAGTAGGCCACTTAATCTCTCTATTCAGGCTCCATCTCTCACATACACACTCTCTCTCTTTCTCTCTCTCACTCACACACACACACACACACAGTAGGAAAAGTTAATCTCATAATTAAACCTAAACCTTTCAAAATGTAATTTGGCTTCGTTGTGATTTTTATTTAACTTTAACTTATATATTTCATCTCCATACAAAGAAAAGTTAAAAAAAAACGGCACAATCGCCACTTAATCACACAAACACACACACACGCACTGCAGTGAATGTGGATGGCTGCTTATGGATTCAGGCTCTCACCCCCCTCAAAAGACGCCTCAAAGCAATATTAGGGCAGGTTTGGAAAGGGGATGCGACATGCGCTAATTAATTAGATGAATAATAACATTCCTACTCCAGCAAAAGGTTGATTTAAGAGAGAGAAAATGAAATAAAACTACAGCTCACGTTCCAGCTGAGGCACAGGAGTCACTGTTTTTCATTAGTCAGAACATGTTAATGAGATTTGATGGTTTTCTCTGTGATAATTGTGTGTTTAGACTAAAAATATCTGACATATTTAGTACCTGTGCTATTTGTGTTGGGTGGTTTTCTGCTGGATTGTATTCTTTGATCCGCTGATGTTGGCAGCTGGAGTTTATTTCTACACAGATGTGGCAGTGCATATACTGTACCACACTAAATATAGTAATCTGAAATGTTGATGTATTATTAGTCATATCTTCATCGAAAACCCCCATTCAAAATTTCCATTGGAAATCTGCCATTTGAAGCCTCAGTGTAGCAAACATCCAGTTTGGACTATAGATAGATGTCATCACTATACAATTATAAGATTAACTATGATTTAATACATTTATAAAGTTAAGTTGTATCTCATCTTGTAAATTAAACTTGTCAGTATCATAAGCCTTATTTTTTTAATTTAAAAAACAATCTAATTCAGAACTTCCATATGGAAATCTGCTGTTTTTACCCTGAGTGTAGCTAACATCCAGCTTAGACTATCACTATTGTTCAACTATACAATTAATTATGATTTAATATGTTGATAAAGTTAAGATGTAAATTATCTTGTTAAATTAAATGTTTAAGTATCACAAGTCTTATTTTCTAACAATAATTTAAAAAGAAAATCTTGTTCAGAACTTCCTTTGGAAATCTGCCGTTTTAACCCTGAGTGTATCTAACATCCAAGTTGGACTAGATATCATCAGTGCTGCACAATTATGAGATTATCTATGATTTAATACATTTATAGAGTCAAATGGAACGCTCTCTTGCTACAGGAAATGTGTAAGTAGCACATGTTTTCATTTCTAATCAAAAACCCCATTCAAAACTTCTACTGGGAATCTGCCGTTTGAAGCTTAAGTGGAGTCAACAATGTTGACAATGTGCTTTGACTATAAAAAAAAGATGTCATTAATACTGCTAAACAATAATAAGATTACCTACTTACCTACTTCATACACACTACAGTTCAGAGAAAAAACATTATCTTGTTAAATTAAATGTTAAGTACCGGAGCCTTATTTTTCTAATTTAATACCTAGTGCAGAACTTCTATTGAAAACTGCTGTTTGAATCCTTTAGCTAAGTGGCGCTGGTTAGACCAGGATTGTCACTCCTGTACAATTATAAGATTAATAATGTTTTAATACCCTTACAAAGTTAAGTAGTATAGTATCTCATTGAATTAAATGTTAAGTACAGTAAGTGTTATTTTCTAATTAAATACCTGATGCAGAACTTCCATTGAAAATCTGCCATTTAAATCCTTAAGATGAGCGGCGCGAACATCTAGGTTGGATCTGGATGTCATCGCTGATTTACAATAATAAGATTAACTGTGATTAAATAGGTAGGTACAGGATAAATGTCAGTATATCTGGTTTAATTAAATGTTTACATATAAAAAGAAATCTAATTAAACTATATAAATTCAGGACTTTCATAAATTCTGCCTTTTTGACCTTGAGCACAACCAACATCCAGTTTGGACTGGCAGCGCCGTGCAATTGTAAAATGTATTGTGATGTATAAGACTTGTGACATTACGCAAAACTTTACTTTGTTAAATTAAACCTGTAAGTAACATAACTCTACTACTTTCTAATCAAACACCTTGTGCAAAACTTCCTCTGAAAAATCTGTCGTTTGAACTTGAGCTACATCCAAAATTGGACCACGAAATAAAAAAAGATGTCATCACTGCTAGACAAGACTAAGTGTGATTTAATCCACTTACAATTAAATCCTCCTTTGTCCGAGCAGCCTTCGGGCTAATGATCGGGCTCATTACGAGGATGTCAGTGTTCAGCTGAAGTGCTGTCCAGTGGTGTGTATGTAGCTCCAGGCTGAACCAGTTCTGTCTTTAATAACATAAATCTGAACGTTAACTGAGGTTAACCACCAAACCTCAGAGAGAAGACAAAGGAAACACTAGCTACTGTTCATTCTCATTATTCTGTATTTACAGGAGAAAACTACTGTCAGCGTTGGACTCCTTGAAGGTAGAAAGTGTTTCCTGGTTCCTGGTCCAGCTGATGGGATCTATGTATAGAAAGTGATGGTTACCATGGTTGAAACAAAGATTGATGATGGTGGTAAAACCATCTTTTGTCATTCACTGCAGACTGCAGCTTTTATCTCATCGCAGCACATTTCTGTTAGGATAAAATCGAAGGAGTAATAAAGCGGAAGCAGCCTGATATGATTATATAATTTTATGTTATCATCCACTGTTATACAACTGTTGTTCAGCAGCACATTCACAGGTTGAGTAGTTTCCTAAGTCCATATAAAGGTACTTATGTGTAACTGTAAATTCTTTGTGAGTAACACAGAAAGGACTGTTTTATTTGGTAAAATATCTCTTTAAATGAACTTAATTAAATCATGGAGTAGAAGTATTTACACAGGATCAAATGGCTTTCTTTCAGCATTAACTAATGTCTGTTGGTCCAACTTGAAGTTCTTGAAGTTGAAGTTACTCCTGAAGGAAAACCATTTAATGTAATGGAAATGCTTTAATTAAGTACATTCAAAGAATAACTTTTGAGTGTCACTTTACAAAAAGTACAAAAGACATCAAGTCAGAATCACATAATTCAAAATTATTTGTTTTAGTTGGACCAACATGGGTTGATTTCAATAATCTGAATTTTTTTTAATCACGTCCAACCAACATAATCCAATCATTCCATTAATATAATCATAATAGATTAATTTAATACTAACAAAATTCTATCAAACCTATAGTTGTTGTTTTTTTAGTTTATTATTTGGAAAAAAAAGACAAGTCAATTATTGTCCCTCCAACAAATGAATTCAACTTAAATGAAAGTCTGTATTTGTTGATAACTTAGTATGCCAGTAAAGATGTACATCCTCCATTGTTTTCATCAGTGAGGTCAAAATGAAGTTTAACAACAGCCTCGAGCATCAGCCGGTGATTATTGTTTGCCTCTGCTGCCTCAGTAAATGGCACAACACTTCGCTGGCGTCTTGATGCGTGTCAACAACTCTCAATACGCCACCGTCCAAGCGTCTGCATGGGTCAAGAGTCCAGAAAAGCACATCCCGGCTACAGTATCGTTACCACTTCTGTCTTCTTCTCATGCCACCTTGCTGGAAAAACAATTTCCTCTTGTGGAACAATAAAGATCTGAACTCAAATGTCTGCATGGTGGGTGCCAAATGTCTGTAAACTAAAGTCTGTAAGACAATAGATTTAACTTTCTGTGTGCTGGCCAGCAGTAACCGTTAACATACCGGATTCATGCAACCTACATGTAGAAACAACATGAATAATATCAGAAATCCGCAGTCAACAAAGGATCAATAGAAACATGAGAAACATCAGATAATAAAGCTTTAAAATCCTCAAACTGAAAAAACAAATCTAACTTAAGGGGACTTTTTATTCCATTTAAAAGGTGCAAAATGCTTGAAACTCGATCTGCCAAGATTATTGCATATGTATAACTATGGATATCTAAGGTCAAGTAGTTACTGGTTGGGTTTTCAACGTTATCTATGCTGTATTATTCCTGATTATATGAACAGATTTTTAGCCTCACATGTTTCATTTCGATTAAAAACACACAATCAGCTGCGTTAAAGTCGGTTCCTGCAGACAGAACAATGAGTTTGTCCCACGGGGAAGAGTCCATGGAGATCTGATTAATACACACGGGGAGGGTGAGGACGTATGTGTGTGTTATTCTCCTGAACAGATATTAAAGCAGAATAAAGGACACAGAAAGAGAAGAAAACAGATGGATCCATACTGAGCCAGGATCACCAGCGAAACCAGTAAAATCTCTTCTGTCAGATGGCAAAAGGTCAGTTGTTGACGAGAATCTGAACCGACAACTTTCTGATCAAAAATCTCCAAACTGGAAATTCCAATCCTGTCTTTCTCTTGATCCCCCTGATATCATTACGTTTTAATAGACTGATTAATCTGCTCTCGCTGCTCTACTCTCTTCCCCTGAACCAGAACACGTCTCCAGGACACGCCAAGGCCACGGTGTCACCACGGAAACTACAACGGTTCTGACACGTCCTAATTTGGTCGTTGACACGCGTCCTAATTTGTCCGTTTAGCCGCAGAGGAGGAGAGTTAACGACGACACATCGGCAACCAGGAACTGCAGCGCGATCGTTTTTTTAACAGTTTGTGGTGACACTTTAGTCTCCACTGACACACTAACACACATGCACACAGCAGTCTGACACCCAACGCCTCTGATAAAGAGAGAGAAAATAGAACTTCACAATCTCCGGAGTGAATAGGGCTCATTAATCTGTCAAGTTAATCTAACAAAATGGAATTAAAAGGCTCTATCTGCGAACCAAGATATTATTGAGCTTTAAAGGTTTCTCTCAGCCAACGAGTGATATGGATTGTTTCATTTGAATAGTTAATAAGAGTCCTGAAAACATGAAAGTATCCAGTATTTCACGTTCAAAAGGCTAAACTGAGAGGGAAAAAAAACAGAATAAAGAAATAACTATTTTATTAATCATCTCACGACCCTTCATATTTATCTCATGAACCCATTGGGCAGCCTCACTCCAAGTTTATACAGTAAAACAGATCAGAGGGTGATTATTACCATTAAAAAAAACGCCTAAATACACACATTTAAGATTTTAAATCAAGTCGTCAAATACAGCCTTCTGCTTCAAAATATGGTGCTGTAGGTTTCCTGCTAACATTATTTGTGGATGCCAACTGTGGTAATGGTAAAATATAATTGTGATTACTTTGACAGATAAAAATAAAGTGAATGATCGTTTTTGCACTGAGAAAAACTGGATGATTTGTTTGGATCTATACCACAAAATCATGTTTTCTTACACACAGTCAAGATGTGATTTGCTATACCTTGGATACCTTATTTCTAAAAGGAGAGCCCATCTGCACCCCGCCCTTAAAGCTGGCTCCCATGGCGATGATTCTTTGGGGGAGTTTGTGCTAATCAATGTAACATACAAATACATATACAGGTTTGTGTGTTTCAGTGTGTGTTGTCTAACTGATGTCCAGCAGAGTAAATAAGAGTTATTAGTCGCCACTGAACATAAATCCCTCTCCACAATCACATGTGACTGAGCTTCAACTCTCCCACTGTGCTACCGAGCCTGTTGACTCCGCCCACTAATCATCATGCAGTTCACTCAAAGTGGTAAAGGAATTATGGGAAAATATTCACACTATGTGCAATCACAGGAGGAGAAAACATCGCTTTATTTAACAAAACACTTAAAACTGAAGCTATGCCTGATTTCCTTCAGCGTTACTGTACACGGTTGCTACAGTTTACACACATGTGCGATGAGTTTCTCCTCTATAAGCTGAGAAAGTTCCCAACCTTTTACTGTGTTAAAACCCTCTGGATTAAGTGTAAATGCACCGTCATCACACTAAAGGTTGTTGTGTTTCTCAGCTCCTGCCAGACTCTCCTTTATTCCAGCAGCGATCGAAAGGCTCAGACAGATTTACTCTGCGCAGCACTTTACCTCCAACTTTACATCACGCCCGACGCCTAATCCTTCCTTTGTGTCCTATCGGAGTGTCCTCTGTTGGATGCTATTGCTCCGTTTATGCGTGTTTTTAGTTTTTTTTCTACACGGCATGACCAACAGGACATGTGAATATTTCCCCCACATGTGACAGATTGCCAGCTCTGTGAGCATCACTGCGCCGCTCTACTCTTCTGGTTTCAGGCGCTCCAGCAGATGTTGAACCTGCTGCAGGGATTTGCTCCCATTCGGCCACAAGAGCATTACTGTAATTAGGTTCCGTCACTGATGTTCGGTGATCAGGTCTGGCTCTCAGTTAGTGTTCCAGCTCAGATCAGAGGTGTTGGATGGGGTTGAGGTCTGGGGAGTTCCTTTCACACCAAATTGGGAAAAGTCAGAGCTGGTTTTATGAACGGGGGCATTGTGATGTTCAAACAGGAAAACAAACATAAAAAGCTGACACAAATTTGGTGTATTGACTGTCTAAAACTGGAGTTAAAACTTTATTTTAATCAGGGCACAGAATTGAAATCGTATGTTTCCCAGCGACCAGATGTGCACTTAACTGCAGAAATACTGGACAACTATCAATAAAGAAACATTAATTCATATATTCAAAGAGGTTTTCTAATAATCAAATAAACAATAAACATAATTAATTATAGAAATCACATGTCAGGAGAAAGTGTTGAGTCCCACAAGTGAAGGCTTTGTGACCCACAGTTTAATACTAACAATGGTTTAAGTCAAACAGCAACCTCTAGGATGGCAAAGGAAGCCAACATGGAAGTAAGAAAAAACCTGCAGTTCCTCTAACGGCCACTAGCGGCTGGCTACAGCTGTGAGTCAATCTCCAGAAGGCCCCATATTAAAATGTCCAACTTTACAGCAGAAATAAACATGTTTACAGCCTGGTATAAANNNGCTAATTTCCCTGTTCTGATTTAAGTTATATTAGGGCATAATGTTATGCATAATTAACTTTATTTTTATATATATATATGTATTTACTTATATTATTAAGGATATGACTGCTCTGAGCGCCGTCACAGGCGGCTGTTTTCAGTAACCAGGCTTCAATCAGACCGTCTCAGCTTCACTGACTTCAAAGATGGTGACTACGTCCATTTGTATTTATACAGCCTATCTATATGTATCATTTTACACACAATTTCCCTGAATTAGATCCAGTGGTGGAAAAATAACTCTTTTACTAAAGTAAGCAGTATCACTAGTGTAAAAACACTAATATTGCACTTAAGTAAAAGTGCACTAACAGCAAAATGTACCTCAAGTATTAGAGTAAAAGAACTTTCAGAGAGTTATATTACATATAATCATATTATTGGAATATTATAATTGATGCTTTACCGTGTAAGCAGCATTTTAATGTAACAGCTGAGGAGGTGGAGCACATTTGAACTACTTTATATACCGTTGGATGGCTTAATCCAGAGCATTTCAAAGAGAGAGGCGGGCCTCCCCAGAGGGCGCTCAAAACGGTTTCAGGGGAGGTTCAGTGAGTTGTTTTAAAAAAATTCATTTTCAAAAGGAGATCACATAAAATAGAGTAAGTGTATGTGATCTGGTTAAAGTTCAGAGTATGTACAGCGTAATACTTCCATCCACATATTACAGCAACAGCATTTATGTAAATGACACTGTATTGTTTTAACTGTTCACAGTGAAGTAAAACTAACTATGTTTTATACATTTGAAAACATTCATGATCAAGTAGCTTCAATCATTTTAACACTGACTCAATTTTGTAATTTTTGTATTTGTACTTTAAAAAAAAAAAAACACCGTGTCTAGTTAATCAGGAATGTTGAAGTTTAAGAGAGTAAAATTAGTAGTAAAAGCTGCTTAACTGAGAATCTTTAACTTTTAATTGAGTTTGTGTTACTTAAAATGTTCAATGTAATCAATTTTAACAGTTTTTTTCTGTTAAAATAACATATTGCATTACAGTGTGTGATATAATTAGACTTTGACCCTCATTATCTGATCATAAACAACGGCCGACTGCACATCTTCCATCTTCAAACGACACCTCGATGCAGGAACTCACCTGCTTACTGTCTCATTAAAGAAGAAAACAACAAAACAAACCTGAGCACTCGCACCAAAGCACTCCCGAACATCTACGCACTTACTGTAAGCTGCTTATGACAAAAGCTTCTGCCAAAAGGACGCAATGTAATATGATAAAAACATTTTAAACTCGTTAAACTCACAGTGTTAGGGTATTTGACTGAGAAACTCCAGCACTGTAAGCGTTACCGTGCTGCTGTTTGTCCGCCGTCTGCCAATAAAAGAACATTTGAATTTCATGGAGGGGGAGAGAGCAGATGGATGCAGAGATGAGAGAGAGAGAGTGGGAGAGACGTTACCATGGCAACAGATGTTGGGTCACTGAGTTGGTGAGAGGCCAGTGAACTCTACTCTGAGTTTAGTGTGTGTGTGTGTGTGTCTGTCTGTCTGTTTGTGTGTGTGCGGTGACCTTGGGTCTGATGCCAGGGAGAGTTTCAGTCAACAAGCTGGCAACCTACCAACAAGCGTGGGCGCACACACACACACACACACACACACACACACCCCTGCCTACAGGTATTACTTTGGTCGTCATGGTAACCGATCTGCGGACCCTGCAGAGTGGTGATGCCAGTTCAGCCCAAAACACACACAACTCCGCTGGATGTACGTCGAGTCCCGCCCCGCTCAATAGTGTGACACACCTCCTGTCCAATAAGGAGGGAGTATGTCACACACACACACACACACACACACACACACACGAGACGAGATGTTCTGCTCATTGAACAATAGTTAGCTGGAGATAATCAGCGAGGGCATTGATCGACGAACGGGTCATCAGAGGATTGATACAGTGCCTTGCAAAAGTATTCACCCTCCTTGGCATTTTTCGTGTTTTGTTTTGCCTTCAAGCAAACCTTTGAAAATTAACATGGATTGTATTGAGGATTTGCTCAAAATTTAATTTACGAAACAAAATGTTTTTTTTTATTCATTGTAAGCAAACAACAAAATAGGACAAAATAAGAAAAAAATAATGTGCATAACTTATTCCCCCCCTCAAAGTCAATACCTTTGTAAACCACCTTTTGCGGCAATCACAGCTCCAAGTCGCTTTGGATAAGTCTCTATGAGCTTGCCACATCTTACCACTGGGATTTTTGCCCATTCCTCCTTGCAAAACTGCTCCAGCTCCTTCAAGTTGGATGGTTTGCGCTTGTGAACAGCAATCTTTAAGTCTGACCACAGATTTTCTATGATTGAGGTCTGGGCTTTGACCTAGTGCCATTCACCATTTACATGTTTCCCCTTAAACCACTCAAGTGTTGCTTTAGCAGTGTGTTTGGGGTCATTGTCCTGCTGGAAGGTGAACCTCCGTCCTAGCCTCAAATCACGCACAGAGTGGTACAGGTTTTGCTCAAGAATATCCCTGTATTTAGCACCATCCATCTTTCCCTCAACTCTGACCAGTTTCCCAGTCCCGGCTGCTGAAAAACATCCCCACAGCATGATGGTGTTCTTTGGGTGATGTGATGTGTTGGGTTTGCGCCAGACATAGCGTTTTCTTTGATGGCCGAAAAGTTCAATTTTAGTCTCATCAGACCAGAGCACCTTCCTCCATACATTTTGGGAGCCTTTTTGCGAACTCAAAAACACTCATAAAGCCCAACTCTATGGAGCGTACGGCTTATTGTCGTCCTATGTACAGATACTCCAGTCTCTGCTGTGGAACTCTGCAGCTCCTCCAGGGTTACCTTAG
>NW_023339652.1:2192939-2207412 GCF_004916995.1 Morone saxatilis | reverse complement strand
GATGAGAAGATGGATATCAGTTTCCACTGCGTCTAGTATAGAGATAGATCCAGATTCATGATTAGCCTAGCTTAGCAGAAAACAAACTGGGAGAAGGGTGAAACTGGCAGTAGAGCGGGTATTTCATTTTTTAAAAAAAACACGCCTACCGCTAGACATAAATGTAAATAACTCAACACTACAGCTCTCTGCAGTTGGCTGAGTCCTCTCTCTCTCTCTCTTCTCTTCTTCTCCTCTCTTCTCTCTGAAACTGGGTGTAACTCATCCAGACAGTACAGTGATTAAATGTCTCTAATTGGTTCTTTTAAGCTCCGTTGAGCTCTGTTCTCATGTTGATGTGACACTAACAGCCACACACACAGAGATGATTGACTGAGTCTTGAGCTTTGAGATTTTCTGGTTTTGTGTGCTGAAGGGACAACAGACAGACAGACAGGCACAAAGTAATACGGCTTCTGTCAAGGATGCCTGAAAGTCGTTTAATTCTTATCTTTTGTTTATCATTTCCTTCAAAGAAGCCCAGAAGAGACACATAACTGACGGTTGAAGAGGCCAAAGAGCCGATGTGCACACATATAAAACCCCAACAGAGCAGCGTAAAATACAATAGGTCAAACAAGCTGTTTGGTTGATTGACTTCCTGTCAGTAGACCAGTTCATCAAATACATTCTTAACCTGTTTAAGTACAAACTAAACAATCCCATAGAAGCGCTGCCTCACTGAGGAAGAACTGACTTATCAATCAATCAATAAATCAGGACTAAATTTCCACTACATACCAAAGGGTTAAGTGGTTGAATCAGTAATGGTTCGTCCAACTACAAACGGGCCTTTGACACGTATTGACGAGCCTTCAGTTTGTCAACGGTTCTTCTCACAAAGGGGTTTTTTCTTTAATCTGTTTTTCCAGAAAGTGCTTTTCTGTGTATGTCCCCAGTGAGATTGATCTACATCGATTTGGTAATCTAGAGAAACGTCAATACTTTACTCATGTGTAAAATACATTTGGTTGAAAAATAGATCCATTTCACAATGTGGCGGTGCTTTGGTTAAGATTTGGTTACCTTTAGGAGAAAATCATGGTTTGTGTTAAAATAAGTACTTTGTTAAGCTTGTTATGGTTTGAGAAACATGGCGATTTGGATTAAATGACTACTGTCTTCTAAGGTTACAGGACCTCCTGTATCTTGGTAAATGTGTGGTTAAGGTTTGGGATTGTAGTCAATAAGAAAAACAACAGTGACTGTTAGTTGAGAAACGAACAGCAGCCTCTCCTGTTTAAGTCAGATGTTTTGTAGACTCAATCCTCCCCATTAAGACCTTTTTGCTTTATAATAACGTCACACAACTTCCTGTTTGGCTCTTGTCATAATTACTACAATCGCTAGATGGGGCTTTTGTTACATCATGTTGCGTTAGATACGAGTTTCCAACTTCAAAATCATAATAACTGATGTAACCAACTTGGCGCTGACTAACGCACAAACACAACAAATATGGATGCTACAGATCAGCCAAAATGTCCAGTGTAATGAAAGCCAACTTTAATAGATATGGTTTATATTTGTTATTTCAATGCAATGATTTCCATCCTCGCACGACCAACTCGTTAATCATAGCTCAGTGTTAAGGTCAAACTGTTTTTATCGTGTACTTTCACACAGAACACGAATATTACAAAAAAAGTGGCATAGTTCTTTACGGAAATTATAAAGACAATGTGACACAAGTAAGATTGCTATGAGGGATCTACTGACGGGGAACTGAAGCTGGTAAATCCATCTATGCTTCCTGCTTTCTTCATTTTATCTCCAAGAACATTTTTTGCTATTCTACCTTGTGCGACTTTGGTGTTTTAAATTTTTTGTTTTAATGTGTCAGAGATTAGCATTGCTGCCGGGATGAATAGTTTAGATGCAAAATATTCACAGCCTTTCGGACTTTTGCTTCAAAAAAGTCCTTCAAACTTGATCTCTATACGTTTTTGGACTGCAAATCAGCAAAACCATGCTGACAGCAGGGTTATACGCTGCCGGCTAAAAACAATGAAACACTTTACCGTTTTAACAAAGATACAACAATGACTAATATATTTTATCAGCAACTGCAGCTCCCGGTAGGTTTTGTGTGGCTTTGAACCGATTCTCCCATCCTGAGGCCCAGCTTGTCAGAAAAAAAGCAATTTAAGCACATCCACAAACAATTCAGTACAGTTCTTTGTTTTAGTTGAACAGCAGCGATCAGCTTGTTAACCCTGAACCTGATGTTGTCTCCTCAGCTGAAGAGGCTTTCTGCTCTCCTCTGTGAAATCAATTCACCTCAGTATCTCCTCAGGATCTGAGACACTGAGTCTCATCTGTGACTGTCGTCCTCCAGCTCTTTGGAAATAATCTCTTTAAACTCCTCTCCGAGGTCCTGGATGGTTTTGGCTCTGCTTTGCTCACTGCTGGAAATAAATTCCTCACCTCTGGCTGTTTCCCAAACTGCTTTGAAACAGAGACTGTGTCCTAAAGAGACCCAGCGTTCATCCATCCTGTCCTCTGAACCGCAGACCAACCTCCAAATTACCTTTCAGTGGTGAGGTCATAGAGAGAAATTGCTGCTAAAAGACTTTTGAAGTAGATAACAGTGATAACATCTTCATTCATTTTCAGTCTGCTTTGTGCCGGGAGCACAGAAACAGCCAACAGAGTGGATGTGCACAGAGCATCTTTAAAGGACAGAAAAGCACTAAGAGCAGCCTCATCTGATAGGAAACTCAATTGCACAAAAGTACATGTCATGTTTTTCACATATTTCTATTTCTGTACACTTTGTTTTCCCTTTTAATTCTACAAGAAACAAAATTCAGCTCATTTGTAAAGAGATATTTGCTTCTAGTGTAAAACTGATGGAAAATGATCATCTGGGATTAATATGAAATGATCTGTGATTTTTGTTTTTGATTACGTGGCCACAGTGGGTTCTCCTACATGCCTGAAAGGCGAGAGGTTATTCAAGGTTAGTTGCAATCTGCATCTTCACCACTAAAAACCTACAGACTGGTCCATTAATAAATCTATGGTTTAGAAACATTGACAGTATATATAATGGACAGAACTTCCGTCAAACTTTCATGGCGCCGACCAAAACAGCAAACTCAAGGCTTCAAAACATTTCTCCACAAACCAATGGGTGACGTAATGTTCACACGGTTCACACACCCACTCATTTGGGTGAAAACATATCAAAATCTTCCACAGTATTCTTCTTACTGAGGTTTGAAAGGATGTTACAAGATCCCAAACAGCTAGGTGTTGATGCAGGAGAAAGCTTAAATATATTTACAATGGTTAAAGTACTTAAATACTTACTGTTGCGCAGTCTATCTCTGGAAGGCTATTATGAGATCAGTGTGGAGGAAATGGGGGTCAGCAGATGTAGCCTGTATGTACTGAAAGTCGCTGAGACAGTAAACTTTAGGAGTTTATTCCAGACTCATTAAGAGATTTATGTTTAACCAATTTTCACACTTTTGCAGGGAGAGCAAACATTTTCTGGTAAAACATGTTCGTCTCCATTAAGAGTGGAAACAGGAATGATACACTACTGAAGTTGTTTTTGCACTTTCCTTAATAGTTTTGGGGATTCTGTGGAAGTGGCTTGCAGCAGTAACTTTCTCTTTGGTTGTTATTGCAGATAAGACATAGTGTTTATGAGCATGAATGTTGAATTTGAATTTCTACCTTTTATCAGTTTGATCTTTTTGGCCACTTGGGGAACAAACTGTAAACACAACACTGACATGTTTCATCTTATAAAGTTGGCGTGGTGAACGTGTTAGCAAACATCCAGCAGTGGAGAGCAACACTAACATTCATTTGGAGTCGTGCTTGTGTCCACCTGATGAATCTAACTCCAATATTCACTCTCCACTATCTGTTTTTTTTCTTATTCCACCAACACCAAATATCTGACTCTTTACCTGCTAGATGTTCCAGCTGGTCTCTAACTGTGTGTGTCTGCTTTTTGCTGCTGAGCATACAGCATACAGTGACTTTATCAGACCATGTTTGATGAAAACTGCTGGGTTTACTGCATAAGAGCAGTGAAACTGTATCTACAAGATAGATTGGAATGAAATTCTTGGACTTTTTTAAGCCAGCAGGGCTGTTGTGCTTTGTTTGAAGAGTATGGACACACCATCATTGAGTATGTGGATAAGGGAGCTTACACTGTAAAGGGATAGTGGAAAGACTTTCTTCAGCTTTGGGAGCCTTATAGGAATATAATTAAAGATGTAAATGTAGGCTTTCCCTTAAAGTACATTGTAAACATGCCTTTTATTCTGTATCTTATCTGATATTGGTGCAAGTTGAGTGTGTGCATAAGGGTGTCTGTAATGTAGTATTTGCAGTGTCAAATTGTCACTGTATGTTTTGTTGATGGGATTTTACGGACATACGAAAATGACAATAAACATGAGACTGTACGAAACAACAAACAGCAAAGTTGTAGATGTAAAAACCAAAACAATGAGCTGAAAGATGCTAAAACGCTACATAACGTAGAGTCCATTGTTACCAGGGCTGCAAAGTTAATCAAGATATTATCGAAATTGCAATATGAAAAGTGCAATTTGCAAAATCATTTTCTTTTTTTTAAATTAGAAGTCAAATGTGTGACAAACGGCATTATAATGTAAAGTACTGTAGTTCTGATGAGATGCCCTGGGATTAGCAGCTTTACACCGAGTGAAACAAGTGTCATTTCAATTAACTGAAAATGGCAACAAAGGAAGTAAACTTGTTTTGCTTTTTCAGCTTGAAAATGTTAATTCTGCTCTCTCATTTCTAATCAAATCAAGTTTTATTGTCACATCATACACAGTACAACGTATCGGAAAACTGGTCTAACATAGAAAACAGAAGAATCTATTGAACTGAAAAATAGAGTGAAAATGGTGGACAATGGAACAATGAACAATATAAGGTGACATCAGTACGACAGGTGGATGGATTAGAAGTTAAATGTGTGTCCAGTCAAGTAAAAAAGATCCTTGTTCAGTTTTTTTAAACTGTCTCCTCCTGCTGTTTCTCCAGGTTATGCATATATTCTGCGTGCCGGCTTTTATTGAAACCATTTGATTCTCAGTGAAATATTGAAATCTAAAAATGATATGTTTTTATGGCTGCAGCTTTTGCACGAAATGGAAATATTCTAAATGTTCCGAGCATCAATTTATATGCATCCCCCCACAAATCCCGCCTGACGTGTGTGTGATGTCTGTGGACACTCCAAAAGAATCTTAACTGAAGTTCTGTCAGCTTATAAAGTTGGTTTGGTGTTCAGCGGGGGAGAAAGAGGTTCGCTGTCCTGTATTACTGCTGCCTTTTTCACTCTGTGAGGAAACTTTGTAAAGTCTCTACCCCTAAAAAAGGATTGTCTTCCTCACTTTATTGAATATTAATGCTAAATTCTTCCAAACAGCTCCGCATGAAGTGGACGGAGCGGCTGACTGGAAGAGACGTCCGCTCTCAGCTTCACTGAGGCAGCAGCAGGCGGACAGCTGACTGGCCTGCAGCTCTGAGTGTTTGTGAGTGTGTGTTTTAATGTGCGTGCAAGAGTGTGTGTGTTTCAGTTGGGTCCATCTGTTGTTGTGTGTCGGCCTGGGGCGACGGCATGAGAGAAAGAGCGAGAGACAAAGAGGAAAAGAAAAAAGACGGAAAGAAAAGATGAAAAGATACACAAGTAGATGAATGTAGAGGTGTGTGTGTGTGTGTGTGTGTGCGTGCGTGTGTGTGTGCTGGACCTCAGGCGGTGCTGTCTGTGTGTCTCTGTGGATCCCAGATGGAGCCAGAACTCAACAGAACACATTAGTCCACTTGGCGTGTTCACACACACGTTCAGACACACTCAGATATTCAGTGTAATCCTCCTGACAGTCGGATCACCTGAGCCTCCGCTCGCTCTGCTGCTGCAAGATTTCTGCTCCACTGGAACAGTCAAATGAATTCCTACGGAAGCCTGGAGAGGCCCGTTATCGCTTCCTTAGTTATCTCGACTTCAGGATTGCAAAAAAACGTGAGTCCCAGGCTGGGACAGAGTTTCTGCATGAAGCGAAGGAGCTCGAGTATCTCCAGGTTTCGTTTGCAAGTCAGAAAAAAGGGAGTAAAGGAGGGAAGAAGGGGAAGGATTTGTATGCTCCACTGGATCTGTCATTTCCTAAGCTTCTGGTTTTAGACTTGGACCCATCTGCTGGTCCCTGTTCAACACATATATAATATTTTTTTAATTCAGCGCTCTCCTAATGCACTTTCTTTACCTCTGGGAGGTAGAGGAATGAAGATATTGTTCCTGTTTCTAACAATCCAGTGGGGTTTGAGATGATAAAAGTTTCAGTGAAACAAAAGTACAGTAGACGTCAGCAGCTCAAAAAGTTGCTTGAGTAAAGTGTGGGAGTTATGCTGTAGCTTAGCTAAAATTGGAACCAGCATACACACACATACATCTACTTCTACCTCGTTAAAAAACCCAGAATCTATGAAATATGCGAATGTTCATTTCTAAGGTTTTCCTGCTGGACACAAGAGGTCTCCTCCGTCACTGTAAAGTGCATTATCAGTGTCTGTGCATGGTGGATCAGACATGGACCAGGATTAAACAGACTTTGGTATAAGTGTAATTCTACACCTAACTTAGTTTTCAGTTACTTAAAACAGAAAATTTCAACTGTTTCTGTGTCGACTTCGGCGGGAATTTTACATTATTAAATTATGTGACATCACGTGTTAACATATATTACTTTCTGTTTTGGTCTTTTAATTGCAGTCTCTAGGCAGTTATTGTCTTTCTTTCCAAATACTGCAGATGAAACGTGACTTTCTGGGACTGTGTTTTAAATACTTACACTGTAGAGCAGGTAGAGAAGGTGCAGCTGAACAAAGTGGTGAGTTTAGTGTGAAACAAGTTATTAAAATGTATCATAAAGACACTGTGGAAAACAGTGTTTTCTTTACACTCTAACTTACGATTAAACTTAATTGGAGGTTTTGTTTTCAGCAGAATCAAAGATTTTGTGATTCTCTTTAGGCCCCTAATTTTAAACCTTTCAAAGTTTCACATTTACAGAGTCTTTGAAAAACATTTTCATATTTTAATACAGTAGACAGATCACAAGATACTACAAAGAACTGGAAATGTTGTGGTTCATGTTACGGTTCACAGCCACAGCTTTTTTTCCCCATAGAAGTAAACAGTGTATAAACCTGGTCACAAGTCAAGATGAAGGGACATCACAGGCATCATTTAGGTACCTGGGTCCCATTTCCACCTTGTACTGACCTGTGATCTGTCTGGATATCATATCTCGATAAGGAAAAACTTATATTAATGTAAAGTGTAAATGCAGACTGCTTCTTGTGTAAATGATCTCATCTGGTGTTAACATAATCTGTATCTGGATACATCATGTAGAAAATCGCACCTGGAGTAGGCCTTCTCTTTGTCTGCTCACATTTTGATATGGTGTAACTAACAATGAAGAAAGTGACATGGGATATTGAGAGAGACTGCTGTGACAGGCAAGATGAGGGTCACATGACCATTGATACCACAGATAATTTTTGGTAGTTTTAACTTTCTTGCACTAATGCTGCACATGGACTTTATCTTGCACATTGTAGCCCCTCAAAAGTCTCCAAAATGCAGTTCCGGTTAGTTCTTCTTTACAGAAGAAATGCATGTCTGAAACAGTTTGATGGGAAGCTTCAGCTACAGAAAGTTACCTTAACAATGGTCACAATAAACATGTTGTCATTTACACCTGGATTTGATCTGTTCACAATGCAACCAAAAGAACATGCTCAGAAACAATCATTTACAGTCACTAGAAGCACATTCACAGCAGTTAGTAAAAAGTTCTGTTCAGAATTCAGAAAGGCTAAGTCTCGTGTCTGTGGCAGAGTGTCAGGCTACGGCTTTGTAGTTGAGATGTTGGTTTTATAAAAGCAGGAGTTGGTGGTGACCACCACATGCCTCCAGATCAGACAATGCATGTTAGTGTAGATATACTTTGCACAAAAATGTCCAGATTTGGACCCCAATCAATCAACAACACTGGTAAATACTCACATACATACAGGTTGTCAGCAGAAAAAAGCGGTTTTGGGGTTTAGTTACTCTCAGGTGTAAATGGGTTTAAAGAGGCCTTGTAGTGGCACTCGAGGAAAGGTCGTAGAGTCAACAGAATCATTAGGTTTCATCCTCTGGGGGACTTGAATATGTGCAGTAAACTTGGAGGATAGATGTTAAGCTATGTGGACAGACAGATGGACATCCTTAGGCTTGTCTCTGACAGCACAAAAAATTAAACGATTCTGACTACAATTCTTTATTGTTATGATCTATCTGCTTCCATCTGTACAGCCAGTTTTCCCTCTGTCCCTTTAAATTTGTATCTCAGCTCATCATTTCTCTCCCGCTCTCTCAGGGGAGCTCGATGCCCTGCATGACAACAGATGGAGCCCTGAGGCTCTGGGACCACACACACACACGCAGAGAGAGAGCTGGCAGCGGTGGGGTGGGGTAAGAGGCAAGCTGTGGTAAAGACTGATGTCAACATCAGTATGAATGTGCACACTCACTCACACTGAGAGAATCCATGGTTATGTGGATATATGTAGATGAAAAGGGTTAAAACACACAAAGGCAGATTTATAATGGAAGAATGCATTCATTCACTACTGACACGTACACACACACACACACACACACACACACGCTTAACGCACAGAGAAACAGGAAATATCTGACTACATTTAAAACAGAAAATCTAATCAAAGAGGAAGAATGCACGCAGAGATTTGTTTGTTCTCTTTGCATTTATGTATTTACCACAGTTCACACTTGACTTTGGAGCTAATTTGAGTTTCAAAACTTCAAAACACTGAGTTGGGAGGGCATTTGGGGATTTTGGGACTACTATTTGGCACAGTATCAGTGTATTCCTCTGTTGACTCCATCCATCTATTTGAGAGTCTGGATCCAGTTTAGCATCACGTTGGCAGCGTGCTAAGCAACCAAAACATCGTTTTCCCATCATGTTGCTTCATCAGATCCTGCTGGGCCATCAAGCACACCTATGCATGCTGGGATATGTAGTCCTGGGTCTGTCTTCTAACCATGACCAAGTCAAGCCTGGAATCTCCTCAACTGTTACACCAGAATCACAGAGACTCACCAGCATAAAGGAAAACTTTGGTATTTTTCACAATATTTTCAACCAAACCATATTTTCCAGTGTTTTTGTGTCTAAGTGACTAATGGAGACAATCAGTTTTTTAATTGGTCCAGTATTGAGCGAGAGCGCTTGAGCCGGCAGCTGTGAAACATGCTGAAATGTAATCCTCCGGGGCAATTTCACACTGTCAAAGTACGTTCACTAAAGTGCTTGTTTTTGCCAATGACAGACTCAGATTGTTATTCTGAGTGTCTGAAAACATCATGGAAAGGATCCCAACAGAGACAGGCCTTTTTGTTAAAGAGTAAGATCCTTTTTCTTAAACAGAAACACTGTTATCACTCAGTTCAAAGTACTAGCAGGTTAAATGTATGCTTTCACCTTGCCCGGTCGGTCAAGTGGGTCAGAAGGTCCATTTTTACTTGCCCCTATACAAATAGTTTATTAATGGTTTTCAAGACCCTCTTAGGAGGAGATGTTTTTTTTCAAACATGCCTTTGACAAATGACCGCTTTTTATCCGCCTTGCTTTCAAACTGTGTAATACATAGTTTGGCCCACATCCTCTAACACCATCCAACTAAACCCATTTCCAGAATAATTTCAATGCTTGCGCTTCAGCTTCTAAACTTTGTCTTTACCCATCGGCATTGTCTCATGAGTGGCAGTTCTGAGCATGTGCAGCTCTCAACAGAGATGAGAAGGAGCCGAGATGGATCAATTGTTAGCTACTTCCATCATCAGCTCTGGAACAAAACATATCAGTTCTTTTGTACCACTTGGCCGATCAAGTTAGCGAGTTCTTGTTGTTGTTGTTGTGGCCAATTCCAAGACAATCCTTACTGTGGAGCCCTGACCAGACTCCACTGACAAAAACCTCAAAGAACACAGGAGTTGCTGGTCCACCGCTGCCTCCGTCAATTAGTTTGTGTTACTGTGTGAGTTTCAACCTTGAAAATACCAAAGTTTCCCTTTAAGGTCTCTCTTCATATTCTCCATTTTTTCCATCACTTGGTAGATGATGAGATACCTGAACTCTGACACTATCCTCAGTGAGCAATCCTGAGACTCTCAACACCACCTCCCTGGCCAAGAAAGCACCAGTGTGTCTCGGCTCCCTTTAGCGAGTAAAGCTCAAGTAAACTATTCACTCCTCCGTGCTCACCACGCTTTATGTAGCAAGCAATGATGGGTTTTTCTTCATTAATCCTTTTATTATGTTAGAAATATTTTAAAAATACAATTTTCTTTTAAAGCAACAGTTCATTTCACACCGTCTTCACTTGTCTGCACCAAAAGTCTATTGATTACAGACAAAACTCAGCTAAAAAGAACTGTGAGGCATAACCATGTCACACCTGTTTTGGCCTCATTACACTGGCTCCTGGGAGGTTTCAGAATTGATTTTAAGCTCCTATTAATTACTTTCAAGGCTTTTTAAGACTTTGCACCTTGCTATATTTATGACCTATTAGTACCATACTTTTGTCTGTTCCTGAGTCACAGCCTAAAACCAGAACGGACAGAGTCTTCACAGTCCGGATCCTGAGTGTCTGGAACAACCTGCCCGAGGGGAAAAGGCCGCCTCAATCAGAACATCTTCAAGAAATCTTATCCAGATTTTACTTGAATTGTTTTTGTTACATTCTAATTTGTTGTTAAATCTAATGATTTTATAATTCAGTGATTTAAATGTTTTGCTTTGTGTGAACCCACTTTGTAACCTGAGTTCTGAAAAGTTCTCTAAAGAAACATTATTATCATATTATGTTGCAGGAGTACCACAGAGACTCTCTTCGAACCATTTGTGTCAAAATCTGGTTGAAGTGCAAAGCTTTAACCTGAGATACTATAGCAACTTGAAAATATCTGATATCTACAACAAATGCATTTTGTGTTGGCTCACTGGAGAACCCAATGGGAGCTGGCTCTGGCCCACATATTGTTGCCACTTTTGGCTCGGTTTTAGCATTGTGGGCACGGGTTTATTTGGAAGGAGAATCGGCTCCGGTTAGCAGCACACAGCCAAGCTTTGGGCAAATGTTGACACCTGGAATCCGACCAATGTTGGGCTGATTCTGGTGCGTCATCGATCATGAGTCTGGCGTGAGTCCAACAGGCAAGTGTGCCAGGTTTACTGAAGGGCACAGTTGAGCAAAGATATTTTTGCTAACTGGGTCTGAGGCATCCTGAACAGTAACACCAGGTTCTGTAACCTGATCTGATTACCCCGTATTTGTAAGGTATTGTCTTTTGGGGGAGCCATCTGAACTTTGTACAATACATCAATGCTGCTCCCACAAGATCAAGACTTGTGTGTATAAGATAATGTCTGTTCTCACAAGTCTGCAGACATGCTAGCAGCTATGTGGTGCTGTATTGTTTAATATTTGCTAATAAGCACTAAACAAAGAGTCTGAGAAATTAAAAAAATGATCTGACAATCGAGATAAATGAAAAAAGAAGGGCTCACCTGTGATTAAAATTCATCTTGAGGACAACATGAATGTCTGAACCAAATTTCATGCCAATCCAGCCAATAATTGTCAAGACATTGTGCAGAACACAAACCTCCTGGTGGCGTCAGGATGGACCATCATTTGGGAGCCATGATGTTGAATGTTGTTTTTCACAAAATAAGTAAAAATGTTGACCTACTGATGGCCCTAGAGGACCACTACAGTCAGTAGGATTCACCCTCTGTGAGCCATGAGCTTTTGTCCAACATGAACAGCAATCCATCGAATAGTTGTTGCATATTTCAGTCTGAACTAAAGTGTTGGACCAACTGGACGATATACCGCTAGCACAGCTGAAAAAATAAAATTCTCTGAGCATTTGTGGCCTCCTTTGTATCTTGCAGCCGACTTATTTTAACCGCTATGCATCTGGACTGTAGAGCTCTATTCTGACTGGCTCATACCTGGTGCTTTTTCTACCTGCAGTCTTTTATTTAACTCTAATAGCATAGCTAAGAGTGTTATTTAGTGTGTCATATGCTTAAAATTGTATTACGGTTTTATAACATTTTGTTCTGTAAAAGACTTTTACATCAGAGTGAGCTGAACAAGTGAGGAGCGTGAAGAAAAATCGGAGCATCGGTTTGCATGTGTCTGCCACTGGTACCACTGTACTGTATCTGTATCCTGTATCCCCACAGGATCATTTCAACGCTTCCCATTCATCGTCAATTCCTGCACGAGTGCGAGCCTGGCTGTTAATGGCAAAAGAGCATTTCTCTGCACCACATGGATGAGCAATTCTGCTCCTCTGCTCTTTCCTAATCACATGTACAGCTGATCTTTATAGTAATCTCTTGAATTATGTGTTCATGGATAAGCAGGGGGTTGCTTCTTCAGCGTGATACATACAGCTTTATCAGTAAAATATAACAGCTCTTTTTTCTTCTTTTGGAGCGAGTGGTGAGCGATTTTAACGGAGCACGGTTAAATATGAACGCGCACAAGGTTTTAGACCATTAACTGACACCTGGAGACTCCTAAATCCCTTTAAAAGCCCTTTGGAAGATGCTAAAACTTGACCGTCATCCAGTTGTCCAGAGTTCTTAACATGTTGCCATCTTGGAGGTTTTCACCTGATATCCTTGCACGACATGGCCTAGACCACAGCTTTGACAGCACCTTTAACTCAGCATGGAACGGCTTGTTAATGCAGCTAATATCAGTGTAAAGGTCAGGGAGGGGAAGTAAATGTCAAACCTAATCTGAGCGGAGGGGGTAAAAAAAAACAGGAAGCTTTGACTGAAAGTGAATTTCTAATGTGATGGATGAGTGTGGACAGGAGGGAAGTGTCTGACATATACAATATGGAGCCACAGTGATCACATTAGCTTGTTTAGGCATGGAGAGGAAAAAGGAAATGCACCACTGTGACACGGCTAATTGATTCTGGCAGGACAGAAGTGTAAAACACAAACAATTATGAAGACAGAAGAAGAAGAAGAAGAAGGACAGGGAAATTCGAAATTCGACTGCTCTGATACGATTCATTAACTTGGACAGGAAGGAAGGGAGTGTAAACAGCAAATATGGTCGCACAGATCTGTACGTTCATTTTTTAGGGGGTAGAACTGCTGCTGAGAGGCTGAAAGCTTAACAGCATGAAGCAAAACCTGCAGCCCTGAAAGAAAAATGTGTCCCAATGTTGCATAATATACTAATACTATAAAGTCTAATAGGAACCAGGATAAAAGGATCTACCAGTCACCCCCAAAGTGAGGATGCTGTCCTAAAAAAGTTGCCAAGCAACAACAGATAGCTTTTTTTTGGCCGCAGGGACTTTTTCACAACCCTTTTCAAGAGCTCAGGAGCTTGACCTCAATTTTGCAGAAACTTGGTTTAAGTTTTTAAATGCAGGGCCCTGAAAAGACTCAAAATCCTAAGACTTTCTGATGGGCCAGGAACCGTGAGGGTGTAGTGCTGAACTTCATTAACTGGTCCAACACAAACATCATAAGCCTCCGTACAATATTATATATTATATATTGCATTGCAAACAAACAGTTAGTATAAAATCTCCTGAAAATAAGAAATGTATCTGCAGAAACCGTGGGTCTCAGTCCACCATGTTGAACCGCCATGTTTCTACAGCGGCCCAGAAGGACAAACCAAACACTGGCTCTAGATAGGGACAACACGACGATTCCTATATTCAGGTGATTAAACATTAATGAAAACACATTTCCGTCAATAGATCCTCCTAAATGTTACACACTGGACCTTTAATTGAACTCAGCCATCAACAATAGCTGCTATTTTCGAAACAGAAATGGTTCAATAATCACCTCAACTCCTTTTAGAATTCCCATTTAGTTACTCTTCATGCAACACTTTCACTTTAACACCATTTAGTCCATACTCCGTGTCTCGATAACAAGCGTATCAGGTGCGTATTTAACTCACAAAAAATATGCTCTCACTTTAATCTATGTAGCTATCTGCACTGGCTCCGTGCAGTCTCGCGTTTGAGCAGCGTCACAGGCGTAAACTGTGACCTGAAGCATCTTTTTACGCTTCAAGACTTCTTTTTTTGACAATACGTGTGTAAATGTAAGGTTGTTGCGCGATAAAAAAAGCACTGAATAAATATAAATAAATACATTTTGTGACCTAGGCAGCAGAGCCTAGTGACAGAGTTCTTACACACCAGCTGGGAAGCAAGAGGGTAGTGAGGAGCTGCAGTTTTTATTCACGGGCTAACTGTCAATATACATGTGCAATTCACAATGCAAAT
>NW_023339652.1:2188612-2192829 GCF_004916995.1 Morone saxatilis | reverse complement strand
TATGTGTGCAAGCACAAATGGCAAATAAAGTTCTTGAATCTTGAACTGTCACCTTCACTGTACATTAACTGCCACTGGACAACTTCACCTTTCCCTCTGCTCCGATCGCCAACACCTGTCTCTCTCTCTCTCTGCTCAATACACTCACTACTCTATGCATCAGTGTTGATGGAAAAATAGATCAGGATTACACATTAAAGCAAAGCTGCACATCGCTTGTATTTCAACTGCCTCTTCAACTGATTTCAGTGCTTAAACTCAGGGTCAAAAGGAATTTCCTCCAACATCTCTAATCACAGCAATACACACACATTTCAGAAGGTGCAAAGAATAAAATTGTGCTCTTTGGACTGTTATATTTCACTGGAAAAAACTGGACTATTTTACCTGAATTTTTCCTTATGTAAGCGACTACCTCAATACCCTGAATACAAGGTAAATAAAGGCATGAAATTGCACAAAAGAGCCCTAAAGAGAGTGAAATAAAACTGGAATGTTATCATCATCAACACTTCAGCTCCTTTCACACTTAAACTTTAACTGGCATTTCAACTTCTTCCAATGCTTCTGTTTCAGCTGCCATTCAACTACAGCGCCAGGTCCAACTTCTGTTCCATTGAGTTCATTAAGTTCAAAAACTATTAAGACAGGTAAAGTGAGCTATTTAAAACTTTAATCTAAAATAAAAAACACAAAAATCCTCTCGGTATTTGCTTGTCACGTGACACCTCTTGCAGCACTTCTACTTCACACAGCTGTGTTTCATTTAATTAAAACACCACTTCAACTTATTTTTACAGCCATTTCATCAAGTGCTTCCAATGAATTAAGTACTACCTCAAAATATGATCATATTTTAAGAGAAAAGACAAAATAAAAAACAGAAAACCTACTATTATCACCTCTTCTGACACTTCAACTCCTTTTAGCACTTCCACACTGACACTTCCACTCCTTTAATCATGTCCAAACCTCTCTTTCTTGCATTTTACGTTAACTGTCAATTCACAGCCTTTGTTTCGCGCATCACTTTCTCGTTCAGTGCTTTTAACTTCAATTCAAGTGAACCGACATCAGCTGACATACAAAAACATTTAAAACGCTTCAAAAGACTATGAAAGATGTGTTTTAAAATGTTCTTCAGTTGTATTTAATTAATTAGATAACCAGCTACCTCAGGAGTCTAAAAATAAGCAGGATGAAGGGACAGAGCTGGCAAGGTGCAGTTCTTACTTTGACACCTTACTTTGCTCAGTATTAACACATCTTTCTACAGAATCTCTTTTTCATTTAACCAAATAGGCTGAAACTCTCAAAAGCACCAGTGTTTAACATCTGAACACAAACGGCTGTGACTGAGGTTCAATTCCCAGACCTAATCACAGTGCACATCCCCCCCGACGCACAGGAAGAAAAGGAGGACACAGTGTTGTCTTTGCCTGATATGAGTACAAATTGATGAACCCAACAGCAATTGTGCGAAGGACAAAGACTTGGCTGACTTCCCTAATACAGGCAGCCCAGGAAGAGGAAGTTGTTTTCTCTTTCCTAATTTGGATCAGCAGGGGTGATCGAAATTTAACAGTGTGGTTTTTATTTAATGAGAGCTGACAGGAAATCAAACATCAGAGGAACAGACTCTTTCTGCCTCTACCTGAATCTGAGAGGCGATCCTTGCAGCAGGGAGGAGGGCAAACCTCCACCAACAACGCGAGCAAACAACATCAACGGAAGAGGGAGACGTCAGCAGCCTTACCTAGCTTGGGCAGTGAGTACTGGACTTTGAAGTAGTCCTGGTAAAATCCCAGAAGCCTCTTGGTGATGTGGAGAGCGTAGTCGCCCGCTCCGCTAGAAATGGCATCTGGTCGAGCGTACAGACGAATCTAAAAAACAAAAAAGGCACAGAAACAGAGAAATTGAATCAGGCCGATTTTAATAGCGATGGATCTTAAAACAGATAGAGGGAGAGGAAATAGAATTAGTGTATGCTCAGCTCTACAGAGGACAAACTGGAATTAAGCCAAGGTTTTTTTTATGCAAAGGAAATTAAATTTGGCAGAGTTTACAATCATATTTTCACAAACAGAACAGAGTGTATATTAAACTAGAGGAAATAATACAATCAGGTTGAGTTTAGGTTCAAATCTGCAGAGAGACAGAAATTACATTTGATAGTGGGAGGAAGGTGGGGTGTCCAAATGTACACAGACGCGAACAGAAATGGAATCAGGCCAGTGTTAGGCAGGTCAAGTCTTCAGAGAGAATAAGTGAATCAGGCCGAGATCATGTTCAGCTCTCCAGACAAAAAAAAAATAATGGAGTCAGGTTGAGTTTTGGTTCAAATCTACAGGAAGAAAAATGGATTTATAGCTGCGAGCAGAAACACACAGGGAAATAATAAAAGGAAGATAAAAGTTTGACTTTGGGTGGATTCCTATATTTCTCACAGCCAAAGTCAAACATTCACAACACTGATGCTGAGTGTGTTTTTACAGCTTCAGATTGTATGTGACCAGGCGAGCCGCCATTGTTTCCTGCTATGGACGAGTTGAAACTGCGCAGCCAATGAGAGCAGCTCAACTCGTAGTACGTCATGTCCGGTGGCTCGCAGTGGCTCCGTTTTACTGTCATGGCGGCAGCCAAAACACCAAACTGGAGGCTTCAAAACAGTGGGTGATGTCACGGTTCGCACTTGATCTCTGCTCAAAATTCATCTAAATTGCTACTTTTACACCAACTTCCTGCAGTTTATATGTTTTTACAGTTGTTTTTTTACTGTTATGCATTGAGTATAATATGAAATATCCCTAAAATTATGTAATTTAGTTTGGGGTTGTCAGTTTAGTGGATGATATAAAAAGGTTCCCTTGAGGAAAAAGGTTCTAGAGATTAAGTTGAGATTATATTACTGAAGAACAGGCAGCAGCAGCGGACCTCACCGTTTCATTTCATCTCTGACTTTGAAACCTTTGCAACCTCATTGAAAATAAAAGTAAAAAACAAAAAAAAACTTTGTAATCAATATTTTTTTTAACTGGCTTTGATGCAAACTTGTTACTGCGGTATCAATCTGGCTGTCTCTCTTGCGATTCTGCAGCTCTGTCAGAAACGTTTCACTTCAGTGACTCCCAACTGGTTTTTTAAACTGAAGTGATTCTCGTGCTGACAGACATACGGACATCTGCTCCATCTGAGCCAATTTTCTGAGGGAAAAAAATGGTTTCTGAGCTAAAAGCAATTTGGTAAGTTTTGCAAGAGAAAATTAGCTACTGCTGCTGCGGTCTGATCAAATAGATATCCAGTGTTTGTGGTCAGCTGGCTAATCTCACTGTACAACATATCTTCAGACTGCACACAGAGATATGGCCAGTCTAAAAACCCTGTTAGCATCTGCTAGCATCTTTTCATTATTCTGTAATATATAAGAGATGATTGTGATGATTTTAGCTGTTTTGTACCAGTTGTGGAGCTGAAAGAGGAAGATGGCACCAGAAAAATATAATGTGTATTAAAACATTTGTGCCTATTGTGCTGATATAAAGTAGGATCTATTGTGCATTTAGAAAAACTTAATCTGGAGGCGTACTGATAGATCACCTGGTACAAGTGGATTAACATTAGCTGCATAAGCTAACTAGCTAAAATGGCATAAATTGTCAAACAGGGGAACAATATAACAGAGGATGTGATCTTAAAGGGTTAAAATGCCTTTTTTACTTCACCTGGACTTTAATTAGACTGGTTGAGAAAATATAGCTAATTACTTTCCACCACTGTTTGCAATAAGTGACATGAAGCTGTTCTCCTCTCTGTGTTTGCGTGATGGACGCAGCAGTTAATCAGTCTGATCCCTAATTACACACAAACACTGTCAGCTGACAGATGTCACTGATCAATAGGCATGTATCGGCTGCCCGGACACTGCTACAGCTCTGTGTGTGTGTGTGTGTGTGTGTGTGTGATGTTTTACTGTCAGAGAGAGAAACCACCTCACTGTCAGCTGAAGGACGACAGAGACCGGCTATCAAACAAACACTCACACACACACACACACACACACACACATACAGTACACAAAGATAAAATACACACGACTCATATCATTTTTCACATAAAGACGGAAAAGGGTGGACACACACACACACACACACACACGTCCCTTTCCCATCTCCTTGTGAGGTATCGATCCCCATCTCCACCCCTCTTGACCTTCCACC
>NW_023339652.1:2166320-2188512 GCF_004916995.1 Morone saxatilis | reverse complement strand
CACACACACACACACAATGATGTAATGCTGCTGTATCACTGCTGTCACACGCACACACACAGAGGTAAACACTGCTGTCCCAGTAATGTCACTCTGCTATCTCTCCCAGTTTCACTTCCACTCTAATAAAATCTGCTTTCACACAGCTGTAAACACATATTGGATTCTGTACAGTCAGAATAAACATTGTAAATCAGGTTCTATGTGGTATCACAGTGCTAGTGTCATATAAAAGCTCCCGTTAAACTGACACACACACAAAGAATAAAGCAGTTGTGTAGAATTAAAGCTGCCTTCCAGCCGAACACGAAGCTAATTTTACAGGCGACTTGAAGGATTAATTTAGCTCCGACAGGAACAAATCTCTCGTTTTAATCACTCTGAAATATCTCAACAACTACTGGACGGACAGCTACTCAGAAAGTACTGAGATTGAGGAGTTTCTAACTGGTTATAAAATAGTCTCTATTAAATATTGATGCCTTTATATGACCTATAAGACCATCAGAGAGAAGATTGGGTATTTCTATATAGCTCAGATGCAGTCAGATTCCCCTTGAAATCAATGAAACGAGGTGGTAGAAATATTGTATTACTGGAATATTATTACTGATTTCAGTGTTAGATGGAGCGCATTTTAACTGCTTTATATACTGTTAGTTTAATCTATATCACAGTACCCAGCCAACATGTATATGTGGGCCCCCACATGGGTTATGCTGGGCTGCATGGGTACATCGGTTCACCCATGGGGCTCCTTATGTGGGTCCTTGTTAGGTCACTAATGAGAAAGAGAGCAATGGGCAGTGTAAATGAAGCCCATTTGGGTTTCTGGATGCCCAGTTGGGCCCCACCGAACACGCAGATCGCATATGGGCACCATTTTTCAGCCCATCTATTACCTGCATGGGCCCCACATACAAATGCTAGCTGGGTATCATATTTTGTAAATTGATCATATGTTTGTAAAACCTTAAAGGATCAGTGTGTAGAATTTAGTGGAACAACAGTGAAGTTGCAGACTGCAACGAACTGAACTACAGTGGCCGCAAAAACACCCTATTTAGAGCCAGTGTTTGGTTTCTTCCGTTGTCAGCTGGGACTCCCTAAAATCTTGATATTTCGACGAAGGCCAGTGCCTTACGTCCTTTATCACATGTAGTGTACTGTGCCTGATTCACATTGGGCTGCAGTGGAAACATGGCGGACTCCGTACAAGAGAACCTCTGTAGATAAAAACAGCTCTTTCTAAGGTAACAAAAACACAACAATTCTTATTTTCAGCTGATTATACGCTAATGAAAACATAGCTTTGAATATTATATTCAGTCGGGAAGCAGCACCAGATGATATCATCTGGAAGTAATTAAAGTTAATTCTGTGAGGCTGAAATTAAACTTTTGGCAGTAATCTACTTAACATCCTCCCACAATCTCTCTGCTACACTTTCATGCAGATCACAATATTACTTCTTATCTACTAAATGGTTATGGACTAGGATCTCCAGTATCTGGAGTAAGTAGCTTGTGGGGGGGAAGGTGCAAAAGTAAGTAGACAACACCTGTTATTTTAATGTATCAGATATACAATTAATTAACATTTCTTATCTCATGCTGTTAATCCCATTTTCAGGTTGTAGCAACAGGTTATAAACACCACAGTTAGCACTGAGTACTGCAGTTTTTCTGCAGGGTGAATACAAATCAGAGAGATAATTAGATTTGATGTTGGATTTGATTAAATGCCATCACACCCCAACTCATAATCATCACAAAATACTAATAATTACATTGGTACACAATGCAAATACTAATACTACTAACATTAATAATACTAAACAAGTACTAAAGCTATGCTAATGCCACTTCACAAAACTGCTCCTCCTCTTACTCCTCCTCTCAGATTCCCTCAGCAGGACTGATTTTTCAATAAAAATTCAAACTTTTAAAGCTCATCTCCTTTTATTCCCCGCATTCTCCTCCTTCCACCAGAACTCATCTCAGAACACGGCAGCCAGCAGAGTGAATATCTCCTCAGAAAGTGGAAGCTTTATTGAAATCGCAGCTTCTTTCAGCGGACTGGCAGCGAGCTGCTGAATTGAGTATCATCTCCTGAGGATTCCTGAAACGCCTGCAGTCATGTTCTCCCAGGTGAGGAGAAACCAGGATGCATTACATTTTTCAATGGTGTGGGGGGGATGGTGTGACGTTCTTCCTTCAAAGTATCATCAAATACACACTGACTGTGTCTCTAAGGACTGAAATGTGCTGCTTCAACCCAACTAAAACCATTGCACAGTGGCTCAGCAGTTAGTACCGTCGCCTTACAGGAACAAGGTCCTGGGGTTAAACCCTGACGCGCCAAGTTTTGCGTGTTCTGTCTGTGCCTGCGTGTCTTTCCTGCCACAGTCCAAAAACATGCAGGTAAGCTGAAGTGGAAACTTTAAATTGCCACTTGGTGTGAATGTGAGATGTCGGTCATGTTGTGTAGCTCTGTGACAGACTGGCAGACTGCTCAGGGTGTACCCAGCCTCTCACCTAATGCATGCTGGGATTCGCTTCACTGCCACTTTCTGAACCCGAATAAGGTGGCCATCAAATCACGACATGAGGAATATTGCAAATGCAGTCACATTACTCTCTGCCTTCAGGAAATTGTCTTCAGTAACAAGAACCTGGTAGAGCTTCCACTTCACATCCAATATTTGCAGTGTTTCAACAAATCAGAGGAAATGATTGCAAATGTGACCAATCAGTGTCTTTATCTTTATAAATTAGTCCAGATCAGATCTAAAGCTCTCAGCCCACATCAAATAAAATCAAACCCAGTCTGAGAGACTTTACCTCCCCTGAACCTCAGACAAATATTATACACTGGAATATTACAGCTTTGTTAATATGCCCACAATGACAATGCTAGTGGTATATTTACCACATTCACCATCATGGATCAGCGTGTTAGCATGCTCAGAATTGCTAATTTCTACTAAACACAAAGTACACCCCTGTAGGCTGCCCGGTAGCACTGTAGTTGGGCCACAAATGCATAGATTGAAGCCTGACAAGATGGACTTTGCTCGTTAGTCATAAACGTATTAAAGACACAGAAATTGTCATTACACATGGGGAAAAGTCAGAGGATCACCAAAGTCAGTAGGATTCATCCTCTGGGGACCATGAGTGTTTGTAGAAAACTGCATGTCAATCCATTGGATAGTTACTGAGATATTTTAGTCTGGGCCAAAGTGTTGGATTAACTGACTAACACTATCTTGAGCCCTGTTGCTGCTGCTGTAGCTTAATGTTAAATTCAACATTATTTCTAATCACTGCAACAACATGAGTCATGTAATACTCACCAGTGTGCTGCACCGAGTTTCTCTTTTTTTCTGTTTCACTGTTTAAGTACAATGGTTTCTACTCTGCCATCTTGAATTAAACTACTCTTAATAAAAACAAGACCTTAACAGTAAAATCCTTACAAGGAGAAGAAAGGATTATTCTGGGCTGAACTGCTGGGAAGCTTTTAATGTGAGGCAGATTAACAGCAAACAGCAGCAGCAGCAGCAGCAAACTGTCACAACAAACTAAAGCAGATCAAAAAAACCAAGGAGGCTTCTCACCAAAATGCAATCGAATGTACTTTTCAAACCCAGAAAATTAGAAATAAAGTCCCGACTCTAGCTTTCTAACTGTACAGCTTGTCTCAAAAGGCCTGTGGTTCTAACTCTGTGTGGTAGATAAGGGCCACACTTCCCAGGACTGCTAGGCACCGTCACAACTGTAGAGAAACAAACCATTCACAGGATCTCACTTGCACTACAATAAATGTATTAGCATGAACACAGCGGTCACTAGCAGACATGGACTCACCAGTATACTGTAGCATTGCAATCGACATAGCAGCCCTATGAGACAATGAAGAGTTAGATGCATGAAATCAAACAAATGTAGCTCCAAAACTATCAATTTAATTTAGAAAATATGCTCTCTGATTTTATGAATAGATCATTGTACTCTCATATGACTCTGTTAAATATGAGGCTAGAGTGAGGCTAGAGTCGGCAGCGGGTTAACTTGAGAAGATAGGGGGAAACAGCCAAAAGGTAACAAAATCTGCCTCCCAGCACCTCTAATGTCTATTAATATGTTATATATCTTATGTGTTTAATCTGTACAAAAACCAACATTTGCTGTTTTACAGGGAGGCTGTGTGCCGGACTATTTCTTGGCCAACCAGCAGAGACTCCAGGAAGTTGCTGCTTCCAGTAAAGAAATAGTCCAGCACATACCTTTGATGTTCTCATGGATTAAACCATTACTTACTGCTTGACTGCAGAGCTTGGCTAGATGTTTCCAGCTTCATATTAGTGGCAACACATAAAGATGACGAAATAAATCAATAACTGTACTTTGTTTCTTTGAGAGGTTTGCAAAATCTACATTAAAACATGATTACGCCAGTAAAAAAATATATATTAACACTTTAAGAAGTGTAGGGCAAGCAGGAAATATGACCTCTACCCTTCAAAATAAACGTCTCCACTATACAGCCAATGTAGCGCAACATCCTCAGTATTAAACATGAACAAATTCACTTTACAGCAGCAGGGACGAACTCCATCCTTCCAGATACGTGAATTTATTTTAGGAGGTCTGGTCAGGTAGACAGGCAGACGAGTCTGAAGTTTTCATTTTATTCTCACCAGGAAACCACAAAATTAGCCAGTCAGTCAATCAACAGGAGAAAAGCAAGATCAAAAGAGCACAGTGACATTTTCTACTCCGAGCTGAACACTATTCAAAACTTTATGTAATCAGGACACGCACAGAAAAAGGGCAGATAAACACACAAACATTCTCTTCTCTTACTTTTCTCAATTAATTCATCTTCTTTCCTCTTTTCCTTCTTTACCTGCTCCCCCTCTCCCCTCCTCTGCTCTCCTCTCCTCTCCCCTTGTTATCTCTCCACTCGTTTGTGACATCTCTCGCTGCGTTCTGTCGCTTCGTCTGTCGCCCTTGGATGATGGATGGGGTGATGGACGCTCGGTTGCCACGGTAATTTGATGGATGGTTTAGCAACTGATACGAGAGCTGAGAGAGCACACCAACACACACACAGCAGCGTGGTAACACACTCTCCTCGCAGCGTATGTGGGTCCTTGACTTTGAGATCAACAGACCTCAGACAGTCACTACTCCCCTCCATAACAAACACTGCTGACCCATGACTGTGGCGCCATACATCTGTCCAATCATATCATCACTTTTGCTGACGACACCACTGTGATGAAGTGAGACAGCCCGAGAGCCCAACCAAGGATAACAGTCTCTCTGTCAATGTCAACAAGACAAAAGAGATGATTGTTGATTTCAGAAGCATGAACAGAGAGCCAGCAGAGGCAGCATGCAGCGTCTGGTAAACCGTTAACAGCTCCTCTATAGAGAAACAAAGTCCTGACCCACTTCCAGACTCGTCCCATTAGGGAGTCCTCTGCTGGTTTTGATTATACTGAGTGTATGATGTCTGCTTCCTCTATACATTACCCAGGTTGCTAATTGTCTGCAGGTTTGTCTTTGACTCCACCAAAGGTACATTTGAGGATGAACCCCATTTTGGTTCCTGGCCTCATTTATCAAACTGCGAAGATTGTATTTTACATCTGGGCAGTATGACTGCCTGCTCGCACAAGAAAATGAGTATTTATCACATGTATGTATGCACAGCTGTGTGCCATTTACAATGATATATAAACCCCCTAAAATCAACCATATCTGGTGAACCATTTCCCTTTAAAGGCGCACTTGTTGTGAAGCAAGGAAATTATATTGATTAACTGCCAACAAGGTAGAGATACAAATTAATGAAGTAGTCCAGAACTAAGAAGTATTATTTGGAAGTAGATGCACAATTAATCGAAATATTATCATGCAATATCCAAATAACAAAAGTGTGTGACAAAATAGTATTATAATGAAACAAAAGCACCTTGGACTACACATCTAGTTCTCCAGATGTAATAAAACATCTTTTTTTTTTGTGAAAATGAAAATTGTGATGCAGAAATGATCATTCACCTGCATTCTTGCTGCCTCTTTTAAGGTGGACTGAACTTACAATCAAATGAATTAATTTAACTAATTTGTCATGATTTGTCATTTTGCAAACGTATGCATTATACTACAACAATATTCAATGGGGGAAAAAGGCAAAGAGTAGTTAAAAGTATATCTCTTTCTTTCCTGTTGTACCAGTCAATTGGTCTTGAGATTTGTCCTGTGAGGAGGATAAATGAAAGGGTCACATTTATCTTGAAGTTTAAATTTCGACTTCGAGGAGGTCACCACGAGTTAACCTGACAACATGTTTGAAAACCCCTGAATTTGTGACTTGTGGGTCTTTTATATTTTCAAAAGTATGTGCTTTTTTAAGCGGATTTTCCGGTCACCTAACAGATGTCCCCACTGAATCAGGACAGTCCTAAGCATTTCATGTCTTTGTCCCAATAATCAAACTGACTTTTGATAGATAACTATTGGAATATTGTGTCCCAAAAGCAAATTTAGTGAACAGGGACAGGTGCGGCTGCAGAAAATGACGGCAATCAAAAGCTCAAAAAAAGGAATGATGTTATTTAACAACAAACACGCTGCTCCGTGGTTTGATTGTTGTGTTAATGCACCGAACAATTTCAGTGAGCAAAGTGACAACAAAGCAACCAAATTATTTGTTGTGCATGTTAAAGGTGTAAGAGTTAGCCATGCAGCTACAGTTGGACGTTAAAGGGAGTACTGGCAGGGTGCAGCGAAGGAATAGGCACCTGAACTGGAGCTGGGTAAGCAGGGAAATGGAACCAGGCTCAGCTACCTCCCAGTAAACGCCGCTGGACCAGGACCAAACCACCGATTGCTTTATGCTAAACTTCTTACACACTGCACCTTTAAATAATTTTTAATATAATAACATTTTATTGAGCGCCACCTTGTTGCCCTACTTCTTGTCTGTTCTTCTATTTAAGAACAGTTTCTGTTTTGTCTTTCATCAGTCCCTCAGAGAAGCTACATATCTCTGGGGTTTTCTGTTTATATTCTATGTAAAATGGGAATTTACTACCGCACTGAACAATGAAATCATATTATCATTTTTAACACCAATGTCAATTTGTTAGCATTACACAACTGCAGCCCCCATGAGACTTTAATCCTGTCTCTCCTTATTCAAATCCATGTGGTTAAACTTTGGTTAAAATAATTGGTGTCACATAAAAATCAAATGTTAAAGTGACCTTTATCATTTTAAAATACTAATCTGACCTATAGTATATTATCATTATAGGCTATTAATGTGACCTTTATTATCATTATAGAATGTTAATGTGACATTTAATATCATAAAGATAGACTTTGTGACAGTGCCAAAAAACTTTCCACCAGCTCACTTGATATAGATACAGATAGGTGAAAATCCACCACAAACCTCCAAGTCCCTGGAACCCATTCTCCCATACTTTAACACACTTTTAAAATGTATTTTCACTCTTACTTACATATATGTACATTTAAAAGCAATCTACTCAGACATATTGTTGCTTACCTGACACTTCTTCTCTCATCTTTGTTTGGTATCCATTACTTTAACTGACACAAGAAGTTCCTCCTTAAGCAGGAAGTCACTCTCAAACCAGGAAATAAGACTTGCTCAGCTTATCCTAACCAAGCGGCAACAACTGCAGTTACTCTAACGGCCACTAGAGGCTGGCTCCAGCAGTGAGTCAATCTCCATAAGGCCCCATATTAAAATGTCCAACTTTACATGAAAAATAAACATTTTTACAGTCTGTTACAAAAATACGTTCCAGTCTCTATAGCTAATTTCCCTGTTCATGACAACTGTACCGTGGTTGAATTTTATATATCAAGGCTTAAAGTTGTGCATAATTAATTGCTCAGCTCCACCCCCTCCTTGCCATTTTTTTTAGATTAGCTGGGAGCCGACAGAGTCAGGACTGCCAAGATGGCGACAGCGAGATCCGACCACACTGAGCTTCACAACAGCTCTATAGAAACCTGTGGTTTAGGTTATTTTAATTATACAGTCTATGATCCTAACCTAATGTTAAATACTGGTAGTGAGAGTTTGGGTGTCCTCATTTTAAATCCTCCCTCCCTTTGTACAGTGAACTTCAGCTTCATCCTTTTGGATGCAGGTATATAGTCCCAAGATATAAAACAAAGAGGTCTAAAAACAGCTTTCATTCAGACCGACAAGTTGTAGTAACATGGCACAGACTTTTTTTATTGTTTTTATCTGCCTTTTTTTTAGCCCTTTTATTCTAGTGGTTATTTATCTTAGTGTTTTTTTTATTGATCTCTTTAAGTCCTGATTTTTAGAGCCTGGAGCACTTTTACTTTTTGTTCATGTTTGTTGTCTGAGTTGTTTGTTGCTTTTATATTTTTGTCAAGAGGAATTTGGGGAGTAAGTAGTAGTAGTAGTAAAATCTTTTAAAAATAATGTCTGAGAAGAGAAGTTAGAGATTCTTAGGTTCATGACTGACTGGATGGAGAACTTTGTGATCACATTCAAACCTTATCTGAATTTCTGTCAATCTCAAGACTTGTTGAAGATTTAAGAAACAGAGAAGCAATCATTACATTAAAGTCCTTGTGGGGATGAAATATTTTATCATAATTAGCTCTCCGGTTGAAAAGATCTATGAGTTGATTGAACCTCAGATTTTAAAAACTATAAAGCAAGACCCCCAATACCCCAATGGATTGCTGCAGTACTTGCATCTCATTTTCCCCGTTCACGCTGATCGTGACCTGATCATGACCCTGCTTGAGCTTCTCAGCCAATCACAGCACGATAAATGACTTCTTTTTCCACTAAACTCTTCCTCACACGTACATACGTCCTTCTCTTACATACATATACGTTCTTCAGACATGCATACAATTTCTTCCTATTCACAGTTGCTGATACCTTTAATACAACTAAAACATTTAAACATTTCAATGGTATGTGTGGTTATTATAAAACATTATTGACGTTAACTAATATTTAAAAAATGAAATATTGATATCATGTAAATAATCCAGTGCCCCTTAAATATTTCTTTCCATTCTCACTTTGTGGTTGCTTCTTTTTGTACACTTATGGTTACAGACCTCCTTACACTCGCATTTTGAGTCATACTGCAAAATAGAACAAAACACACAGTAAAAGTGTTAAAAGTTAAAGATGAATTTGACTTTCAGCATTATTATTTTTTAGTTTTCTATAAATATCTTAATATAAAAGTGTAGTGAAAATCTGATATATCAGCCCTAATCTATATATGACATTAATGTGACATTTATTGTCATTACAAAACATTAACAAAACCTTTATTAACATACATAACATTAATGTGACATTTATTATCATTATAAAACTTTATTAAGATCTTTATTATCTATATATAACATTAATGTGACATTTATTATCATTAAAAAACTTTATTAAGATCTTTATTATCTATATATAACAATGTGACAATTATTGTCATTATGAAACATGTTTATAATTTATATATAAAATTAAATGTGAAATTATCATGTAATATTAATACAAGCTTTACTCTCAGCCATGTTGAACATTTTTCCTCAAAACCTTTCTGTGATCCAGATAATCCAAAATGTCCTTTCAGTAATCTCTGGATATGAGGAACCCTCGCTGTCTGAAGCTTTGTGTTTGTCTCGGTAAAGGCAGGTGTGTTGTTCACATTCAGAATCCCAGCGACCATTAGCTGGCAGATAAACACCAACAGTCTGTGCTTTATGACGCCAACAGTTGCTGGAATGACAGACGATGAAGGAATAACAAGCTAAATGGCTGCAAGATGGAGGTTTTATTGAACCAGGAGCTGCTCAGTGGGTCATCACACACTGTTTGTTTGTTTGTTTGTTTGTATTCTGTCAGACTTTAATCCTCCCTGAAGGGAAAGCGGCTCATTACAGGAACAGAGATTCTTACAAAGACACATTATACTGACAATACAACAGAAAGACAAACAGCTGTTTTCTGAAGGAGGTGAAGAAAGAAAAGGGGGCTCTTTGAAAGGAGGGGAATTTGAGTTGACAATGAAGCCGGGAAGTGTCCCAGACTGACTGAAGTTCTGTTTGTGCAACTCAGCTCATCTGAAACAGCGAGTGCCTCATATTGGACTTTATAACTGTAAAACCTGTAAAGTCTTGATACCTTCTTTTCTTTTTAATTTAATTGGACTTAAGTCTTCCTTTATGGGTTTTAAGGAAATCCTCGTACTTTTGATGCTAAAACTTGTTGAATTATTTGAAAAGTACATTGTCAGAAAGCTGAAAACAGACTTTTTTTAAATTATCTTATTAAAAGTTAATGTTTTTGAGATGCAAGGAAGACAAATCCTTCAATACAGCCATCTTAATTGAACTACTAACAAATTGAACTACTTAGCAAGCCCCGAGAAACCATCCTTACCAACCGAGCAACCACAACACCTTGACAACAGAGCTAATCACCTAGCAACCACCTGGTAATACAATATCGTATCGACCGCCTTCTAACATACCGACTTTAGCTGAGGTTGATTTTAGCAGTGTAACAGTTTGGGTCCATGTTTCTCGGTTGAGCTAACGTTAGCTTGAAAAGAGTGGAAAAAGACGACATAAACTTGACGTTTATTTCTAACACATCAACCTTTCCAACACATTATCTTATCTTTACAGCAGACAAAACATTTATTTTAGAAGATTCTAGTTCCTGCCGTCTGATTCACACGTTAACATTATCTCTTAGCTCATTTGTGCAGGCCACGTTGCATCATTTATGTGGACTAAATTCCTGCTCTGGGAAGTCTCCAGCACACACTGACGCTTTGCTTTTCTTTCTGCGGTTTTGAGGAGGATGGAGGGATGAATGTTTCTGTCAGATGAAGCCATTTGAGCGGATATGAAGAATATGGAGGGATGTTTTTTTTTTGTTTCTTTTCCCCCTGCCACCATATAAAGCCATTTCTTTCAGAGGTTTGGAGGAGGAGGATGGAGGGATGTGAGGATTAATGTTTCTGTCAGAGGAAGCTGCTCTGCAAACAGACAGCGGCGTCTCCACTGCCTGAAGGCTGAAACAAGGATTTTAATATGAGAGCAATGCTGTAACAGACACAGAGAGAGTATCCAGCAACTGTTTGTATAGTATACGAAAATATGCATGTGCTACATGTTCATGCCCTGCACACAGCCCGTTGCCTGTATATAAACTTGTATCCTGTTTTCAAAACTTGTTGTTCAACCGGGACACTCTCTCCCTCTTTATCTCAAATCTCCTCATGAATAATCAGGTATGTCACGGCATGAACGGTATTTCACGCCTGTGCTAATGGAAGGAAAATCCATTTATTCAACACTTATCAGTGGAAGATCTGAGGTATTTCATCATGTGTTCATGTCTTCTTCACAAGTTCCCTGCAGAGGAACTACAATCTGGCCAAAGCATGCACGCTGTTTTTCTAATCATTTAATCATCCTAAATAGAATTTCAGCTCCTCGTGACTTTTGCATCATCGCTGCTCTTCAACCAAACCGCTGAATCGTTCTTCCATCGACACTAATGGGTTTTTAGTGATGACTTTTATTTTGTTGTACTGCATACCGTCGCCCTCAGGCAACAGAAAACCTTTTCGTCCCTCAAACCCTCCTTCAACATTTAAAAAAAAAAAGTTCCTACACATAACAATGTGCTTTTATGTGTCTGAACAATCCGTTGAGGTGCAGGAGTGGGTTTGATGAATCAACGGGGGACGGAGCGACTTCCAGGAAGAGAAATGCAGTGACGTCATGATCTGAGTGGATGCAGAGATAAATGTCACTTATTTGCTTGTTTGAATAGAGATAAGTTGTGTGTGAGAAGCATATTTAATTGGATTTTTGAGGGGGAAAAGTGTATATTATATATATTATACATACAGGAGTTCTCTTTATTGCCTCCGGGCAATGTTGTGTACTTTCCAGAGTATTACTGCGCTCAGTGAAGGACTTAATGTGATCTGACACGAAGGTCTTAGTCTGTGTTATTTAGAAACGTATTCACAGGGACATTCTATGGGGTGACAGAAGCCTAATCGAACAGTTAGGATCAATACATTGACACCGACTGACAAAACTGTGTAAACCAGAAACGTTCTGAATAAATATGATATAAAAACGAATTAACTGAAGCTATTAGCAGAGTTTCAGGAGCAGGAACCTCAATTATGTCTCTTCTGGCACTCCCATACATGGTAAATGGACTGTACTTACATAGCGCCTTTCTAGTCTTCCGGGTGCTATGGCGCATTCCCCAACCAAAGTTTCCCCACAACGATTAGGCATCCAAGAAACACAATAGTCAAGCATAATACAACATTTTCTCACTGCTTATTTCTAATTTCTAATGTTTTTTCTTGGTGTTCTACTGGTTTTAAGCTGGCTTCAGATGATAAAAAGTTGCTTTCCGATCACAGTGTGGTACAGACACTTACAAAGGCAAAGTGCAGTACAGGTATACATCATCAAAAAGTGTGCAAGGAAGCTATTCGCTATGTTTCTAGGCAACAATAACGATTGCAGGATGCATTTGAGTTTATTACTTTTTTACATTTTTACATTTACCTCTACCTCCCTTGCTTGCTTACATGTGTCACTTCTGTCTACATCACATTCAGCTGTTATACATATACAGGTTTATCTAGGGGTATTTATATAGCTGTATATGGTCAGTGGAAACCAAGGTCAAAGTTGAAATTGAATAAAATATTTGTATGGAAAGCCATAATGTGTTCTGTAGAGGGTTGTAATTCCATTTATTTTAACTGATCTGCAGATTTAATTATTTGCCAGCAAGGGATTCTTTATTTGAGAACCCTGCTTGGATCCAGTGGTACGTGACCAGCAATCAGTAAAGTGAAGTATGAGGGTTACGCAAGTTACATAACTGTGTAACGTGCTCAGAATGATTTAATGCATTTCTCGGGTTCAAATATGTAAATTTATCCTAAGTTATTGCAACAAATACCTCATGAGTACACACAATCAAGTACATTCAAATAAAGTTAATGAGGACCAAGAAAGGTCAGAGTGCACATCCAGCATGCAGAGTCATTGTCTTTGAATCAACAGTGTGCAGTAATGTCGAGCAGCAGGAGGTCTATCCTTTCTCTCCGGGGTGGAAAAGGATGGAGAATAAGCACTTTTCTGAGTTTTGCATAGTTAAATCAGTCTTGAGTATTGTAATGAATGAATAAATGAATATTGAAATGTGCATATTGGATGCTGTAGGATTCTAATTCAAGATCATCTAGAATGGGAGTGTTTGTGAGAAGCTTAATGTCTCTGAGTAATATCTCTAAGCAGTAAGTGTATAAATTACCAAGTAATTCGCTAATCTCTCTTATCTTGGAAACATCAGCTGTAAGTAGTCTCGACTAGTGGGAAATGGGAGCACACTCCGATGTCCTGGAAAATCCATTCATCCATTATCTTTGTAGGCTTATCCAGTGCGGGATCGCAGGGGACCGGAGCCCGGCGCACACTGGCCTATGTGTGTGTATATAACAGGTTTGTAAAGATTATCCAATGCATATTTAAAGGCTGATACATGAAGTATGGGTACACTGATACACAACAGATCTGATCCTAAAATTCTGTATCTAAGTTGGTAAAAATAAATGATATTCTGCAGTAAAAAGAGGATATTTCAAGCAACCCCCTTTTTCTAGTGTATCTAATATCCTTTTTTACACCAAAATCTGTGGTTTTTCAAATGCAGGTAAACCAAACTAAAAATAAACGATTGACTCCCTTCCCATTGCCAGTAGACAAGTTCACCTTTCTGTTTTAATGTCACGGACGCGCTTGGAAAACAGGGTTAGGAAACAGGAGAAAGCAGCATCTGCTATTTGCCTTGGACCGCGAGCGATGCCTCTTTCGCTCAGCATTTTGGATATGTGGTTGTATATCTGTCTCTCACAGGACCAGACCTATCTCCGTAGCGCTGTGCCAGTGACCTGTCGACTTATTTCCTCTTCCCCTCGAATCAGGAGAAGCTCTCTTACTTCGCTTTTGTGCCACCAGAGTTGTTCTGATGCCGATAACAGCATTGCATATTCCTCCAATACTGCCTAATATGCGGTGTGCAGCTTACCCTACTACCAGTTGAGTTTAAAACAAAATACACACCTAGGTTTAGGCGATCTAAGTGGGGGGGTGAAGTAGTATGAAACTTTAAAGGACAACATAGATTATTTCCAGGACATTTAATCAATTTCCAGGTGTTTCCATGATCAAACTAATCTCTAAATTTCCAGGTTTTCCAGGATACTTGTGAACCCTGATGAATGCTGACTGTACTGAAGACAAAAGCCAGATGTATGTGGGTTAACCAGTGTGAAATGGGCTTCCTGGAAAAATGTCCACACCCTAAGAAATGTCGCCTGAAATCGTAATATTACAGGTCCTTCATGGTAAACACGTTTGTCCACTACTTTAAAGTCAAAACTGCTTCATTAAATGCCTGTGCAAAGAATGTAGGTCAGCCCTTTGAGAAACTCTATGAATCAGTACAGTAATATTATATTAAGGCTGGCCAACAACATTGTCTGCGACCCCGACCACGTCCTGAACAGTGAATACAAACTCTTACCAACAAGCCCGAGATACAGCGTTCCGCGCTTTAACAAGATTAGACTGAAGCACTCTTTTGTGCACCAGTCAGTCCTAAAATTAAATATGGAGCTTAATCCCAGTTTAAATGCAGGTTGAAGGGTCTTGAATATTGTCTTCTGTTAAATGTATCTCATTTCTTGGCATGATTTATGTTTTTTCTGTGATGTTGCAAATGGAGCTGCTGTGATGCAAGACAAGCAATTTCAGAGTATCATCATCATCATCATTATCTGCAGCAGCAAAATGCACATACAGTATGTTGCTGCTGTTGATTTAAGAGGCTTACGTGTTCACAAAAAACAGTCAACCTGAGGCTATTAGCTGCTAACGCTATTCCCAAAGCAGATTGGAGCCAGCTTCTCCTGGTTGAAGAAGTGGTTCTCTTTATTAGGACATGGGCTGTTACAGTGTTGTTGGAAATACAAAATCAAAATGGAGGTCTGGGAATCAAAGCATATACAGTAATAATATCCTGTTGGCAGCATTTCTTTAAAATCGGATTACCTAAAACCTAATACGTTTTCATTCACGACCAACTAAAAGTATCGGATGTTTCGAATCAAAGTTGCTACAATATTAAATCACAGTTAAATCAAATCATATTGTATTGGCTTTAAATCATATCTGTATAATTTTTGTATTCGATTGCAGCCCGTGTACCTTGATACATATTATTAAATCCTTTGCGAGATACACACTCCTAATATATATATATATATATATATATATATATATAAATAACTTTTTATACAATTCTCTGTCTGTATTATGGATTTTTTTTTATAATTTTTAACAATCATACAAAATTAATAGGCTTCTTTTTTTGACAAATTCAGTGTTTTCTTGACCCTGACGCTTGTTCTATTAGACAATATACTTTACATTATATGTACATTTCTTCACAGAGATAATGGCCCACTCTGAACCACCGGTCTATACAACCAGAACTGGAACCAGAGTTACGACGTGTAACCTTTGATTTCTTTAATTTACTCTGATGAATGTAAAATAATGGAATTGATGCTTCTAGTTTTTTTGGTAAATAAAAAGGGAAAGAACAAAAATAAAGATGAATGTATTCATTGTAAAGACTAAAACTCACTGTCTGATTACTCCACACACACACACACACACACACACACCACACATCCCAACACACGACACACACACCCAACCCACGACACAAGGGACACACTACCACACCAAAGACACACAAAGACACACAGGGACAATGGAGACTGGTGATGGTTATAAATGACCCAGATATGAATTGTCATTAAAACAGTATTTCGCCAAAATTATCTTCCAGTAACAAGGAGACACAAGCAGAGTGTGTGTGTGTGTGTGTGTGTGTGTGTGTGTGTGTGTGTGTAGTGCTGTCCTTGAGTCTCTGGCAGACGAGATGGATGAGCTGTAATTACACTGATAGAGAGATGATCGGAGGAGGGGAAGAAGAAGAAGAAGAGGAGGAGAAACAAGGTCGTGCATGTATTTGTCCTTGTATAGTAGCGTGGACGCGTGCGTGTGCATATTTCAGTTTTAAATGTTATGGTTGTTAAAAGGATGATGGGATATCGGCCGAATACAGAGGCGGAAGGTTCTGACTTTCAAATCAGAATCATAACAGACACGATAGACATGATAAACACTGTGAAGCATAGACATAAAACGGATAGAACTGTCTGGTCTTTTACAGCCTGGGGGTTGGACTTCAGGCTGGTGTCGACTGATGCAAGTTCATTGGTCTGGTTCTGGATGCCGACTCCGGCTCCAAGTACTTAAAACCGGATGTTTGAATCATTAAAACTAAACATTTTCCTGCTGTAAGCTGACGGGCGGCACAAATGGAGAGACTTGGGGCGGACCGCTCAAGGTGAAAGGGACACGTTCGTGCTGGTGTTATAAAAACAACTGGAAGTAATTTATTGTAGTTTGGCCACTAATTTGGCCGTTTAATGGCCAGCAGTTGCAGCAGCAGCAGCAGCAGCTCACAGAGGTAATTAACGTACTTAGCACCCAATTGCTACAATTAGTCAAAAATAGCACTCCTTTTTAGTCATAACTCAGTCGAATCTGAACACACAGACATGGTTCACATAGGTTTAGATTCAGTGATCTACACTTTCACCTTTATAATTATCTTTAATGTCCATCGTTAATAAATATTCATAAACCTGCTTAGAAACCAAAGAAAAACGACTCCAGAACTTGAGAATCATCACGATTTTAAGTTTTCTTCTGTATTAAAGTAAGCCAGTGATAGTTGTCTGTACATGCATGGTTACACTGCAAACAGGAACAGGTAATAGATAAATCGGCATACTTTTAATGCTGCCAATTTACCAAAATGTAACAAATATATACTAAAATGCGAGGTAGTAACAGTATATTCCCTGTTTACCAAGCATTATGAAAACTAAAGTTTCAGAAATTGGAGTGTGATTATCCCCAAAATAGAAGCAAGATGAAGTACAGGAGTGACAAAACCATAAATATTACCTTGTTTCATGTTGCACGAAGAACTTTGGGTCATTACTGAGAAACATGGTTCTTGTATCCCGGGAAGAGTGACATTGAACTATGCCCATTCATATACTATATCTGGCCTGTGTTGAAAACCTGCAGGCACAGTTTTCTCAGTTATTTTTCTTTTGGTTGAAGGGAAGGTTGACAGTGTCAGACTTTAAAAACCCTTGATCCAAACCTTCTCAAATTTGGCACCGACTAAAATTCGGTCCTCTGTTTTCTCCCAGCATATCCAAGGGTTCACACAGCTGTTGCAAGGGGGAAAAAGAAGTGACGAAGCTATGTCGACCTCTGTATGGAAGTTAATTATCTCTAATCTCAGAAACTGTTATCTCGAGTTCACATCTTAAGCGGTGTGTTATCCTGAGATAACAAATGCAGCTATGTGCCTTAATTATATCATCCGGAGATGTTAAACTGTTTTCTCAGGATTTAGTCATTTATCAGCCACTATCTCCAGATCATTTGTAGTATTTTAAGCCAGTTGCCCTGATAATGTAATTAAGCATTTTTTCCATGTGATAGCAACTCAGTTTTTATCAAGATGTGTTCTCAAGACCTCCGTGATTATAACTTCTAAAGTAGACGATTTAAACTCCCAAATGTGTCTAATTACACAGATTTAATAACAATAAAAGAGTTTATTCAGTTTAACTGACTCTGAGATCTTATGGTGCAGAGGAATTGTAATGATCAAAGAATAAGATTTGAATGCTAAAATTGCTAAAAATGTATGTTTCTAAGGACTAAAGACTTGTATTTCTTATGCAAACCAAAGGATATATACGTTTTTACAGTTCAAAATATGAGGATCTATTTTTTTTAAATGTAATAGAATATTCATAGGTATGTTTTCATTAGTGTATAATCACCTGAAAATGTGAATCATTATGTTTTTGTTACCTTAGAATGAGCAGTTTTTATCTACAGAGGGTTTCTATCAATCAATCACAATCTTTATGAGATTTGCGGCCACCGTAGTCTCCATTATGCTTGTATGCGAGAGGTATTCAGTTGGCTGCAATCCGCTATTTTACTACTAGAAGCCACTAAATTCTACACACTGGTCCTTAATACCAAACAAAAATTTCAGGGCAAAACAATCTAAATTGAGTCAGTTTCATTGAACCTATATACAGCCAGGATGCACACACTCTCTCCATATCCGCACTAAAGCTGGATCCTTGGACTACAAGAAGAATTAACCATGACTACTAAACCGACTTAGACGTGTAAAATGGCCTATAACTTTCTGACGTATATATAAAGCTATCACAACTTCATCATGTCTAATATTATCACAGTGTGACGACTGTGGCTCACGTTTACCCCAGAGCAAAAGATATAATGATATGACACACAGTTTAGACGCGATCAGGGCTTAAATGTGTCATTACTTCAAGATAACGAGCGTCTGTATTTCGTGTTCTATCCACACAGATTTCCATTATAGGAGGTATTTCTCTCCTCTCAGCCTCGAGACAAACGGGAGTCCCAGAAGAGGAGAGAGCAGGAATGACAGAGAGGAAAAGAAGGCACAGAATCAACAACATTTGGTTTTTGGTACTTAATGAGATCATTAAGTCAAGATCACAGGATGAGTGCTTTAAAAAAATAAATAAGAGCACCGAAAAACTACATCTCTAATTTAAGAGAAGCAGATAATTAAGACAAGATCAGGAGATATAAGTTAGAAAAATACCTTTTTAACGCTTGAGCTTGCTCACTTTTCTTATTTCTTCTGACTTCTATCTTATATTAATTTATTGTTTTTATTAGATGTGTTAATTTCTTTCTTTCTTGTCCTGTTCTAACAGTTTTCCTATCATCACTGAAACAAACTTTCTGCACATCTTCAGCCTTAAAAGCAGTTATTTCTCTCAGGTAAAGCTGCAATAAAGGAACTCTAAAACCACAATCCCAGCAGTGTCGACACTCACCGTCACGCCGCTGTCAGTCTGCGTCTCTCTGTAGGTGAAGTTACAGACGGCCCAGGCCAGGTAGTACGTGGACATGCGGGGCGTGCGGGCGAAGCGATTGGTCACCCAGCCGTCCTCATCCGACAGCGAGTTGCTCTCCACGGGCATGTTGGACAGCGAGGTGTACTGCGGGTCGTGGCTGAGGGTCAGGGTGAACGTGGCCTTGTAGATGGGCTCGTCGAAGCAGGGGAAGGCCTTCCTAGCGTGGATAGGACTAAACTGAGTCACCGCCAGGTAACTGGGAGGGAAACAAATGAACTGTGTTACTGTCAAATAAAGGAAGATAAAGGGCTTTCAGGAGGACGTGTAATTTGCAATGATACTACAACCACATGGAGGGGCAAAATCTGGACATTCCAACCGTTTAACCATTATTTAGCTAATTACCTATTTCAAATGATTTATTCATTACTTTTAGCTAACTATTTAATTTCCGCCGCTCTATTGCTAACTAGTTTTCACTCACTCTTAAAAGGTGGGGTCAATTATTTTTCCAATATCAATGCTTTGGCGACTAAAAAACTCACCAATCAACTGTTGATACCATTAGACACCAATTAAGGCTTGATAGATATGTTGAATTAAACATATTGATTTTGTCATGTGTAGCCACATGTTTTGACGGTTTCCACAACAGATAGTGTTTCCTTCTCTGACAGAAATACAGTCGTTATTCATGTATCCCCTGACAACAACAGAAGTACACCCCCGGCTGGGAATCACTGCACTTTATACAAGCTTTATAAAGCCACTACCATAACAGCGAGTTTCAAGAAGGATTTTTCCAACCAAATAACTGCCTCATCTTTTTACACAGCAGCAGACCATTTGTCAGATGTCAGTCACTTACTCGCAAATCACAACGCACTATACAGGGGATTTTGATGAAGAGGTTAATGTAGTGTATCAAATGGCCAAATCAAACAATTTTGGACACCGCTCAGGTCACTCCTTTTATCCAGCAGCTGTCTGAATTTGCTTTCTTTCCCTCGTCAGTGAAATGCAATGACGGCAGTTGGCTTTCATTTCGTGACATCCGATTGTACACCATTTTTCCTGGCACTGTGGGATCATTTGAATCCACTGCTTTGGGTAAACAGAAATTTGGACAGTACTACAAAATGTGAAACCTACTACAAAAGGGGGACAACGTTGTGAATAATGAGCAGTTTGGGACCCAGATTCAGTAAAATGTGAAGGTTTTCTTTCCAAAAAGCTGGTCCAGCAGCTGCAGGTCAGTACGGTCATAAACACCCAGGGGGTCCTAATGTTTGCTAGAGGTGGCTAATATGGATAAATCTATCACAAAATGTCTAATTTTATTGTATAATAACTGTGGGTGATCAAGTGCTAGGGTGAAATGATTATCTGTTATGCATTATGTACTTTTTACGAATGCAAGCGCTATCAGATTAAAATGTGTCAGTAACTCATTAATAATTTAGTTGGTGGAACAGATACAGGTAACAGTGTACTCATCCCTAAATAATGTCTTATTTAATCATACAGTACATTTTCAAGAACTTCAGTCATTTCACAATAATGAAAACACAGCTATATGTGTAAAAGCAGTTATTGCATGGACACAAACACAGAGACAACTTATATACTAACTACTAATATATAATACTATAACTAATAATACTAACTTTCATATATCCAACAAAGGTTTATATGGTCTCATACATACAAATAAGACACATAACACATAAAAGTCTCAGTGTTTTGTTGTGTGTGGACCCGGGGGAAGAGTAGCTGCTACCTTATTCCAAGAATAAAGAATCTAGCACAAATACACACATCACAAATCTTGCCGTTCATTCAAGGGCAATAAACGGGTTTAAGGAGTTCAGGGTCCAGGTTGCAGTGATTCCCTGAGGACAATGTCTGGAACTGGTGATGATGAGATGGATGGAGAAAAAAAAACATCCTCCGTGCTTTTTAGTGGAGAAACCATTCGAGGAAGAGGAGATGACACATCTGTACACGAAGAATGAAGCTACCAACAGCAGCCAGTTAGCTTAGCGTAGCATAAATACCAAAAACAGCTCACTAATTAATACGTTTCATGGGAGCTTATTGACCAAATATTACTTGGTCAGGACCAGTTGCAAAGACTTTAGGAAGTTACTGTTTTCTTGCAGATTAAACATACAAGTGTCTGAATTTGACACAACCATACCATTCAGCACAACCATAACCACAACATACACCTAACCAATACTTTTGCCATGTTTTATCCATTTTAATAAAGACATTTTCAGCACCATTTTGTGTTTAGCGCAGATATGTTTTATTTTTTCCCACCCGTATTCTGCCCGTACTCTCCCTCTGATTGGCTCTGACACTGCCATTTTAACCAACCAAATCGCCAAACCAATCAGCGGCGGAGTAGTTCACGTCTTTGTGGTGTAAATCAAGCATAACACGGATGCATAGGGTTCAGACTCACCAGGAGGTGGCAGTATGCAGGAAGGAGTAAGGATACTCAGTGCTCATGAGTACTGGCCAATCTCTGGCACCGCATACTACCTGTTAATGAGTGAACTTCAGAGGTGCTGGAAGGTGTTACCTTTGGACAGAGCTACGCTAGCTGGTTACCCATTAATGCTGAGCTTATGCAACAGTATATCTAAAGTTTACAGATATTAGTCATCATAAGCAACTCGGTCATAGCAGACCGAGTACAGCTGCAGCAGCAAAACCCCTGATGAGCAACGGCGCTTCAGTTTTATTGCTTATAAATATAATTTTCATTTGCGAGAGGAAGGTTGAGTTATGTTTTCTTTCAAAAGTTATAGTTTCAACTTAAAATCCTCACGGACCTCCTTTGCTTTGTCCTTTTATCTCATTGTAAACTTGTCATCTCTCTACATTTCTCTCTCTTCTTGCTTCCAAGTGTTGAGTCTGTGTGATGTCTGATACCGGAGTGGATCGAAACAAACTGCGTTATCGGCATCAGAGGAGAAA
>NW_023339652.1:2158859-2166299 GCF_004916995.1 Morone saxatilis | reverse complement strand
AAAAAATGTACTGTTGCTCTCTTCGGCTCCAGTGGAGCACCTCGCTGCTGCCAGTGTTCTTGTTCTCTCTGCGTGTGTCGACGTGCTGTTGTCGACCATATTTTGAATCCAACAAGAACTCCAAATTAAACAAACAAAGAGCATTGTTTGTGCAATGACACTCGTCTCTTTGGATCAGTTACCATCCTCGGGAATATATATCAGACTGGATCTGAGCTCTTTTTGAAAAATGAATTCATCGGGTTTAGCTTTTCCACAGATCCATATAGGCCTCTCAAAGAGTCTCAAAATAACAAGTAAATCCAATATTGCCATAAATGTGTCCTGCTCAATGATTTGTAACATTTTCTAAAAGGCTCTAATAAAACCAGAGATGTTAAAGGTCCAGTGTGTAACATTGAGGAGGATCTACTGGGAGAAATGGAATAAAATATTCGTAAGTATGTTTTCTTTAGTGTATAATCAGCATCTGAAAATAGGAATCATTGTGTTTTTACCTTAGAATGAGACGTTTTTATCTACAGAAGCTGTGGGTTACCTTACATGGAGTCCGCCATGTGGAAATGCTATGTTTCTACTATTGACACACCAAAAGGTGAAGCCAAAACACCTCAATTACCCTCTGGTGACTGACTCCAGTATAGCTCATAAAGCCTGTTGCCTTCATGTTAGCAGATGGGCCAGACTAAAAAAATCAAAAGTACTCGCCAAATATTAATTTCCCCCCAAGATGGTTTCTGTCAGATATGTAGTTCTTATCACGTTGATGTTCAAGTGTGGATTTTTTTATATGTTTTGGTTTTCTCGAGTGATGTTCAGTTAGTTACAATCACCTTCACACAACCACAACTTCACTGCTAGATGCCACTAAACCCTACACACTGGTCCTTTAAAAAGGGAGAAGTAAATCTCTGACTGACAGAGCTCTAAAGATCTCTATATACTGAATAACACCAATATGCTAGTTGGCCCTTAATCCAAATGATGTCATTAAAGATCCCTTCCAGACCAAAAAAAGTTTAATTTCCACATTAAAACCCATGAAAAGTAATCTACTCCTTCTACCTCGTTAAAAATTGCAGAATCTATGAATATGCTAATTTTGTTCATTTTCTAAAGTTTTCCTGCTGGACACAAGATGTCTCCTCCTTCACTGTAAAGTCCATTCTCAGTGTGCAAGCTAAATACTGGATCATGTTTGACCTGCAAACAATTTATGATGTCACAAATCACATTCATAAGCCCCGGCCCATAAAAATCAGCGTTCAATGAGCTCAGAATAACTTTCTTCTTTCAGCAGATGAACGTAAGAACATCCTTATAGTGTCAAACTCTGCACATCCATCATTCAGACATCACACTGCAGGAACAAGAACAAACACTGATTCTTGACTAGAGGGCGACATTAAATGAATCAAGTTAAGCCGAGCTGCCACTGCATTTAATGACCCATAATTTAATTCATCATATTTATATTTGCCGCACGCTTTCTGGCTCAGGTTTCAAAGTGCAACACACCTAACTCAAGTTCTGTAATAAATCCCTACAGAATATGTGATGCTGTCGTATAAAGCAGGATTTTGTTTCAGCCTTTGAACCTTTCAAACCTATCAAAGGAGAAATTTAAGGTGGAATCAGAGTTCAGGGGGTTAAAGGATAATCCTCTGAAGTCGGAGCCGACGGGTCGGCTGTCTGCCGGCAGAAGTTTTTACAGGAAGACGTTTTTACTTCTTCAGTTTTTCTTGTTGAGTATGAGAAAAAAGTGCTTCCACAGAGGGGGATAATCCAAAATAAACACGAGAACGTTTTCTGTTTCCTCCTGATTTCTCTAAGCTGAGTCGAATGTTTTCATATCGGAGCTTTGTTACGTTCGTCTGTCAGTCACCTGACACACACAGGAAGAAATTAAAACTCCAGGAAATAATCCCTCAGAAAACTTTGCTATCGCACTCGTGCATTTTACTCCCAGTATTTGTGGAGGAAGAGATGAAAGGAATAAAGAGAGGGAAGAGGAGGAGGAGGAGCAGGAGGAGGAGGAGGAGGAGGAGCAGGAGCAGGAGGAGGAGGAGAGGGTGAGAGAAAGTACAGGTGGAGTAAAGGGGGAAGAGAAGATGAAAGAAGGGGCAAGTGGAGATGTGGAGGAAAAGAGGGAACAAAAGTGAAAGAATAGAAAGGATGGGTGGAGGAGGAAGAGGAGAGAAATATCAGGAGCCACCATGAAGCAATAAATATTCAAAACAGAGGAGGTATACTGGGGGAGGAAGATAAAGAGGAGAAAAATAGGAAGAGAGCAAAAATAGAGGCAGAGGAAAAAAAGAAAGAAAAGAAAATTAAAAATGAATGATGGTGATGGAGGAGAAAGAGAAACAGGCAGACCAGGAGGAAGAGTAAGAGATAGAGGAGGAAGAGGACTGAGAAGAGGAAAGAATAAGTTTAGAATGAGTAAAAAAAGGGAGAAATAAAAAAGAGAGGAGAAGACGTTGAAGAAGAAAAGAATGAGAGGAGCAGGAGGAAGAAGAGGAGACAACAGGAAAGGAAGAGAAGAGAAGAGGAAGAAAATGGAGGAGTGAGAGGACAATGAGGAAGAGTTGGACAATAGAGAGGGAGCAGGAAAGGAGGAAAAGGAGGAGGAACGAGGAAGTTTAGAACGGGAAAAAGGGAGGAGAAAGAAACAGTGTGACCGAAGGAGGAGGAAGAGGATGAGAAGTTGAAGAAGGGCAGAACAGGAGAACAAAAAGAAAGAAGAGATGTGAAGAGGAGGAAGAGGAAATAGTTGTAGTGGAAGAGAAGAGTGAGGGGGAAGAAGATAAGAGGAAGAGGGGAAAGATGGACAGAATGGGTTGAGGAGTGAAAAGAGAACAAAAAAAGATAGAAAATGAGAAAGAGGAGGAGGTGACATAAGAGTAAAAGAGGAGGAATTTAGAGGAGAGAAGTAGGAAAATGGAAGAAAAGGAGGAGGAAGGAATGGGAGAAAGAGGAGAAGACAAGAGGGAGAGGAGGAGGGGTTAGACCAAAGAGGAGGAGGTGAAACTGAAGATAAGAAAGACGAGAGGAGATCAGATACATGAGGAGGGAGGGAGGGAGGAGGAGGAAGAACAGATCATATTGACAGGAGAAAGGGGAGAAGGTAAAGAAGAGCAGGATAAGAGGAGGACCAGGAGGAAGGGAGAAAGAAAGAAGATGGGTGATAGGAGAGAAAGGAAGAGAAAGGGTGAAAGAAAGATCAAACGAGGGACAAAAGTAGGAGGTGAACGGAAAGAAAAAGGGAGATAGAGGTGTTGAGTGATGATGAGAGAGGAGGAGGAAGAGAGAGAAGAAGATGAGCAGAAGAGGAGAAACAGAAAAGGAAAGAAAAGAAAAAGAAAGAAAAATGAAACAAAGAGTGGAGGTAGGAGGAGGAGCGAGAGGAGGGAAAACAGGAGAAGGAGGAGGAGAAACAGGAAGAGGTGGACAACAGAGGCAGTGAGACGAAGAGAAAGCGAAGAAAAAAAAGAAACTGAAACGAGGTGTGGAGAGGTGATGATAGAGGGAGGAGGGGGGAGGAGGTGAAGAATGGGAGGGAGGGATAGACAGAGAATAATAAACAGAGGACGAGCGAGGCAGACACAGAGAGAGAGAGAGAAAGAGAAAGAGAGAATAATGGAGAAAGCCTGAGAGGGGCGAGATAAAGAGAGAATCTATTAGAGGAGAGGATGAGTCTGTAACAGACACACACACACACACACACATATAGACACGCGCGCGCACACACACACACACACACACACACACACACACACCTGCAAAAAGCTCAATAAAACCCCAATATTAACACACACACACACACACTGACATCTAGCAGGTTGCCAACAGTCGCTGCTGCCAAGGTAACGCTTGTTGTCACAGTAATCCTGATTGACAACCAAGCCTACAGTGTTGCCCGGAAAACCACGACATGTAAACACACACACACACACACACACACACACACGCATGAATTCATGCGGCAACGCGTCACTTCGTATCCTGAGCGCCAGAAGACAAATGAAAATGACATCATTTCCTGCTGTAATGTTTGCCATTATCTTGTGTGGAGACACCACAGAAGAAGAAGAAGAGCACAGGTATGTGAATGACACACACACACACACACACACACACACACACACAGAAACACACACCTCATTCAGATTCAGAGATGTGACTGAAGGGGAAACTGTTGAGTCAGGTGCTTTTCCGTGTGTGTGTGTGTGTGTGTGTGTGTGTGTGTTCAAAGTGTGTGCTCATATCTATCTCTCTCTCACACACACACACACACACACACACACAAATATCACACAGGACACAACGATCTCTTTAAGCAACGTCTCAAATTGCAATTTCACATCGAAAGACGCAGTGTGTGTGTGTGTGTGTGTGTGTGTGTGTGTGTGTGCGTCTGCAGCTATAGTTTTACACAGGAAGCCGGTGAAGAGGCTGATTCATCATCTTTGGTGTAAAATATGCAACTGATGGAGGAGATGGTGGGAGGAGGGGGGGAGGGGATTGGTGGTGGTGGTGGGGGGGTCTGTTGTTTGATCAGATTTCAATTCTGCTCGTTTATTTAGGGAGCGAGGGGAGAGGGAGGAGGCGAGGGGGGAGGGAGGAGGTGAGGGGGGAGGAGATAAGGAGAGAGGGAGAAGATAAGGAGGTTGTGGTTGTAAACGCGGCCCACTGGTGGTCAATGAAAACAGCGAGTTCATGCTCAGCTGATGTGAAATTAAAGAAAACCAGTCAGTGTAAAGATTAAGTGACACATTACTGTCCCTCTGTAAGCACTGATGCCCCCCCTTAGATGCCCCCTATAGTAGATACAATGTGATGCTGGAAAATCAGTTAGCCACAGAGATGTAGCTTTTATACTTTAAGTTAAATTATACAACAAATTTCATCTTGCCATAAATGCATCAAGACTTCCTGCGTGCTGGTGCCCCCGACCCTCCGCCACTGACTGAGGCCCTCGCACACCGAACCGCCATCAAATAACTGCTGCGTCGCCTCATGTCGCCTGTGTCTTAGCGGCTGTGTCAGGTGCTAACATCATCATAAATTTCAGAAAAATCAGACGATGACTACTTACTTCCTGTTTCTAGTAGGGGGCGCTATTACTATGACTGAATATTGGCATGTAGATGTGTTCAGGGCGGGACTCTTGTCAGACATGTGATGGAGATTGGACAAAGTAAACTGAAGTTATTACAACTTCCTGTTTAAAAGGCGACACATTGAAATTTGCAGTCAGATTAGTTATTAAAAAGGAGATTATTATTAGATTAGACACGTTTTCTCTTCTAAATTATATTTAATTTATATTTGAGGTTGATCCAAAAGTAAGGGTAGGTAATCAAATTATTTTAATTTTGTGATTCTTGATTCTTAACTGAAGCTGCACTAATCAATAAGGCTAACCGATGACTGAACAACCTATTGACAGACAAATCAGAACGGACAAACCGAGCCCTCTAGATAGAGCTTTTCATGGATTTCTTCTTCTGGTTGAAACGAGGGGTATTCAGTGGGTTGCAATCTGCAATCAGACCACTAGATGCCACTAAATCCTCCACACTGGTCCTTTAAGTTGCCTGTTTTATATTAGAGCTCAGTTTTAGAGACTAGTGGAAATTTGGACCAACAAAGTCAATATGACTAAATCTTTAAGTATTAAGAATTCCATCCAGTGGTCGTTGAGATATTTCACTCTGAGCTGCACAACCACATCGCTAGTGAGGCTGAAAATGAACACGTCAGTTTGAGGTTCAGCTTCCAGACTCAAGGCAAAAATTACATCTTGGATTTGTGAACACCTCAAATATACAGCACCTCCTCCTCCTCTGTGTGTTTGTGAGTTGAAGGCTCGCAGAAAGAATGAATGTATTAAGTAGTTTCAGCTGACTGCCATGTTAGATGGGTTAACCTCTGACACACATGCTGCAGAGTGGATGAGCTCAGTATTGATCTGAAACATCTCATCACTGGATTCCTCCATCACAGAGGGAGATATGAGCCCGAGAGAAGCTAACGAGGCAGATCTGTTGACCGATCAGCTGCTTTCCACCCTCCATTAAAATAAGGACTCTCACGTAACCTCCGTTAACCATCTGTCTATCTCGTTAACACTCCAACCTCTCTGTTCCTCAGCCTCGTTAGCAGCCTTACTACTCCTCGTTAACTGTAATTCCTCTCCTCGTTAAAGGAGGAAGCTCTGCAAAAAAACAGCCTCTGTCTGATGAAAAAGTTCTTTGCAGGATCTGAGGGTAAAAAACAGCCCTGCGCGGGTGTTTTGGGTTTCTTTTCAAGTCTGGGCTTCAGGAATGTTCTGCATCAAAGAAAAGATCCCGCGTGCTTTCTAAAGCTCTCAGCTGGAACATTTTATCAACACCGGGGCCCTATTCTAATTGAGCAAACACGACAACATGTGAAAAGCAGTCGGTCCTGAGTGCTCAGACTGTGTGGGCGACTGCCAGCAGTGCACCTGCTGTTATGGTTCATGTTTGCGAAGAAGCACAAAGGGCAAACAAGGTTGGGTGAAGTGGAATATAGATCTGAGAGTGTGGCGATTATTAAACATACTCTCAGAGTTCCTTTGTGAAGCCACGAGTTCGGCATTATGGTCGTCGCCATTTTGTTTTTTTGGAACCAGCAGCAGTGACGTTGTGCGAGCTTGGTTTCAACTCTTTCGTAGGAGAAACCTGGAACTTTTTCTTACAGCCACAATTATTTTATGATAATTATGTCAAAAAATAGAGTCAGAGTCCATAACTCAGAGTATAGTTTCAAGGGTTTAAAGACCCCCTGCAGACATAAAATGTATATAAATTGCTCTTCTTTGAATAGTAATTTACGTTGTGTTCTTTCATTTATATCCCTTTCTCAGTTTGTTTTCTTTATCGTTATGAAGTTATTTCTTTTAAATACTGCAGAGTTTACACCAGCCTGTCCAAAAATATCCCTAGTTACTTGTGCATTATTTTGCATTTTGTCATTAATGACTGCAACCTTTAAAAATCCAGATTCTATGACTAAAAGCTGTACGTGCACTGGTGGCACTGGTAGAAGAACAAAAACATATTTTTGAGTTGACGTTGGGGACTTTAAACCATAAAGATGTGATCTAAAAATAGTACAGTGCTTCCGACTGAGTGTGGAGAAGTACAATGACCAGTCTGGTACAGTCTCCTATACATTAACTGAGTATTGACATTTCTATCCTGTTGTGATGGCATGTGTCATGTGAGCAGCAGACAGCAGGTCAGTAGAGTCGACACACACATGCTGCAGCATCAGGCTGGAGTTCAGACCGGTTTCACTGCGAGACGACAGCAGCCGCGACATCAAACTCATCCCAACACTATTTGCATAAAGATCAATACCAAGCTTAACCAGTGATACAGTGCGCGCGCGTGTGTGTGCGTGTGTGTGCGT
>NW_023339652.1:2158373-2158834 GCF_004916995.1 Morone saxatilis | reverse complement strand
GAGAGAGAGAGAGAGAGCGCTAGCTAATTAATTCTTCCCCTTCCTGCATTAAGCGTTTAAGCCCAGCCTGGGGTTTATAGTAACTCTGGATATTAAGCAAATCGCAGTGGAGTTTGTGTGTGAGTGTGTTTGTGGTTTTGTGTGTTAGCATTAGCCTATCATCAAGCTAATCGTTAAGATAACAACATAACACACTTCTTAGCAGGGTATAATTTCGACAATTAAAGTCTCTTAACACTTGTGTGAATTTGACATTTTGAGGCTTGTCTGAATTAAATCATTACTTTTCAAAATAATCAGCTGTGATTTTTTACTATGTGTGTTTTTCGCATTGCTGGTTAGTCATCAGATTAACATATTTATGAACCAAGATTGGCACCTTTAATGGATCTTAGTCATATATATATATATATATATATATATATATATATATACAAATAAATAAATGTCTTACTATGTGT
>NW_023339652.1:2154632-2158273 GCF_004916995.1 Morone saxatilis | reverse complement strand
TATATATATATATATACAAATAAATAAATGTCTTACTATGTGTCTGGAAACATTCTTATTTATTTATTTCAGCAGCCAATTCCAATGATTTCATCCTTCCTCATTTCTCTCACAGCAATATTGTCAAATTCTGTCATGCTCAAATGTCAAAACATTTAACACTAAGTTTATATTTATAATATTTCTCCCTTGATTAGAAAACTGTGTTTCTCTTTTACATGGTAGAAAGAAATCAGGTTAGTGCACAAAGTCGACAGTAACCAGATTTCAGTCGGCTGGACCATTAAACTTTAACTAACAGGTTGCTGTGTTGTGATCGAGCTCTGCTGGTCCATCAGCTGCTGTATTGATCCGATATCGATCCAAACAGCAGTTAACAGTGAATATGGGACCACTGGTGGTGAAGACATACAGAGACCGAACCAGACTGGTGAAGAACTACCGCAAACTAATGTTCTGTCTCAATGTATAAGTCAGATGGAGACAGAAAACTACCTTTTATTTACCTTTCAGGATAATTTTTATGTTAAATTGCACACATATTAAACATCAGTTTGCATTATTCTTCAGCTTCCAACAGCTTAATTTATCAACAGCTGATTAAGCGATTACTGTATTATTTGATGTATGATATATGCCTGGTTTAAAATTCATTTATTTGTAATCTTGTAGGTTAGTTAAGTTAAGTTCAAAGATCACAGTTTAATCACAACTTGTATTTCACAATATCATTCTAAAATCAAGACTTTTGTAAAAATATATTGTTTAAAAACAAAACAAAAAAGATCATATGTTATAGTGACTAATATCATATCTATATTGATAAAAATTGAAAAATTTTAAAAGTTGTTGAAAATGTAGTTTTAAGCATCACAGTCAAAGTCCAAAAAAGTGTACAAATGTTTTTGAAATTTTAAAATGAAACGAAACAAAAGCCAAACACATATTTCCCTTTAAATAAATGTTTGTTTGAATTCCACTCCACATCAATCGTTATGTAGTTGGTTATAATCGCATGTCGCTGCTTTTTGTTTGCTGTTATCAGTCGTCACTCTCAGCCTCCTGTGTGTGCAGTTCACATTCTGAACTGTACAAACAGCAGCGACCGTCCTGCTCTGTTCATCGATCCGACAGAAGCATCGCTCTCTGACTCTCTACTGTTCGATGACATCAGTTTGGTGGAGGGTTTACTCTCTGCAAAACAGAACCATGTCCCTGCTACCTGGATGGACCAAATAACACAGACATCAACTGCCATTAATGCCATTTTGATAAATTTGAAATGATGGTTGACTCAATTATCAGTAAACAGATCTCTAATATTCCTATTATAATTGGTTTAAAAGCCCAAACAGAACAAAAATTCTACATATAAACACCTCAATCAGAATTAACAGGCCCAAATTTCAATCAGTTGCAAAGGGGTAGATTAAACTTTTTCATAAACAGATCAAAAGAAAATTTGTACCATGTAAATTATTTAAATACAAAAAAAAGAAATAAGTCCACAAAAAAATTAACCGAAGCAATAAACCAATTAAAAACCACTGGAATACTTTGAAGACCATTAGAATGTTGGATCCGTCCAACTACTGCACTGAACAGACGATAGATATGGAGCTGATCAAAGAAGTGCCAAAACGATACTGCTGAAAGGGCTGATGCTGAAAGGTAGGCACTGACGAAGGCAAATTCATGATGTATTCATCACATTTGTGCATGTCACACAGCTGTTCCAATTAAATACATCGGCAAATATAAACACGAGACTTTATTAGATAACATGTAAACAGGTGACCCAGAATCTTCAATCAGAATGAAAAACAGTGTGTATGTTACCACAGATAAAATTTGCTCCGGTAAATACAACAATCATGATCCAGCTCTTTGCTTTTAGTTCTCTAAATATTACACAGTATTTAACAGTATATCATTAGAGACTATTTCATCAGTAGTATTAGGGTCCAAACTTTTTTTTTTGCTGATGACACTGTCGTCTATTTCAGCAATTATGAAACTAAATGGGTTCAGTTAATCTGCAGGAAAGTACTGACACAAATTCTTGCAAAATGATTTGTAGATGTTTTAGATGTCCATTTTTTACACTTATATAGTGCAATATATATATATTACATGGATCTGAGTGTGCGGAAATCTTCACTTTCAGTTTGGACACATTGATGCTTCCAGTACCTTACCAAAGCCGAGGCGATGGTCATCCTGTATGTTTTACACTTTAAAATGAATGAATCTTCTTGCTTAGATATGGGCAGTAATTCAGTATTCTGGTTTTTAATCTATACATATAATAGTATGGTGACCACTCTATGTCACATTTATCATGTCTTTAAGTTATTATCCTAAGCATTGTTATGAAATCAGACCTAATTTTTAATACTATTTATGGTTTTTCTGTAATAGTCATTCAGTGCAGTTTCATTTAGCAATCATTTGAATGTAAATGCAATGGATTTAGTTACCCAAGCACTGGGCATTCACAGCAAACAATGAAATCCATCACAGTTTTATCTCACTGACATCAGCCTCTCTGTTTACTGTTGACTCTCCCACAGCCGTTATCAGAGCTGGTTTAAGTTCCTGCTATAACATCCTACTACTGTTGCTTCACATTGAAAACATTCACCTGGTGAAACCTGGGGTGACAACGGTTCGCACTCACTGCGATCAATGATCAACAATGTGTCTACAAATCAAAATATAATTATATATATATATATAAAGTGCTTTGGTTTGAGATACGTCAGGCGAGTGGTTAGATAAAGAGCTGCAGGTGAAACGCTGCACACCTTCAAACTCATCAGCAAGGTAAACAAATTAATTGTTTCCTGCTGTTGTGGGGAAAACTACTTAAAATGAGATCACAGTTGTAATTCTCATTGACTGGCTTCTTTATTAAAACAATGTGAGTTTGTTTGGCCGCACAGGTACACCAGCTGCTCAATGAGTGTTTGTTGTGGCATTAAAACACACGGGCGTTGCCAAAATTAATCAGGACTGAAATCTTAAGGAAAGACTTTAATGAATGGGCAGAAATAGTCAACAGATTAATATATTATATAATTATTTGATTTTGTTCAAGTAAAACACTGAGTCATTTTAAATACTTTCAAAAATATAACATACTCGTATCGAGGTGGTCCATATAGCCCACCACTACTTCCAGCAAAAAATAGTAAATACCCATGGTATAATAGAGGGAAATGTCTGCATGTTTAATGACTGAATAAAACTTCAGAATAAAAGGATTCAGTCTGAGAGAGTCCTTATATGATCATGGCTTTGTTTTTCTATCCAATCACAAGTGAGCCATTCTGATTTCATCAATTAACTATGACTTTGTGTTACTGCAATAAGTGGAACAGACGTTGATAAAATGTTCTGTCCCTGTGGTAACACACACACACAAACTCACAAACACACACACAGATGGAGGCCACACAGACACAAACTCATGCATGAAATAATAAATGTATCAGCACACAGTCTGTTTCCCATCAGCACCGTGGGGAAGAAATCTGATGTGGAAACAACTCTGCAGCAGAGGCTTATGGGAAATTCATAAGGAGGGAGTGAGTGGTGTGTGTGTGGTTTGATATGTGGAACACACACTCACATGCACA
>NW_023339652.1:2145826-2154624 GCF_004916995.1 Morone saxatilis | reverse complement strand
GCACACACACACACACACACACACACACACTGTGAGCGGTGTGTGCGAGTTAATCAATGTCGTGGATGTGAAGCGCTGACCTTTTCTAGTCTAACCACCTGCTGCTGCAGGAAAAATGAGTGTGTGTCACAGTGTGTGTTTGTGTGTTTGTACCGTCTCTCTCTCTGCAGGGTGTACGAGCTCCTGAAGAAGCCCAGCAGCTCATCCTCGATGGCGGCATCGAAGCTCACGTTCAGTCGGTAAACTCTCATTGGCTTCATCTCACGGTGCAGCACCACGACGTACATCTGATTGGCCGGGTAGGGGAAGTGGCGGTGGATGCGCATGGCTCCGCCCCCCGGCCTGTTGGCAGGACGGCCACCGGCGCCACTCTCTGCTGTGACGGACACCCGGTCCACCTGCAAGGAAGGAAGAACAGGAACTACAATGATGAACTGTTAATTTTTACATTTAAAAATAGTAAACTGGAAAAATATCAAAGAAATACGTTAATTTAAACAATCAGTGTGTAGGATTTAGGGGCATCTAGTGGTGTAGTTGCAGATTGCAACTCTGTCACTTCACCCTTTCCTTCCAAGCATGAAGGAGAGTGTTTGGTTTGTTCCTTCTGTAGAACCATGGCGGTTCAACATGGTGCTTATTTTCAGGTGATAATACACTAATGAAAACATTAACATTAATTATATTCCATTTCTGCCAATAGATCTGCTGAAATGTTACATACTGGACCAACCCGCAAACAACAACAGTAATGTGCCAACAAGGGCAAGGAAGCAGAAGATTTCAAGGCTTTGCAAATGTTTAATGAGGAAAAGAATGCATTCAGGTCACCACTTTTTGGTAACACTTGCGTGTGCTGCTTACTCACCGAAAATAACAAACGCACCCTTGCAAACTGCTGTTCAGTAATGGCTGCACACACTTGTTGCTGCTGATATTCATGTAATTTCAGACTCTAAATTCCCTTCGGAGGAAATTAATCATTGTCACCAATTTCTGTTTTGCTGAGCTTAGCGTTGTTCCCCTGGGGAGGGACAAGGTCAGAGCCTTGTTGCCAAATATCAACTCGGGACAAATTCTATAGTCACGTAATATTAGCTGACTAAATTACTTTATTGATCCCCATTAGAGATATTTAGTCGTCAAACTGCAACGACAAGCAAAGCATTGCATTTAGTGTCTCAGCAGGTCTTGAAGGTAGAGGGGGTGAACGTGTTTTTAATTGCAGTCGCTCCAGCTCCACTGTGAACAGCGCCCTCTGTTGTTCAGCTCAGTCAGCGAAGTCACTTAACAACCAAAACATTGCATGACGGAGTGACGCGCTGCTCTTGAAATTTGCAGATTTGCAGCAGTTTCAGTGCCTTTACAGAAAGCCGTTGCTAAGCAACACCTGATTCACTGCCAGCTGTGGTTCCGAATGCTGGACCAGTCGCCATGGTGATGTGACAGGGACCACATTGAAGGTAGCTCGGAAAAGTATATCTGACAGTTTAAATGAAGCTAGAAAGAAAGAAAGAAGAAAATAAGAGAACAAAAAGTCATCCATATTTAATTCTGAGGCTGCAGAGTCAAAGTGACCACATGATGATGAAACGCCACCGAAAGTCTGTGACTGAGGACACTGAATGAAGAGCACTTCACACATTAAACGCCGCAAACCATCACCGGTGTCATCCTGACTCATTAGACCTGAGCTCATGCTGAAAATGGTGGGGATTCTCTGGTAATTAAATAAAATGTCACCAAACTCACTGCATTAAAGAAAATCATCAAGGTAAAAGTAGTCCCACCCAATCAGGTGCAACACAGCTGACAGAAAGTGAGGGATGTGTTAGCCACGGAAGGAAACTGAAATGTAAAGTAGAATTACCTTCAATCCATTCACACTCTTTAGGCTCGGTTCTACCACAATCAGTTCAGTGGACTGGTTGATTCTCCGATTGTAGCAAACTATATCCACGCAGAGATTCAACTTTGATCTTAATCAATTGCAAACAGTCTTGACAGTATTGATCTTCAAGGAAACGGAGAAAGCCAGAGAGTCCAGAATAGAGAAAGTTATCATATTCGTTTGATCGCACCAATCCATTTTATATTACCTTGTTTTCCCGGAGAATAAACTACTCCGGAAAAGAGAGGTGGCTTGAATTAACTCTTAATTTATAGTGTGGTTTGTAGGGTTGGGTGAGTACTCGGATGAAACAAGCACCTGCTGGCAAAGTAAAAAACAAAAATAATGAAATTTGCAGAAATCAAGCTGAAGTTTTGGGCAAATCAGTGGAACTACCCTCGGAGATAAGCAGCGGTGCATGATGGGAACGTGCCTGGCAACAATGGGGACTTTCCGGTCTCCATCAGCAATCCTCAGCCAATCAAACCCTGAGAGTGTGCGTCTGTATCTGTTTGTGTGAGTTTGCTCTTTGATGAATGAACTGATCGATATGAACAGAGAGGCTGCTGACACAGAGAGGAAACATTGGGGATTAAAAGGATGTTTTTCAGGGGATTCTGGTGAGTCAGCGAACGCAGCGCCACACTTCATGATGCCTTCAAACGTCCCTCTCAACCAAAATGTCTTTTAATTGCATAATTTGTTTGTCGATTACTTTGATTTCTCAGCTGAACTCAAGACCTTTTATCGCCCTAAGCTCGTGCCTGTTTGAATATCTTTATTAATGATGTCCTTTTTTAATTAAATCTTCCCGGTCAGTCATGTGCCTCTGGGGTTGACCTTCAGAGCCACTTGATGTTGTGAGAAGTTCATTAGTTCATTGACATAAACTGACAACAATCATTGTTCAGGGAGAAGGGAATCAGTCTAAGAACTGATGATATGTTTGGCTCAGCAGGAATTGTTGAGGATTTGTAGTTTATGTAATAAAACATGCACATGTAAGACAAAAATTATGCTTTAAGCACTTCACTACTTTGGTTTTGTTGGCTGCTGAATGTATTTTGTACTTGTGACATTTCTTTGGCTGTGAGAATAAAGCCCTCCTTGCAGGAGTATTTTTTTTTGTCCCTTTCTCAACCAATGGGTTTTATTTTTATCCACATTTGTGTTTTTGGCCTTTTCACACCCTAGAAATTTTTCTTTTAATAATGCATTGACTCTGAGGGTACCTTAGGAGACCTGCCTGGCACCCAACAACACCTCTTAATTCACAGTGCACTCGCACACAAACAGAAAAGGGAGCTGCAGGGTTTTTAATTGGCCTCTGTCCAAATTAGACAGATTCATCCCTCTCACACATTAGCCGAGATGACCGGCCTGAAAAATCACATTGCTCAGGCGTTTCTCTGAGGCTTTCTCTCACCACGCACTCGTCTCGAAAATTCGGCTGAAACAGCAACTTTGACGGTTAATTAGCCTCGTTAAGGAAATCTCTGAGGCCAAATCTGGAAATAAACATTCTTTGTTAGAGAGCGGGTTTGTTTTCCAACACAGAGAGCAGACCTGCAGATGCAAACAAGGAGCTTTGTTTGTAAAGAATCATCAGGAAAGTTATCAATGGTATCAAACTGCATACAACTACCAGCACTGTGGTACCCCTGTGAGCAACAAACTACAGCTACATCAACGCTACACCTTCTGAAGAACTGTGATTCCAGAAACAGGCACTGAAAGTTCAGGGTTTGGTAGATGGAGTCACATCTGAGCGTCATCTGAAAACATTTATTTTCTACACATAAAGTCACCATCCTTTTTCAATAGAGAGAATACAGAGCTGTCAAACAAACTTATTTCACAGGCTTAAAGTTTCTGTTTTCCTCTCAGGAGTTTCTTCTGTCCTGTCAAGTTTATAGATACAGTTTTCAGTTTTGTTGCTAAAATATTATCGATATTTGCTGCAGTGACGTTATTTTGTGCATTGAAACATTTAAAATTACTGAAGGCAGTTCCTTGAATGGTTAAAGAAAATTGTTTAAGAAAACGCTCATATCAATACACACAAAGAAATCACCTAATTCCAACATAATTTAAACGGCAATATATCCAACAGGGACAAGCAGATGTGGACTGAAATGTTCATGCGGGTTCAGGTCTCTAAAAAGGACAAAGTTATTTGTTCGGGTGGTTGGTGGGTGGACCATTTACATACGGGTTTGGATGCACTCAGAGCTGATCTGCACAAAACCACTAAATAAGTAACTCAAGACATCTAGAAAACTTTTCAACCAAGTTCAGCTCAGTTTAGACCTCTAGGGTTAGGGTTAGTAGTGTTTTCAGAAATCCACTTTGCTGACACCCTGACCTTTCAAGTAGCGCAGCCATGAAGCCAAATTTCCCTCATGTACACAAGAAATTAAAATAAAATATGGTGATATCCATAAAATTTAGTGAGCACATTCATGCCTGCTAAGGGATGAGTCATTTGGATTTTAAGGGATCAAAGGGGCTCTTCCTGGTAAGGCTGGTAAGAAGAGCTCGATCACAGCAGCATTTATAACAGTGAGATTTCAGACTGAACTCAATTGATTTCAAAAGGAATCTCCATGATTGAGAGATTTGCTAACAAAAACAATAAATGTATGTGCTGCTTTCATGTAAAGCTCAACTTTGGTGACCTTTGACAAGAACTCTTGCTGTTGTCCAATTGCAAACTTGACAGCGATGACAGTGCCGACTAGAGACTCAAAAACTTGCATCTCACCACTCAATTTGACATTAATGCTGACTCTGCCAATTGACAAGAAACACCAATGGAGATTTCTGGAGAAGGCAAAAACGGCCGTGCTTGCAATTGTCTTTTCATTGCATCATCTCGGAAAAACAAAGGGCAGATTCTCAAGATCACGGGATACTTACGATAAACTTAAAAATGTGTGTTTCAGCCTTTAAGATTGTTGTCATGACTGTCTGGAAGGATTCATAACTGAACTGAATAGAGTTCCTTACAGAATTTACATCTGAGAGTTTATTTAAGTCATTAATATCCCGGTTTAGTGACTGAATGTATCAGAAGAAGAAGAATTTATTCCTGCAATGTCCAGATCTTAGCTCATGTTGGTCTGTATGAAAATGAATTAATTAACTTGCAAGTTGCATCTCATCCAACGCTACATCTATAATGCACCAGATATGCGTGTTGTAATGGCACTCCTGATCTCTGATAAACATCTGTAGTAACAGGAGGAAACCACCCTTTGTTTTCTCGTGATAACAGCATCAAAACAATAATTGTAAGCATGTTCTCCATTTCTTTCACCTTTGTATCAATTTTACCTCAAATGAAACTAGTATTCAGTACCAATGGTAGCCCCTGCATGACCTGCAAGTAGTCGAAAGGTCACCAAACTCCCAAGACCAACTATTTATCTACAGTATGTAGCTGAATCTTCCAACTTCTGTCGTTAAGCGCAAACTGTTTGCCAAATTTTGGGTGTCACAGATATCACTGAGCGTACATGTTCGTAATGATTCATGTTTACAAAACTCTTAGACACAGATTTCTGCCCATGCAGGCCAGCGTACCTCAAGTCGGTCAGTGTGCAGCACGATGAATCGGGTGGCGTTGATGCACTCCAGCTCGATGCTAACCTCTCCGGAGAAGGTAAAGTTGTCCATGTAGACGGCGAGCCGCAGGTCATAATGTCGCGGTCTCACCGAACCTGGAAGCCGCGAATTCCTCCATGGCTGGACCGTCTCCTCATCCCCCCTTTCCCCCGTCCTCTCCCCTCTGCTCCCGTTTAACTTTGCTGATCCTCCACTGCCTCGTGAACCCGACTCCCCTGTTGGTCCATCACGATCCCGTCCGCCGCACTCCTCGAAGCGGACGCTGAGCACCACAGCCACTGCCGTGACTATGATGAGGGTGAGGATGGACAGGGCGAAACCCAGCACAAGCCGCTTGTGCACTGTTATGTGGCGCTCGGTGGTTCGAGGCCGGACCACCACTGACTCTGCCCACTGGTCCGAGAGGCCACGGCCATTCCGCATGGCGCCCGGGCTGCTGTCGTTCAGTCCCATTTAGCTAAACGTGTCACTCTAACAGCAAAGAAATGTCCTCGATGTTCAGAGCCAGAAACAAGTTCTCATTCAGAAAAACATTCATTTATGCTCGAGGCAGATTCCAGCTGGTTCAGAGACGATTTAACGTGAAGAAAGAGATGTCCTTGTGTTTTGATCGTCCCAAAGATTCCAGTTCTCAGTCTGTCAAGCCTCCAGCCACTGATGCTGAAACTCCAGCAGTTATATTTCTGAAAAGCTGAACTCTGACCTCGACTGCTGCTAGATCACTATGAACGTCCTTCAGCTCTGAGTCGGAGGTAGAAAATCAACACCGCAGCACGTCTTACATTTCAGGCAACAAAACTGACAAACCAGAAAGGATGAGATGGTCATGTGCGTTTTGGTTTTGCGGTGAGGAGAAAAAAATCAATGCTGCATGGCTCGATTTCAAGTTCTAGAGGAGGTTGAGGAGGAGGAGGAGGAGGAGGGGGGGGAGGAGGTATGCTGTTGAGGATGTGGCTATACAGTGAGCGTACCATCCATAGGCTTTCACTGGGAATCAACTGTGTAAGATAAACTCTAAACCACCACAGTTAGAGGTGTTAGACTGGAAATAAAGCCTTGTTAAGACCCTATACAATGGGAATCAATGAAGTCACAGTTTAGCTCACAGACTATGCAAATAAAAATCACTCTTGGATGATGGAGATCCTCATTTTAGACCTTCAGAAATGGTCACTCAATCGTATGCATCCAAGACAGAGATCCTAAAGCAAAGCTTAAACTAACTCAGGAGATTTAAAGCAGAAGGTTCTGTCCCCAGGTTGCTGTAAAGTTAATTTCTTCAGAGTTAAAGCTCTTTCGGACCTGCAGTGAAGCATAAATAAACCCCTATTGGACTATTATGGGATTATTATTATGATACAGTGGGAAATAAAAAACACATCACAGAACATTAAGGTCAGTGTTAGGAGCCACAGATGCACTGGAAGTATCTCGAATTTTGATTACATTTCAGTTATAAACGCGGGACACATGAACAGCCAATATTTTTAATCAATTTTTTTTTATTACAATAAACATTCAAATTTGGATTTTTGTCAAGAAATTCACACAATATGTGACAAGGACTGATTAAGCTCAGCTTTTAGTCGCTTTTATGTGGAAAAGTCACCACATTTTTATAATTTTCCCAACACAGACATTTATTGTAATAATTTTTTCCAAATCCTGTTTTAAGACTATTTTAGGAGATTTTAAAAGATATTTTTCTGGTTAATTTCTTTACATTTACCTTAAAGCTGGAAAACGGAGGCACGGGCTCTCAGTCTGACAGAGTTACAGAACAGTGTTTTACTGCCGTTTAAATGCTTTTAGTTTAGTTTAATGAAAAGGTAATAACTCCCTCACTGCGGTCTCTGTCTAGGTCTCTCTCCCTCTTTCTCTCTTGAGGGGGGTTAAGTGGATAATTTACGGCCAGCATGTGGGTTTATTCCACCGTGGAGGAGATCATTCACTCGGTATTCCACTGGGTCTAAACGATCCCAGCTGCACTGGAGGCTGATGGATGGAAAACGGATTTAAAATGATTGATACCCGAGAATGAATGTGGGGAGGGGGGGGGCAGAAATTTGTAGAAGGAGGCGGGTTTTTTTTATCGGTTAAAATCCATCAATCAGTCCATCCCCGTTAATGAGAGCACCTAATGATGAAGGGTGTCCGATCATTAACTCCTCCGGTAACTTCTCTTCTCTCGCCCCCCCGCTGGGAAGCGGCGACTCCCGTGTCCGTTTCTACCGGTGGTCGGTCCCCTCGGGTGGTGATCCGTTATTGGAGACTAAATTCAGTCCCCCCCCTTTTCCCCCCGTTAAAACCGGCAGCTTTCACCTGCTTTTATACCTTCTTCTTCTCTACCGTCGGTGAGTGAACCGCCCGGGACTGTCCGGGGATTCGTTTCACTACCGACACAAATCCGTTAAGATGTCAGTTTTAAAAACGCAGAGAAAAATCCGCTCTGGAGTTGGCTGCTAAATGACAGAAATCCGTTATTGATCCGTTTAACCACCGGGAATCCGTTACAGCAAACATCTGGGGGCACCCCTTAACGTCAGAGATTAAAAACCACACCGGAGATCAGTTTCAGTACCGGGGACCTCTGTGGAGAGCGAGACCGGGAGTGATCCGGCAAATGCACAATAAATCCTGTCAGAAAACTGCACCGGATCCGTTTCCATGGAGTCCAAAGTGGAAATCAACCGTGTCAAGGCGGATTATCCCGGGTTAACGCCGGGCACGAGCCCCTCCGGTGCTCCGTTATTAAACCGGATCCTCCTTAACTTTTTTAGCCCACAGAGAGCTGCTCCTCCTGCTGCTGCTGCTGCTGCTCCTCTCTCCGGTGAGGAGGAGGAGGAGGAGGATGGTGGTGGTGCTGATGATGATGATGATGCACGGTGATGAAGAAGATGATTATGATGAAGCTCTCCTGTTAGCATCCCTCCATCCACACCGAGGAGGAGGAGGAAGAAGAGGAGGGAGGAGGATGTTGGTGGTGGTGAGGAAGAAGAGTCTCGTGCAGCCCGGTGAGTGAGTGAGTGAGTGAGGGAGAGAGTAAGGCTCACGGTGCTTCTCTAACCGGAGAGGCACGCGCTGACAGAGAGAGAGAGAGAGAGAGAGAGAGACTGGTTGAATGAAAGCTACACCCACCCAACTCTATTCAAATCTACTCTTTTCTATTCTCTCTGGATGTATTTCAAAGCAGACAAAGGAAAATGAATGATGAAAGAGTGAGTCTCTCTCTCTCTCTCTCTCTCTCTCTCACACACTCTCTCACACACACACACACACA
>NW_023339652.1:2142700-2145726 GCF_004916995.1 Morone saxatilis | reverse complement strand
ATGTTGCCAATCTCGGTAAGCAGAGAGGAAGTTTTTAAGCGGCAGTTTTGATGCCCTTCCGAGGAGCTTTGGATGGATTTCTGCAAAACCGCCCCTTCCGGATGAAACTAAAGGATCTGTCCGCGTCAAGCTTGTGGATGTTCCCGTCGAGCCGGTTTCGCCGTCGATTACAGACGAGTTGACTGTCTAAAAAAGTAGGAAAACTGCTCCAAAGAAGTGAACACACAAACTGCAGGCTTCACAAGTTTCACTGTTGAGTCCGTCAGATCAAATATTCACGAAGAGACAGAACAGTTGTAGAAGTCCGAGGGAAAAGTTTAAAAGCGTGTGAACCCGGTTTTGATTTAATATTCAGAAAGTTTTAAATAACTGAATTGTTTTGTAATAAGGCAGAAATGTGTTTGACATTTTTTATAGTTTAATGGCCCGTTTAATGGTCTTTCAGTGGCTACATTTTAATGCTTAGTTTTAGTTTTAATTATAGCCATGCAAAGGGCAGTTTTCTTGCAGTGTAGAACTCTTTCCCATCAGGAGCAAAGAAGGAAGTTGTGCGAAGTTGTTGTAGAGCCACAGAGGAAAGAGCTCGGGGCAGATGGATGGATCAACACGATGCTGGACTGTGCCACAGGAGACCGCAGTTTGTTTCCTACCAACAATCAAACCTTGTTGCATCCACTCATGGACGAGAGGTTCATGCTCGTGACAGCGCAGGATGGAAACATTAACCAGGTCGTCGTTGGCTTGCTCAAGAATGCACAATTCCTTCTGTGCAGTGATAGGGTTGGCGGATGTAGTTCGGTAGAAAGAAAATAGTTCCTATGAAACTCCTCACAACAAAACATAGATGTATTAAAAGGTAGCGACCAAGTAATTACATTTGGGTACTTGCCGATCAGATTTTCCTCACTTTCTGACTGTAAGCTGCTGACATTGCTTCTCCTCCACCTATCTGTTCCACTAACAAGAGGTTACATAACGTCACATTGCTAAAAGGAACTATCAGGTGGTATCTTGTGATGATTACAAGTACATGAGCTCAGTTTCGGACCTGATGCTGATATCGGTGCATCTGCAATTAAGGGAGAACTTGATTCAGCATTGGAGGCTCTTCTTGTGGAAGTTGTCGGTGGCGCATGAAGCCAAAAAAAGTTAGTTTTTACCGGTATAAAATTACTCCCATCTTCCACATTATGTGGTCCATACAACAAGCGCACTAGAGACTCACGCTAGCCGAACTCTCCACTAACTGTGAATGATTTAATTTTGAGTTCTTCTAGACTTAGCGTCATAGTTTGAAGCCACTGACCAAGCTGCCATATTTGGGAGTAAGAGACGAGGTAAAAGAGCAAAGAGAAACACCGATCATATCTCAACACCACATCGTATGGACCACTGCGACAAGCAAGCTGTTTAGTTGATCCAACTCCTGTTAGAAGGCATTTTTGAAACAAACTTTAAAGTTATACAAGTTGTACAGTAAAAGTATAAAATACGGCCATTCTGTGCAGGGTCGCCTTCGTGTAGCCCGAAGAAGCGAGTTTCAGACTTATTTTGGCCGGACCACATGCAGACTTTGGCAGATTACAAAATGTACATCACGCCCTTTACTTTTTCAGTAACTTTTAATTAGTCTTTTTAAAATTGTTATTAACAAACCGTAAAGGCAGCAGCATTGTAGCTCACATGAAGGAGGTCCTGGGTTGGGAACCACAGACGTCGTCTGCACCCGTTTCCCCCAGTTCTCTGCACGGGGTCGCACCAGTCAGGCGTAACTTCTCCCCCAAGTGAGGATGTAAAGTGGACAGGAGAGGCTCATTTACTACTAGTTAGTATGTTACTAAATCAGCCATTAAAACTAGTTGCACCACCATAACTTGAGGCATGATCTAACCAGTTTGGGTATAAAGTCATCAAAGGTTGAGTTCCATCGCCATGGTTACTGTGCCATTAGCTTTCTGGATGACATGAGCCACTTGGCGTCCCAACAGCCCACTGCAGCAACAATCAATATTGAAATATCATATTTATAAATGAGGGTTTTACTAGAACATTGTGTCGCAACATGGCTGCAGATAATGAAACAATGATTGTGTGTGGCAGAAAAACAGCTGTTTTACCATCAGTGAATATAATTCTGTGACATTTTATGGTTTTATGCCACCGTATGGCCATGTGTAACCTATGTAGATGTTACTCAGAGCAGGTGCAACCGCTTTTATTTGATTTTAGTAACGCATAAATCACAACTTAGTTATAATTTACCTTACGACTAGTCCAAACACATGCAGGTTAGGTTGATCTGGAGACTCTAAATTGTTTTGCTTGAATGTGAGTGTGTTTGCTTAGAGACTGAAGTTGGTTTTTTGTAGTCAAAATATAGTATTCTTACAGTTTATTATTGGATTTGATTTCAATTTGTAATGTCCAGCTACACTTTATATTCAATTAGAGAGCGAGAAGGAGAAACTGAGATGTGACACAATGACTGTGACACTTCTGTGGAACAGAAATATTGACTGATTTCCAACCACACACACAAACACACAGTCCACGTTAGTGAATGACATCCACAGATTACAGTGTAGTACTATGAAAGGTAAGTCTACAATCTGTGGATGAGATTCATCGACATGCAAGCAGCAGATATCAAGTAAGAGAGAGTGTGTGTGTGTGTGTGTGTGTGTGTGTGTGTCAACAGCTAAATCCAACATGATCCTGTGATCCCAGTATGAGAGGAGAAACAGCGGGAAATGTTTTTTAATGAAGAAATGATTCAGAGAGGGAGAGACTGTGGCATAGATGGAAAGGTTGCTCATCATCGCATCTGCAAATAACATAAATATTTAACATAGGTTATTAATATATTTACAGATTCATTTCACATCAGTGTTATGACAGCTTGCAATAATTATTAACAGATTTTCTTGAAGTTTCCGTGTTTTTTTCTGAATCTGAATATTTATTTTACATTAATGATATATTTATTATTCAGTAATTTAGATTACTAACTGAACACCACTCGTGTC
>NW_023339652.1:2139453-2142675 GCF_004916995.1 Morone saxatilis | reverse complement strand
CACTGTTCCTCATTCCAGGCTTCCAATGAAATGCAGGAGAAACTACGGTGGCCGCAAAAGTCTCTCTAGAGCCAGTGTTTTGGATTTATGTCTACTTTACTCTAAATGGAACCATAATTTACTAAATGAACATCATGCTGTATGGAACTACAGATTGAGACCATAAACTCAGGAGAAAAAAGTTTACTGAACTCAAATCAAGTCAGTAGTCGGCTCATTTCTCCATAAGAATGCATGGTATTGGTTTTTATTGCAGCCAATAGAGCTGCCCCCTGCTGGCCATTAGATAGAATGCAGTTTTAAGACACTTCACAAACCCAGAAGCTCTGTCTATTATACATACTGTCAGTGATATAGATTCTTTTTCAATTCTTGTCCTGACCCGGCAGAGGCACCTAAAGCATGTGCTGGGCAGCTTGCAGAAGTCTTCCAGCATCTCATCAATCTTTCCTTGAGGTTGAGGAAGGTGCATACACTACGGAAGACCTCCCGGACATTGTGGCACTCTCAGCGACTGCAGACCTGTGGCTCCTACGTCATATGTAATGAAAACGTTAGCATGACAAGCTTTGGCAGATGGGCAGCTCATTCAGCCACTGGAATCGTTCCACCCAGATGCAGAACGGAGCGCTTCAGGCGCTCCTTTGTACCTGCTGCCATCAGACTGTACAACAGCAACAGAGACCACAGACTGTGACACGACTCGGACCAGACAGCTTTGCTTCCCCACACACACACACACACACTTTTCACTCTCTGCTGAACTGATTTAAATATTTTTGTATTTCATGTTATACCGCTATACAGTATAAGATGAAATGTAGTTATATAGTATACTGTACTATATTATACTATTTTGTTAATATGCGGTACTGTTTTATAACACAAAGATGCTTTTATATGATTTGTTTTTACTTCTAATCTTATTTTAGTTTTATGTACCTCCCATTATTTATTTTTGATTTTTCTGTGTAAATCTGTACTCATTTCTGTCCTTGCAACAACAGAATTTCCCCTCTGGGGATCAATAAAGGATTATTTTATCTCATAACAGACAACACGTTGGTCCCCAATCCATGCCTTGCCATCTTTTACGACCTGTGTAATGTCATTGGAGGTGCTAAGGGACTTCGGGGAACAAGAATGTAAAGAAAACAAAGGTATCCGAAGCAGTGTGTATGATTCAGGCTGTCTTCTGTTTAAAAAGCCTTTAAAAAAAAAAAAAGCAGAGTGTAATCTTTTTTCCGTTTCTAAGTTCCACCTCACAGCAGCATTAACATCATTCACTCTTTCACTTCACCGTACCCAACAGAATTCCCCAGGGATCACTCGTAGATCCGCTGCTTTTCAGTCTGCTTATAGACGATGACTAAAAGTTGCAGCTGGCTGCTAGCTGTATGCAGATGACACTGTCATATATGAACCAGTTAAGCACAGTTGGAAAGTAATCAAGTAAAAACATTTAATCACTGTACTTAGATAAAGCACATATATCTGAAAAAAATCAACTCCAGTATTTATTTTTCTGATGTTTTTCTAACGTTTGCTTGTATAAGTTTAACACAAATCTCTATTTCCTACTCCATAACATGCCTGTTAATTTAGTTTGTATGCATTTGAGGGGAAGAGTCTACAAGTACCTGTACTGCTACTTGAGTAAAGAATGCAGTACTTTAGCCAACTCTGCAGCTAAGTCACCTAGCAAGGCAGCAGAGATCCTCACTGCATACTTGGAAAATGTCCATCAGTGGCAGCAACATAATCCCTTTAAAATTAAAATCAGAGTAGAGGAGGTCAATGATATCAAGTCCTTGGGAATAATTTCAGGTCCCCAAGTCAAATTTGATAAACAATTTTTAATTAATTAAACATTACATCCCCACTCAGGCAGCCCAGTTATTTATGCACTCTATATAACGAACAGTATGGGCTCCACCATCACGATCTACAAACACCTCACATCTTTATACAATCGGGCACTGAAAATAATGGACAAAACTGAAAAAACTCACTAAAAAGATACAATTTGCTTAGTTTTGAGAGTTTTACTACATTTTGTTTTCTACAACTAGTTTTCAGTTGTATCAAGTCTAACACATGAGCCTCTCTCCAGATATACCCAAAGACAAAGACAGTAAGAGTAGGAGTATGGTGAATGGCAACTGTAACATTCCACATCATAGATCTAAATTTGGACAATCATCTTACTCCATAAAGGGCTGTCAACGCCGGAACACATTACCAACTGAAATCAAAGTAACTTTCCTTTACAACAAAGGTTAACGCCTGGCTAAAAGCAAACCAGAGCTGTTCCCACTTTAGCTAAATTATATTACTACTCTAAATTACTAAGGTGTATATTAGTGTATGCGTTGTGTATTGCATGGTGTGTGTTTTGTTGTAGTTCCATATGTGTAGTGTATTGTAGTCTATATCTGTATGTCTGCTGGTGTATTGTAGTATGTGTATTTTATTGTATTTCCATATGTTGTGTATTTTATTACATTTCCATATGTTGTGTATTTTATTAAACTTAATGCTTTATTTTTTTTCTTTGTATTGGAACTGTGTTAAAGTCCCTATTAAGTATACACCCAGTATATACATATATAAACAGCAGCAATAACACAGTGATGATAATGTGGTTTCATCTTTAGGTAAAAAGAAACGTACTCTACTTTTTATAGATGTTGACGTTGAACTGTTTTGTTGCAGCTTCTTGTCAAACTTTCAGAAGTAGAGGAATTTTAACTTTTTTAATAATAACAGCTTATCCCTCAGGCTGTGAGTTAAATTCTTCATCAACAAGTCATCATACAACTTGTAAATAAGAGTAAAATAACTTTAAATCCTTGAATTCACAAAAATACTGAGAGACATTACAAAATGTGACATGCAGCTTATTAGTGAAACAAGTTAAGTCTTAAAACAAATCCCAAAGGACAGATTTTTGCTGATACAGTGGAGCTACGGTGTCATTCTGCAGATGCATGCAGGACGTTAAGACTTTGCATCAATACAGTAACTAGTTAAACGACCAGTGTGTAGGATTTAAACGAAAGACCCTATCTAGAGCCAGTGTTTGGTTTGCCCATTCTGGGCTACTGTAGAAACATGGAAGGAGATAAATATAGTGGCTCAAGAAAAAACACAAAAAACACAATAATTCTCATATTCAGGTGATTATATACAAATGAAAACATACCTACAAATATTACATTC
>NW_023339652.1:2138637-2139422 GCF_004916995.1 Morone saxatilis | reverse complement strand
TGTTACACATTGGACCTTTAATTTGTCAATTTGTCCATCTTTTATGTTATCGTTTTTATTCACTGACAAAAAAAAGTAATAGGCCTCGTTTTCAAAGGTTCATTTGATTTAATTTTAGTCACAAAACAAAGTTTTTCTCGTTATTGACAGTTAACAGCATTTAGTTGTTTCTCACATAATATTTAAAATGTGCTTGTTTGAAAATAAATCCTGAAAGGAAACATGGTGGTGTTTTATATTAAAATTAATTACACTTAATAGCCTGAAGCTGTGAGGAAACATTTAATATCTGTTAGTTCAGGATCTTTTTGGAAAAGCAACTGAAACGTTTCCTGCCTGTGATATTAAACCATCGTGTGTTTAAGGTCAGGTGCTCCCCGGCGGTTGCCAAAGTGACACTGACAGACGTCCAGCTCGTCGACATTCACGCCGCCAGCTGTTTGATTGGCTATTGACACAGCCTGCCAAGCGTTTGATTGGCTATCACATGAACCATTAATTTTACAGCGACTGGCGTTTTCCCGCCCATCTGTCTCCGAATGTATGTGTGTTCATACATGTGTGCATTCAACAGTAAACGTTATCTGACACACTTAAAAAAGTAAAAGTATATATGTGTGCGGGTGTACTCTGTCAGATTTATGTCATGTTCAGTGAAGCTAACTGCTAGTTTTTATCTCTCCCTGTCAGATGCTTTGGTGGTCAATGCTTTTGTCCAGCTGGAGGCTATAGGATGGCGATGTGAGTCACTCGCGTCCGTTGAAGTTTTTAAAGTTCACCTGGGA
>NW_023339652.1:2138423-2138610 GCF_004916995.1 Morone saxatilis | reverse complement strand
CTCTGTTGCAATTTGCAGAACACTAGGAAGGAGAAAGTCTCGTTATTTATCTGTGGAGAAGATTAAAAGAGCTGTTTCTGTATTTCCTTTGCCTCCAAGATTACTACTACAAAAAGAAGTATTATTGCATATATATATATATATATATATATATATATATATACACACATATACATATATACACATA
>NW_023339652.1:2130503-2138323 GCF_004916995.1 Morone saxatilis | reverse complement strand
TTACATATAACAGGATCCAATCCAGGAGCTCAATGCTGCGCTAACAAACTAACACTTCACTGTTTACTCTCCATATTTAAATTTATGCAGATGAGGACGAGGTAAAAGATGAATGAGCTTGTTTGTGTCTGGAGCTCTGTGTCGTCTCCCAGTAAAAAAAATACTGTTTCAAACTGGGACTCTAAAGCTCTTTTAAAACAGAAAATATTACATAAATGTGCAGCTGGTGGAGTCTTCCTGCCACTAAAAATTTATAGGACAGCTTCAAAAGACGAGTAAAGTGAGAATCCCTGAATGGGAGGATCTCATCCACGAAAAGTGCCATAAAGCGGGTTGGCCCGATCCACACCCCTCTTCTGACGAGACCTGACACCGTCTCCACATCAGGACTGTGATCTGATGGCACAACATTTACACACAGACACCAAAAGGCTTTTATACAACGTTTGTCTCACAGAAGTGAAAAACACATCGCAGCTCTCAGACGTTCTCTGGGTTTTTTTGTGGCAGCAGAAAGAGTGACTCCACATACCGACACTTAAAATGACAACATACTGACATATATCAGGTATTCGTAATGCACATTGCCGTACTGGTGAGTAAGGGTAGGTATTATTCTGTGAGTTGAGGCACGTCTCTAAGTAATTAAAAAAGTTAAAATTAGAGATAAAACATCCTTGGGNNGCTCAGCTAATCTGCTTCATCTGGATTGTGTGTGTGTGTGTGTGGTTTATATTATATATTATATTTAATTTACAGTGGCTGAAAGAAATAGGTTTTAATGGCCTTTAAAATAATATATATTGCTTATAAATGGGACATCTCAGTGCATCAGTGTCCAGCCTAGCTTAGCACAGAGACTTTAAGCAGAAAAAAGGGGTAAATGCATGAGCTAGCATGCTATCAAAGCAGCAAAATATCAGGATTAAAAGCTCCTAAAATGTTATATTTTGCCTTTTTAGCTTTCCCTTTCACCCCACCTTAGTAATTTTCCAACCCAGCATGTGGGCCATACTTATTAAGCATGTCTCTAAGTTATTAAAGTTAAAATTAGGGATGAAACATCCTTGGGTATAAATTAATAAGAGATTAAACATTTAAAGCTCAGCTAATCTGCTTCATCTGGTTGTATGTATGTGTGGTTTGATTATATGTATTATATTTAATTCAAAGTGGCTGAAACAAACAATATGTCTCAAATATAGGACATCTCAGTGCATCAGTGTCCAGCCTAGCATAGCACAAAAAAACGGCTAGCTTTGTGAAAAAACAACTTACAAGCACAAGAACCTTCTCATTTTCATGTTTTATCTCTTTTTATCTGAACAAAGTAAAAGCAAGTTGTTACTGGAGAACATGCTTGAGCTAGCGTGCTATCAAAGCAGCAATATATCAGGATTAAAAGCTCCTAAAATGTTATATCTCACCACTTTATCTTTCCTATTCACCCCTATTTAGTCATTTTTCCAACCCAGCATGGCTCTGTTCATTCTTATGGAAGCTGCTCAGTGGTGCATTAAAAGCCCAAAAAGTTTGTTTTCCCTGTATAGATCTTCTGCGTATGCTTCCACCTTGTGTGACACGTAGAGCAACCGCATGCGTCGCTAACTTCCGGTTTACCTCAATGAGGATAAAAGGATTTAATTGTTCAAAATCTTCCAGACTTCCCAAATGTTATCAGATCAAACGGATCAAATTCGGGTATTTGAATGAGTCGCTGTCCACCGTTTTCACTGCCACTTCTTTCACAATGTAAAGCTTGTGGGGAAAACTCCATTGCTGTAATTACACGGTTTGTCCACTATGTCAAATTAGCTTCAAAGTCAATTTGAAACCTCTTCCTGGGGGCTTGGTTCGGTCCCAGTCCGGTTCGGTTGCAGAGCAGCCGTAGGACATCAGAGGAAAAACCAGATTTCATTTCATCTCCACTTCAAACACATCATGGTGCTATTTCTATACTGGATGCATAGAGAGGGAACAGGTGTTGGTCTTCTCATTTGAGTGTAGTAGCGAACAAGAAAACCCCATGCTATTAATTGCCACTTTATCTCCGTCGTCCCATTAATCTCTTTGTCATTATGCACCACTGACTGAAACTTTCCATTGAGAAACTTAGAAAGCTACAGGTGTTTATGGGCTGTTTATGTTTCTGTATTTATAGGGTTGGAGACTGTTTGGAGGAAACTAAAGGAGACAAACAGACAGTTTGTTCATTATTCTAATTTCCTCCTAATGACTGCATGGTTGATGCATCACCATCTGGCACGCACACACACACGCACCGCTGTGATAATGCAGCCATTGAATCTAATGACAACGCAGCGCTTGTCGTAATGAGACTCCAGTTTGTTTCACACGAATCCAAAGCAAAGCATGATGGGTAAACTGGCTCGTTGGCAATAATTAGCTTCTCGTCGCTGTGGAAATGACTCAAGTGTTTGTCCTTACAAGCAGTTTACCTCGAAAGGATGGATGCTTTGAAACAAAACAACACAGAGCTGCGGTCCGGTGTCTCCTCGGCTCAGCTGAAAGTGAATGTGATGTCGGGTTGCCAGATAGTAAATAAAGAAGCCGTTGGGTTGCCAGGTCATCAGTGAAACTCTCCCTCTGCAAATTGGTTTATAACTCAGCACCGTGAATCATGTCAAGTGCATGCGAGTGTACACGTGAGTGCGCGTGCGTGTGTGTGTGTGTGTCGGTGTTGTGCTCAGACGGAGGCACTTGAACTAAATTGCCCCCCTGGTACCCACAATGCATCTGGAGCTGGCAGGAGTGTCTGAGTGGCTGTCTGTGTGTTTAAACCTCACGATGCCTCAGTGTAACACACAGCTGCTTCATTGTGACCCCCTCCACCGTTTCCATGGTAACCGGCGGGCTTGGCGATGGACAAACTACGGGCCGCTGGAGATCACAGTCGGATGATGACTTCTCGATAACGGGTGTGGATGTTTTGACGTTGCGTCCTAATGTTACCATGACAGCATGATCATTATTTGATCGTTTTCCGTCTTTCCTCGGACTTAAAGGGCAACCGGAGGTGTGTGTCAGTACGCTCTGCCATTATTGTTTGTTGGGGCAACAGGTGAAACAGAGCGCACCTCTGATCACATCCAACCCCAGCCGACAGCGATTCCGGCTGTGACCGGAGGTGAAAATATCTCATTATTTCAATCTTTAAGTTGTTTCTTTGGTGATTCTAACTTGCTTTCACCATTACAAACTCTTTTTTAACTATTACCTAAAGACTGAAATCATCAATCAGCACTTTTCATACAAACAAAATGTAACACAAATGCCACACAGTCACAGTAGGTCATGTTTACTTGAAATTTTACAGCCTTTTCTCGCATTTTAAACTCTCGATTACAACTTTATTATCTCACTATGTCAGGATTTGATCTCATATCAATTAGATTCTACAGTTTTAAGATTAAAGGTTCAATTTATTATCTATCATGTCTTTGTCTCAAAAATGTGATAGTTATTAATCTGTTATTATATGTATCTGTTATTAAACTGTTATGTAAACCCACTGCAACCTCGCAGCCAATTACTTAATTACAAAGTCAAAGCAAAGAAGCAAATACATGCAAATTTGTGCCGGGCAGTGCGAGTTCAGCGACATATTCACATATAAGTGTGTCTATATTTTGCGGTGTTGAGTGGGGAGGAGCTGCCGCTCTCCTACAGACAGCTGCTTGAGTCTGAAGAGCTCTGCAGCCGGGGGCAGAGCTGGAAGGAAGAGTCACACCGGATTCTGCTGCGGTTTTTGTGATGTTTACCGGTGAGAAGAGAGTTTATTTTTTAAACTTTTGGGATTAAAAAGTGGATTTATCTTTATCTGTCGGCTGCGAGCCACAGAGGGGCGACCATCACTTGTAGTAGTACTTTAGTGAACTTCACTAAAAGAAATATACAGTGTTTTGCACAGTTTATGCTCTACCTCAGAAACTAATTCTTTAATTTGATAAAGATAATATAAGGTCAATGTATTTGTCTTCAATCTCATTTAGTTAATAAAATCATGAGAACATTGTATCATGAACCCAGCATTGTGAGTTGAGTGTAATGTTACATCTCTACTTAACACTTTGACAAAACTGTCTTTGTAATTAAAGCGTATTGAATTGAATTGAATTGAATTGAATTGAATTGAATGCATACTTTACCAGTCTGTTATATACTGAAGCTAAGTGACTTCTATTTACTCACCAGATGCTTCAGATTACAAGGTTTCACATTCCACTTTGTAAAGCAAAAGAGCACTTAGATTGACATGTAATGTGAGGAAATGCTTTATTTTATCCTGTCAACACTGTCAAGAGAGGTCAACCTCACACCTGATGCTCTCCCTTTTAGTGTAACATCAGAAGAATCGGCAAGCAACTGTCTTCTACAGCAGTAAGCGATGATACTTTCCACCTTCATGCAGAAGGATTCCTCAATAGGATTCAAGAACGGGGAGTTAGACTAAATTCTTGGATGGGCCCCAACCTTCCTCTGATTACATTACTACAGTGGAAGCTGACATTATCCCGGACAGCCTCTCTCATTCTCAGGGATGGGATCTGTGTAGAAGGTGTCCAGGGAAGTCCGCCGGTGGGTGTCATGTGGCCCGATGATGGAATTATGTGTATGCCATTTTGTAGAAATCACAACACACATTGTTATATTCCCACCACGCTGGCCTGCATCCGACTGTGGCTCGCTGGCCACGTCTCCGGATTGAAGCCTCCACAAATACAAGATTTCATCATTTCCTTCCAGGCGCTTTATTCTCTACACAGGATACACTGTCTAAACTCAGAATTACAGCAAACTACTCATCCTCTGTGTTCTCCTCTACTGCTGCAGTGAGCATACAGGCCATAATGAAAGGAGAAGACACAGCTCTATACAATATATAATGTGAGGAGAGCACAAATATGCTTTTACCTGCACGCACTGGTACTGCAGCTCCTTCACTCTGTCACAGTTCCTCTCAAATAGTACTTTGGAGAGTTGCTTCATTGTCACCTGATGTCTCTTCAGCACTATATATCGTAGACAGGCTGACATTGAAATCTGTCTTTGTCCTCTAAAATTGCAGTCTGGATCCGTCTGAGTCTCTTGGCATTATTTGCAGAGAGCATGTTGCAGAGCTCCGGTTCCTTCTGAAAAGGGTTTAAAAGCTCAAGCTCTATAACTGTGTTTTGCAGTAAACCTGTACGCTACAGTTTTACTCATTTGCTTGAACACATTTGTCCTTTCATAGGTTACAGTTTCAGAACAGTTCACACAGGCCTGAACTGAGAGCTGCAGTGCTAACTGCTAATGAGCTGCTGCCACTAATATAGCGGCCCTATCAACTGACTGTACCCAGACTGCGAGCTCTAGGTACTAGGGTAGGTTTGTTTGGATGGGCGTGGAAGCTTAGCCAGAGTGGGGCAATGAAACCGAGCAGACACCGGGACTGTTAACGCTATGCATCATATCGATGATATGTGAGTATTTATTTTAGTGAAGTTGGAAGTTATTCATTCTGTGTTTTGTACAATGAGACTTGTGTTGATGTCTCATTTCTGGTTGTTCAGAATCATTACTGCTTTTTCTGTTAGCATGTAACAGGCAGCTGTTAAAATATATATAAATTAAATTAAATAATTAAATTAATATCATAAACGTTCTTTAAGTCGACTGTAGGCTTTAACGGACGCCCTAGTTATATATGTCAGAAAATGCAAGCAACCCTCCCAGCATGGATTAGTATTCTTTACTCCAAAGAGGATTCTACTAGAGATAACAAACCCTGCAACAGCACTTTGTATTCCTTTTTGAGATACGCATGTTGAAATACTGTAAAAAATTGACATTTTTCGGGAGGCCTTGATAGTTCTCCTGGTGGAGCTGATACCACATGTACCAAGGCTGCGTCCTTGCTGCAATGTGTCATCCCCTCTTTCTCTCTAGCTTTTCTCTCCATCTTAAGCTGATCTGATAAAAACACAAAAAGCCGAGGAAAAATATATTTTATAAAAGAGACGTTTTCTTCATTTGATTCCAGTGTTCAGGTCTGTCCGTGCCTGTGAACTGTTGACATGTACCTTGACCACAACAAATCGGAACATTCTTTCTTCACCAACAAAGAATTTCACCCAAACAAATCTGAAGAATGAGAAATACTCTTTCTGTGAAGAAAAACAACATGTTGTGAAGGTCACACATATTCATACTGTTTGACAATTTCATTGAAGAACTGAGCCAACACAGCTGAGAAAAACTGTAATGTGAGATTTGAGACGATTACAATTTATATCTCATTATCTTGTATTTTAAACTCATCATCTTGAAAATTAAAACTGTTTACAACTTGAGGACAAACTTTTAATGTTAGAGCACAATTATGTTGTTGCTTACTTGAGATGTGAAACTGTTTTATACTCACATACACAAGATTTAGAACAGTAGCAGTAAACAATCATTTTCTATTTAAATATATAGGAGACTAATGATTTTGCAATGTTACAGTGATGTGCGTGGTAAAATGATCATTTTGTCTCTGGCTGGAGAGTGATAGTGGATATTACGGCTGTTTTGTGGTTAAACTAAAGGTCTATCTCTGTAGGGATCCTTTCATATGCTGTCAGACACTGACAATAACAATCTGAAGTCTGTCAGTGGCAGAAACGAAAAACTGTTTTAGTGGACGCATTTTGATGGGTCCAAAGATTACTTTGCCAGCCTTTGCAGCCGCTATTTCGCAAATGTTCTCCATATAACTCTGTGAATTAAAGGATTTATTTCAAACAAAGTCAGACAGTTTTTGGTGAGTTTTACTTTTGTTTTGAAGTGTGTTTCACAATTCAATTATCTGCAAGTGTAAAATGACAATGGAGTCTGGTGGGGCTGTAGTAATTGTTTCAGTCTCAGATCTTGTTAAAGTGAATTGTGCATATATAACCTTTTGTTATTATGGTTTCCCATCAAGTTTAAATTCTTATGTGGAGATAAAAACGGGATGTTTGGGCTACTGATGGCTTTTGATTGGCAGGTATCATAATCAGCCATGGTGTGTGTCACTTTTTATTATTTTCAGCATTCAGGCATAAATCCTGCTTTCTTTTCATTTTCTCTGATGTCAGACCGGACTCGGGGCCAGCTTTGTTCTGCTCTGTCAATTCACAAACATCAACAACAACAACAACAACAACAACAACCAGTGCTGTTACTGCAGCAACGCAGTGGCCTCAGTTGCTCCGTCCCCTGCTTGATTGAAAATAAAGAAATGCTGCAAGAGACTAACAAATGCATGTATAGCAAAGGTCATCTCAGACTAGTAGAGCAACCTTGATGCAGAGCGAAGAGAGAGAAATGGGGAATACATTAATGCTCAGGGTCGTTTTAACACCAGAGGGTGAAAATGTAGTTATTCAGCTAAAACCCAACACACACTCACACGCACTTTCTCTCTTTCCTTCAGGCAGCCAAAGTCACGTTGCCTTTTTTGCTTAACCCTATTATATCCATGTGCGTGCACGTGGCGCGCGCACAACGTACGATTGGGCACGCACGGCTTGATCGCTCTGAAGTCAGCGTTGGAAGGCGTGGGCTGTTTCTTCAGGTTACATCTCTCTGCAAGATGATGATGGAGGATATAAAATCCATCTCTGCACGGCCATTTAGAAAAGAAATGAACACAGACCAATGAAAGAGATGAAAGAGATGATAGATAGATAGATAGATAGATAGATAATAGATAGATAGATAGATAGATGATAGTAGATGATATAGATAGATAGAATAGATACTCTTTCTTTTACTTCCACACACCTGTGCCGCGC
>NW_023339652.1:2123224-2130478 GCF_004916995.1 Morone saxatilis | reverse complement strand
CTGTACAGCTCAACGCACCAAACTGTTGTAGCTGGAGAATCCACAGAAAATAGGAGCCAAATGTACGACCAGAGACAGGATGTAGGTGTAAAGAATAACAGTCTTTACTTGCCATGTTTGGTATACAGAAGGTCAGTCCACTCAAACAAACAAATCCAATAGGGCACAGACAGGCAATAATCCAAAACTAGGGTAACAAGCAATAAAAGGGGGAAAAGGCTGGAACGTTTGACACGGAGGAACAAAGGCGAGCTGAGTGAAACACAGGCAATATAAACTCTGCAGGTGACGACTAATCAGACACAGGTGCAGATAATCAGGGCAGGAGGTGAACAGATCAGAAACACGAATGTTTGTAACAGACCATGACAGAAGCTCATATCAAACTGTTAAACTACTGGTGGTCTTTACTTTATCTGATTATCCCTTTTGGTTTCATTTTATTCTTTCATTTCCTTTCCTCTTGCATAACAAACTTGGGGCTAAAACCTTATGTTTTAACTCTAAGAAGAATCAATCTGTCCACCAGATAAACAATAATGCTTAATGAACACTGTAGCCTATAAAGGGCGCTAGCAACGCTTCCGAATATCGGACTGTTTTATTGGACAAAAGCAACACACTCTGTCTAACACACACACACACACACACAGTCTGTCTGACATATCCTGGCCAATTAGAGTCCTATTTCAGCCAACTGGATCAAGGTGGAAGACAGCGGGGAGAGAGGAAGAGTGAGAGAGAGAGAAAGAGAGAGAGAGAGATCTAAGTGGGCGGCACACTCTTCTGCCTCGGGGTAGATTGGTGTCAAGTGCAGAGAACACACACAGTGGGCAGAAAATGTAATGAATGTGTATCACTAGTTAGGAAGAAAGACCATGTGTGAGAGTACGTGTGTGTGTGTGTAGTCTCTGCACTTGACACCAATCTAGCAGCAGCAGCAGAAGAAGAAGAAGAGAAATAAAAAGGAGAAGTGTCAGAGGGAGAACAGACTTAAAGCTGAACACACAGAGATCCAAACATCAATATTTCAAATTCCTTGAAAGTACAAATCCATCCATGATTCATAGTCAAAACTGCATGAAAGTGACAGAGATGGAGATATAAACTGACAGTGCATCCTGTGGTCAATATACACAGTACAAACACGGTGAACTGACTCACGGTGTGTGTGTGTGTGTGTGTGATGTAAACAGAGGCGGATGAAAGCTAAGGTGTTGTGGGATGTAGCCTAGCTCGGTGTAGCGGGGGTTTCATGGCCAGACTTTTAACTATTGTTTGAGCTGTAATGTTTTATTACAGTGTCTGCTGACTTTGGAGGCTGAAAGAGCATCACAACACTTTGGATGATCGGCTGTTGATGAAATTACATTTTAACCCCTTTTTACGTCACATCCTATGTCATATTTGACTTTTTTTTAACAATGTATATGTAATGTAATGTATATATATATATTTTTATATCAAAATCAAATGTTTTTTTCCTGAGAATCAAAATCTGACACAATTTCAGCCAATAATATCATGACATCCATCCATTAATCAATCTTCAACTTTTTGATGATTTTGACAACTAGACAAATTAAATCGTTTCCTGTGACTCCCTCCTGCATGTGAAGGCAATTTAAAGGCGGTGCAAAAATGGCAGACTCTGCCACGAACAACAAAAACAACTATACATAGAGTGATGATCTGGAAATAAACTGTGGTTACCCATCACTCTGGTCGAGTGGGTATACGCCATTCAGCTCGGTAGGACATGTGGACATTAACCTGCGTGGAGAGCAGACTGCTAATGATAGCCACCCATAGCAAAGTATAATGACGCTGTGAATCACGCTCAGGCTATTATTAATCATCTTTTGGTTATTTATATTTTCAAATGGCTGTTAAAATACAGACAATATTTTTTTCTGACAATATTAAACCATATCAAATAAATTGTGCTCATTTTTACTATTTGAGAATGTTTTCTTACTTTTAGACTCATCGACTAGTCTGAATTAAAATTTCTGTTTAATCAACAGGGACATTAGTTGCCAGGAACATCCGTAATAGAAAGGAAATTACAGAATATAGCACATATAATGGCTATTGCTGAAATAACAAATATCAAATACTGGGTTTGATTTAATAAAAAACAAGATTATAACTTTAAGGACAAGTCCTCAATAGCAAGTCTAAAGTCCTTAAAGGGGAACTTGGCAACTCTAGCCATTTCTTTGCTGGTTTTCATTTTTGTCATCGCATGTTTTCTCAATGAGCTCCCCCTACAGCTCTGGGACGTGTATTTCACAACACGTCGTAAAAAAAAAACTCACTTGCGGCACCCTCCTCCCTCTTTCTACCGCTGCTGATGTGCCTTTTTTTCGGCGGGCAACTTTTTCATGTGGAGCAACTATCTTTGACCGAGCGGGGTATAACATGTATGCAATAACGTTATTGAGGCGCGGCGTGTGCGTTTATGTGGAAATTGGCCGTAAAGCCGTTCGTCTTTCTCGCTCTCTCTCGCTTCTCGCTGGTACTTCCTATTTCAATTTACAGGAGGACGCGTAGTCCCGAAAGTTGCAAGGTTGGTTTTCCGCCTGGGGGTCGCATGGGGTCGCCCAGAGAGGGGGTGGGGAGATCACCATTTTCCCGGAACAGGCCATTTAACCATCCAAATGATTTCTAAACGGGTTTATTAAGCTGAAAAAGTTGCCAAGTTCCCCTTTAATGTGACTTTTTGCAGAGTTAGCCTAGTGGTGATGATGATTTAGGTTACTGACAGTGTGACAGTCTATTTTCTTGTGCTTTTCTTGATATGGTGGTATGTTGGTTTTTTGGGGGTTTCTTTTGCCTCCTCAACAACCTTTCCCGTTTGAGTTGTGCCTGCATTGTTTAATTTCCAGGCTAAAAGTGAGATCTGCTGCAACTCTGAAGGGAGGGGTTCCTGTTCTCCATGTTGACTTCCTGGCTCAGTTTTATCCTGGACGTAAATGTAGAGATTCCTGGACTTAGTTTTTGCTATGACGTGCTGTGAATAGTCAATAAATGAATTTGCCTGAGACGAACTTCAGTGAAGTTGTGAAGATTAATTAAAAAAAGCAGGATTTCACAACACAAACTGATGGTCATTCTTAAGGGTCTCCATGTATGTAAGAGGTGTTTTTGCCTCGTGATGAACTTACAAGGCTACAGCGCAGATTGAAGGACCCCCAAAAAATCTATTTCAAATCAAGGCTGCGAGGCTATGAATGTGAAAAAAGCAGACCATGAATAAGAAAATAAATGAAAAAAAAAATATATATTTCCTGTCAAACTGCTCCTGCTACCGTGAAAGAAGTGCTGGTGATAGATGGAAATGAATGAGAGTAATACCTTGGCAGCGTGGAGAGTTTTTGTGTGGCTCCAACTGGGGCAGCTTGCCTTGTTCCACCTCAGCGGAAGATTGATGACTTCTGGGTTCTGGGATTTGCACCTGTTTCCACTCCTCTGTCTCTCCCCTCTGCTCTCTCCCTTTCTGCTCCATCACTTTATTGTCGTCATTATATATTAATAAGAAATTATGTGTATCAGTGTAATGTATCAAAATATAATTTTAACATCTGTTCATAGAGTGAGCACATGTACAAGCTTCTACAAGTTTCACCAGCAGGCCTATTTCACACGGACTGAACACAGAGGTTGTGCTAATATCACAGTGTTATATTATATCAGTGGTTCCCAACCTTTTTCCTTATTGGACCCCTTTTCTACAATTTTGTAAACTGACGATGACGAAAATCAGGCCTATTTGGTAAATGGACCTGTACTTATATATATATATAGTATACTTATATATGTATAGCGCCTTTCTAGTCTTCCGACCACTCAAATCGCTTTTACACTACGTGCCACATTCACCCTTTCACACAGCGATGGCAAAGTCCATCGAACAGAAACTAACACATTCATACACACACTGATGCTATGCATCAGGAGCTATCATGCAATTTGGTTCAGTCAAGGATACTTCGACACGATCGAACCAACAACCTTCCGATTGGGGGACGACCCGCTCCACCTCTGAGCCACAAGACCAAGTGTTTGTTTGCAGGACNNTCAAAGCACTTTTACAATACATGCTTACTACTCACCCTTTCACATGGCAAAGTCCATCGAACAGAAACTAACTCATTCATACATACGAAATGCTGAGATATAGGCCTCTTGAATTTGGTGACCCCCAGGTTGTTAGAGGCTAGGTTTATAGACAGGTCTGTCTTACAACAGTAGTCAGGTGTCCATATGAGCAGTGAGAAAGGTTTTTCTCAATGTAATCTGTCTTGTTCATACTGGCCATTATAGACTTCCTTCTTAATACACTTCCAATCTTCCATATTCTAAAACATGGATGAATCTAATATGAAGCTTCGGCAGTGAGTTAATCAAATCAAGTGGATATATTTGTCTTTTTATTACAAAGAAAGCAAGAGAATACTGTTCAGAGAATCACAAAGAGATAATTTTGTACTGAAAAACTGTAACTTTCAAGAATTCAAGATTATTTTATTGTCATTTATAACACAAGGTTGTAGAATAACATTTAGATATAGTTCCCTTTATACTACCTGAATGATAAAAACGAAACATTGATTAAGGAGTCATAAAACAAAATATAAATAAATAAAATTCAGTAATGAATTACCGAGGAATAATCTAACAGTCTCTCAGACTGAGAGAAGATGCTGTCTTTAAGTCTGGTGGCAGTGGAAGTTCTTGGGAAGATAACCACTTAATTTGACAAACGTGGATACCTGAAGCTTCATATTAGATTCAAATCAACTTTTGAACAAGCAACAACCTCTGTGGCTCCAAATAAAGCCAACACAAAAGTAACAAAAACTGCAGTTCCTCTAAAGGCCAATTGAGGCTGGCTCCAGAAGTGAGTCGATGTCCATAAGGCCCCATATTAAACTGGGTTTCTCAGCTCTGATTGTTTTTTTTCATCCAGGCCCGGTGGATTCTTGCAAATACCATTAGGAGCACTAGGAGGAGCCAGATGAACCTGACTTTTTTACATGTACTACTACAGACATTATATAAAAAAAATCCATTGGTTACATGTCCCACATTTTCCCACAAACATATTCTTTGTTTCACATTTGGTTTGTTGGGATTTTTGTCACCCTACATGTCACCCTATTAATTCATTTCAAACATATTTTTAAAAAACTGGTACATAATCTCAGTCATCAGATTTTTTTTCTTTAACACTATCCATCTGTTCTTCTGTCGTAAGTCATCCTCTGACTGTGCAGTTAAGCCCACACACAGTGTTTGCTTGCACATACAGAGATCAGCACGTATCGCCCATACATAGTACCTGGATTGCTGCTATGCAAAGTTTACTATTTCATCATATTTACATGTTTAACATTCAGACATAGTGACTGTTTTCAGCTTATAAATATTTGCTCTAATATTTTATATGAACATCTCGCAGAATATTGGTGTCAGAACCAGCTTTTTAAAGCAAGATTATGTAGACCATCAGCAAAATTGAAAAATGGATTGGTTTCCTAATAAGATGTGTGCATTTAGGTTACATCGTCAGGGTTGCTATGATGATTAATTTCATGTTTGTAGAAAATTTCACATTCTAAACTGCAGTAGGTAACTTTTATAAAAATAACTTTTTGTCACATTTGCTAAAACTTTCACTATATCCTGAAAGTACTACATGAGACAGATAATCTGTGACAAAATCAGGTTCCTCTGGCTCCTCCTAAGGCTCCTTTTTCTTGGTCCTGATTGGTTGCTTTCATTCTGGCCTGGTGGATTATTGCAAATGCCATTAGGAGCAGGAGCACTAGTAGGAGCCAGAGGATATAGTGAAAGTTATATGACAAATATGACAAAAAGTTATTTTCATAAAAATGATCTACTGCAGCTTTAAGGAGCTTTCTGTCAAACTACCAACACTTGGTGGTTAGAAGTACAAATGTAGAGGCTTTCATCAAGTCACTGAAATGGCTATGAAAATATGTGGCTTATCCTAATTTCAATTTATGGGTGACAATGGGTTTTAGTACCCTATTAGACACCTGCCCCTAATCACATGCACACACGTGCTAGAGTTTCTCTAATGTGGCTAAAGGCTGTACAGGGTCACATTAGGCTTTATGACCATGACTAACTCGTCCTTGGACACAATCACTGTGAACTACTATCAGCTTTAACTCAGTGAACTTCCACTGCACACCATTGTTTTAATCGATGTAATCCATTATTTTAATCCTCTATGTGTATGTGGGTCTATGACAGCGCACCATGTGTTACATTTAACAGTTTTAACAATATTATTTTTGAAATAATGGCGTATGCTCAGCTTTGAGTAATTATTAGTTTGTGGTAGGACTGTGACCTTTCCAAGGTTTTTCTCATGATGTGCACACTCACACTTGGTATCCATGAAAACGTCATCAGGTTTGTTGAGTACAAGTTAACAAGATGTTTACAAATCCAGCTACTGAAAGTTTAGTTCTGCAAAAAGAAAAAAAAAAACCTAAAGAAAACAAGCATCTTTGGAAAACCACCAGGCATCAGCTAAATAAATATATACTTGGAATAAAAATGACTCCAGCCCCATTGTATCTGTCTCAGTGGAGTTACTGTGCAGGTTGAGCTTTGACTCACTCTGTTCTAGAGAAGGGTGGAGGAGAGACCATGAAAACTATACTTGACTAAATGCCCTATGAACTATAGGTTTTGTGATCTACAAGTATTACAATGTGTACATTCGTGGCCAAAAGTTTTGAGAATGACACAAATATTAATTTTCACAAAGTCTGCTGCTTCAGGTTTTATAATGGCAATTTGCATAATACTCCAGAATGTTATGAGGAGTGATCAGCTCAACTGCAATTAATTGCAAAGTCCCTCTTTGCCTTGAAAATGAACTTTATCCCCAAAAAAACAATTGGTTCAAATCAAAAACAGGCTCCAGGGCGCCCAAGAAAGTACAGCAAGCACCAGGACCGTCTCCTAAAGTTGAAGATTGTTTCAGCTGCCCGGAGATCGGGCACCACCCGTGCAGAGCTTGTCAGGGAATGGCAGTCAGGTAGGTGTGAGTGCAATCATGCACGACAGTGAGGCGAAGACTTTTGGGAGGGAGGCCTAGGTGTCAATGAAAGGGCAGCAAAGAAGGCCACTTCTCTCCGAAAAAAAACATCACGGGATAGACCTGAAGTATTTGCAAAGGTCAGGCGACTTGGCTGTGCTGGACGGCTG
>NW_023339652.1:2119716-2123199 GCF_004916995.1 Morone saxatilis | reverse complement strand
ACGGCAATGGTGGTGAAAACAACAGCTCCCATGATCCCACGCTGCTTCATCAAACTTCATCTTTTGTTATTGTTTTAATGCAAGAGACTCCCTAGAGACAGAAATCCCACACTGTACGTTTAAAGATAAAATATAAAACACACTCTTGCAACTTCAGTCTTTAAATGTTGTGTCAAGAATCATTTTTTCATGCGAGCATTTTATCTCTGCTGCTGCTTCTTCTTCTGTGTTTTCATCAGCGTCAAAATGTGACATCGAGCGGCGGGGAGTCTCAGTCGACTGGTGACAATATTTTAACACACAGTGCAGTCGGTGTCAGCTAACAGGTGAGTCTGTCATGTAAGGAATGAAGACATAAATACAGAGCAGAGAGTCTGAGACCTAATAACATGAACATCATTCACATTGAGTGCAGAAGGAAACGCTAAAACAAACTGCCTCTTCTGCACACTGACGCTCTAATGCTGCCATCATGTATACCAGCTACACGGCTACAGTAAGACATTACTACTGAGATGAAAACACAAAGCCAATTGCCTCTGTGCCGCCTACATGCAGACTGTAAAAACAAACAGTAGATGAGAGCTGTTAGAAATGTACCCTGACTAGCATATGTGTGTGTGTGTTTGAATGACAGAACAGCTTGTCCACACATTTTGTGTTAGAGTCTCTCACATGTGTAAAATAACATCCATGGGTGTGACTGAAGCATATTTTTAGGCTTCAAGTACATTTTTTTCCATTTCTTCTACAGTGATTGAGTTCTTAGTCAGTGATTTATTTAAGTACTGTATTTAAGCAGAAATTGTGTTCTATCTTACTACTCCATTGTACATCTCAGAGGCAAATATTGTACTTTTAACCCCATTATGTTTGTCTGGCACCTTCAGATTACGATTTGTCAAACCCTACTTGTCCAATGAAAGCTATATATCTCCACACTCGGTGGTTTTAAATTAAAATTTCCTGATAGAGGATTAAGTGTTCATTTATGGGCTGAGAAAATTCTCCAACTTCTTAAGCTATTTTTTCTGGCTGCTTTCTATGGGTTGTCACAGCAGATCGCCTGTTTCTATCTCGTTGCCCACTCAACTTGATCTAATGATCTGAATATTTGTTATATGTTTATCCGGGCTTGGGAATGCACTGGCTTGTTCCCCCTTAAGCTAAATAAACCATTAAAAAATGCATCATCACAAAGACACGTGGTTCTCACAGAACTGCAACGCTAAAAACATACGATGATCTTATAGAATATGATGCATCACTGTAGGTTAAACTACCCAGCAGAATATAAAGTAGTTAAAATGAGCTCAACCTTAAACATTTACAGCAGCAAAATACCATACACCATGCACATTAATGCAGCAGTAATACATCAGATATGATAGTAAAACACTGACAGGGACCATTGTATTGCACAATGAGTCTTTTTACTTCAATATTTTAAGTATATTTTGCTGATAATATTTATATATCCTTTAACTTAATGCAGGACTTATACTTGTGGTGGAGTATTTTTACAGTGTGGTTTAAGCACTTTGACTTAGGTAAAGGATTTGAATACTTCTTCCACCACTGCCAAAATGTGTCTAAGCCCACAGCAGTATTGAAGCTGCAGTCTGATATTTTCCTCCCATTTCTCTTCTTTTCCATCCTCCGTCATCATGTTGAGTGAAACAGCTTCGGGACATGTGCAGATTTTCGACTGAAGTTGAAACATTTCCAAACTCAAGCAACGTCTTACTCCCTGACAAATCTGTCTGTTTTTGCGTCCACTTGCCTCTCCCCGTTGACCTTTGATGCAATCGCGCTGCGTTTAAAATTAATAGTGTAAGGCCTGCTGCAGGGTCTAAAGGTCCTGACACACCGAACCGACGTCAGAGAAGTAGCAGTCGACTCACGTGCACTGTGTCTTGGCCAAGAAGTGACACTTAAACACACTGCACAGACTACAGCGAGCAGTCATTGTAAAAAAAAACGTTGGAAGAACTGCATATATAAAAGAAAGCAGCCCTATGAATGCATGTCGCTGTTGAAATATCCGTGTATTTGAATGATCAGATGAGATGACGTTGAAAAATGAGATGATCCTTTCATGGGTGCTCTCTTGACGAAGTAATTTGTTGCTCTGCTCACTTCCTTTTCTCTCCTTACGCACTGATTTGTTTAAGCTGAACAGCCAGTCAGAGTCATTTCTCTCACCGATGGCTTCCACCGCCGATTTAAGGTGATCAGACGGCCCAGACGAGTGCCTAAACATGTCAAGTTTAGATATACACTTTAAGGACCTGAACACAAACTAAAGCCTTCACTCAATTCACTGATAAGGAGCCTAGTCCTGCATTAGAAAAGTTAATAAAACATAGGGTGCTCCGATTGATTGGTCACCAATCGTAATCAGCCGATATTTGCTGTAATTAGTTGGATCGTCGATCTCTATCAACAGCCGATCAGCTGACGCATTTATTTTATTCCACAGGAAGGTTATTCAACCTTTGACACACATAGATTTACTTGGTGAGGGAGGTAGTATTTTGCAGAGAAACAGACAGAAAGACGTTATCTGGTGGATATTTTAAAAGCATGGAGCAGATAAATAATCTGCTATAACTTCCTCCAAATTGCTTGTTTTACACAAACTTCCTTGTAGTTATTGTGTTTACTGTTTGGGTTCATTGTTCAGTTTATCAGTTGTTCTGTACTGTTGTTGTTGCATTGAATATAATGTGAAATGTGTCACTTAGTCAGGGGTCTCTTAAGGAACCACTGGCCTACATGGCAGGAGGTCATGTGTAAGCAAGATGGGCACTGCTGTAATGCTTTCTGCATAAAGCTCCATTCAAACTGGAGAGATTTTAGCACCGCCTGGTCAGTGATTTCCAGAATTAGTATGTGGGTAATGTTTCACCCACACCTCACCAATAATCACAGCTGCAATTACCTCCTGTTTTTCTGTGAACTTGCTGGTCCTCCTGCAATTTAAATCCTATCCTGAGCCACGTTGTCGTATTTTAAAGTGGAGGTTTTTCCCATATGTAGAGCTGCTTGTCCGTCTACTTTTATTCGTCAGCTCAGAATTAAATTTGACTTTTGTGTGAAAATGGAGGAATTAATAAATGCTTTTGCTAATCTGAACTAATATGATGCCAGAAATAAATAAAGCCATCAGGAGCAACACGTTGTCTCTGAACTCGTCACACACAGCAGCTCAGTCAGTAGCCCTTCTAGGATGCTGTAGGTTTGGACCCCCACAAGGGGTCGCCAAAGCTTTGTTGGGGGTTGCAAGGCCTTTTTGATTTTAAGAAGTGCAAGAAAACTTAAAAAATATACACAGTAGGTCTATATCTCAGTATTTTGTTCACTTCTGTGAAAAAAAGTAAAAGTAAATTGTCCAATAGAACAATGGGTCAGAGGGAAGAAAACACTGAATTTAAAATTGATTAAAAAAAAGATATATATATACATAATACAGACAGAGAA
>NW_023339652.1:2115736-2119700 GCF_004916995.1 Morone saxatilis | reverse complement strand
AGAATTGTATAAAAAAGTTCCCTAAACAGAAAATAATCTGCTAAAAAGTTCATCCAAATCACTTGTTTTAGACAAACTTCTTGCAGTTACTGAGTTAACTGTTTGGGTTCATTGTTCAGTTTTGAGTATGAACTATATGAAATATTAAATATATCACCACTGTTGGGGACCACTTTTTCAGAGGGGTACCTACAGCATCCTAGTTCGAATCGGCCACTGACCAAGCTGCCATATTTGTGTACCCTTTGAAATTCACCAACATTTTTTCAATTTGGTCAAAGTTGTCAACACAACAAGGATTAAGGAAGCGTTGGTGCATCTGTTTATTGAGACTGGGATGTCTACATGACTGTATTGTAATTGTACCTATTCTGAATTTCTTAAATCTTGCCCCTGACAAATACCTCCCATATTAAAATAAAGTATAATATATTTAAAAAATGAAACTATTAAAAACTAAACTAATACTAAACATTTTTAAACAAATAAAACTAAACTGAACGAACTCACTCTGGAAACAAAGTGAGACTAAACTAAATTGAAAACAATCCAATTTTAAAGTGGATTTAAGGACATTTATTCAGGAAGGGCATCAGAGATAATGACATACTCGGGATGCGTAAGTCACATTGATTGATATCAATATGTGTTTTATGTCTGTGTGTTCAGATTTGACTCGGTTATGACTCAGAGAAGATCTTTCTCTTTTGTCTTTGTCCTGATGAATGTCGATTACAGACCACATCCTGTAATTTCCCGATGGTTAAAACGTCGTCTGGAACGACGGGTTAAATTACGGAGGAGCACAGTGACTATTTCATTCCCCTTCCTCCTTCTGTAATGTTAATCCCATCTGAATGGGGTTGGAGACATTTCCCCCCTGCACACAACAGTAAGCATTCACCTGGCAATTGCCATTTGAGTTGCTAATCTGACAGACACAGCCCTTTCCTGAGTGAAAAATAGTTCTCTTCCAACTATTTTAGTAGAGTAGAACAGAGGTTCCCAACCTTTTTCAATTATTTAGTAAACTGGCGACCCCTAACTAAGAGACATATTTTATGGATATTTCATATTATATTAAAAATTGTTCAATTAACCCAAATAGGAAACTCAGTACCGGCAATATATTTATGTGAAACGAGTGATTTGGATGAATTTTGATGTACATAAAATAATAAATCTAGTTCACAGCTAATTTATTTCAAAACTTAAATATTCGGGTTTGACAAAATTAATGAAGACAGTTGCCTTGAAATTATGGGTTCTCTTAACTCAAAAACTTTGAAGTGTATTTACTGTATGAAACATCTTGGAGAACTTTGATAGAGTTTTTATCATGTAGATGCTCTGTAATATTTTGAACTGCAATAGTCCGGTGCATACAGACTAAGTTCATTTATTTCAACACAGTACAACAGTACAACACAAGTCTTGCTATGCTAACAATTACTTACAAATTTACTAGCTACAACTGGCTCCTCTTCCTCCGTTTCATTCCTCTCCTGCCTCTGCCTGAACCCGACAGTGGTGGTTTCATCCCCAGAGTCAGAGTCCTGGTCGCAGCCGCTTGAAATCAGTCGGCCTCCGTCGGTCTGCCTAGCTCTGGTTTTGTCCGTCATTCCAGCCTTGCTCCTTTGCCAATAGTGTTTAACCTTCCCCTGTCCTTTGAACTCCCAGTCCGGGTACAGTCAGCTAAAAGGTCCGCTAACTTGGTAGTGGCAGCAGCTAGTGCAGTTAGCATATGCAACAGTGCACTGGTAAGAGACTCCCTGTGTTACAAGAAAAAAAGGTCCAACAATCCTCTGGTACTTACCGGTCCTGATGATGAGGCGTAGCTATCAGAACAATGAAAAGTGTGCCAACTAAGACTCTTCACATTTACTAACTGTTAAGTCAACTATTAAGGCGCAGTCCTAGTATTTTCTGTCTTTGCTGAACAAGAGTTTTGTTAGAAATTAAGGAATTAAAAGCAGGTTAAGGTCAGTGATTGATGTAAATAAAAGCCCGGGCTATTAATTGAAGTTTTACGGTTTATTAAAAGAAATTATTCTGTAATTGACAGAATGTGGGAAAAACGTTGTCTATAAAAAAATCTCGTATAGTACGTATGCCTTTGAGATGCCTTAGATTAGAGTGATTGAGTGATTGTATGATATGTCAGTGGTGTTAGTTGATGGATTATCAACACAAGTCTACAATCACATTTGTGGAATGAATAAGATCATAAAATAATAATATTGCTGACCAATCAGGCGAGGGCTGTAAAGCGTCGTCGCTCTGCAGGATGTGGAGACGGGCTGTAGGGTTTATGTTTGAAATTGAGACGTTACAGCAGTCTGAGGAGGAACAGTTAATGCAGCAAATGAACAGCTTCACTGAAGGACTGGTCACTACTGCAGAGTGTGTATGTGTTGTACTGTAGCAGTAAGTTTCTGCGAACCCCTGCTGAATATAAACTACTCAAAATCCAATACTGATCTGTCTTTCTCACTCTGTCTCTGTGAAACACACACACACACACAAACACACACACACACACAGCCCAGCTCCTATATATAAATCCATTAGAAGTTATTGTTCACTGGCGTGTTTCTGCGGCCGCTTTTGCTGAATACAAAACCTCTGATTCAATTCAAAACTTTATTGTCTCGTGAGGAAGATTTGGTTTGCAGAAGCAGTTTACGATGAAAACACAATAAAAACAATAAAAACACATAAAAACGGCCGCAGCAGATGCAGAGCAGCATGATGTGATCTGAACTGAGTGGAAGAGAGTTAAACCTGCAGAGTGAAAATCTGGTTTAATACAGTTACTGCCAGCATTGAACGGAGAGAGGAAACCTGCTGAAATAACACTTAAACGTGATTAGAGAGGCAGAAGCCCTGCTGGAGCCCCCTAGGGACTGCAGAGGTCATCACACACAACAGTATGAAAGATGATACGCAACATATATATGTTCTTAGAGCCTTAAGACAGCTGCTACAGCACCAGTGTCAGGATGGTTGAGTATGTGGGCTTCTGTTTACTTTTGATACGAGGGAAGAAAGCAATAAACACAAAAGAAATGACAGATTTGAAAACACACTGAAGCCCAAACTACTTCTCCTTTCAGGCCAAAACTGATGGTGCTATTGTATTGTCCCAAGCTTTAATAATTTGCCTTATTAACACGTGTCGCCTTCTTGGTTCCAAAACGAGGCCCAGATGTTTAGCCTAGAACACCACTAAGTCATCCTCCTGCTGTGTCCCTGGGTCATACAGGAAGAAGGAGCGCTGTTGGAGTAAGTCCTTTCACCGATTTCCTGTCAATCCTGAAATTCTTTGTGATTGTGAAAATAAGGAGGGAACAATAATCCGGGAGCTAGCTAGTGCTAACCATGTTAACCTATGAGTCCTGGGAAATCTACCAGCAAAGGTGGCAACAAGTGATGTGTTGTAACTGTTGTAACATTTAATAAAAAGTTCACTGAAACCGGAAGTTACTAATATAACCAATGTGCCCTGACGAAGGGAAACGAGGTAAGTTTGGGGATTGCGGCCTCGCTAGACTAACCTGAGGTCTCAGTGTGTGGTGCTGCTTCACCAGGACCTTAACAGGGATAAAGAAGCTGAAGGAGGGCAGAGGGTCAACCTAATTGTGTGGTCAAATACCGTAGTTTGCCCTTCATGCTGGAGGCTGAGCTGTATTCAGTTAATTGCAATATGCAACCACTAGATGCCACTAAATTTTTAAATTATAATAATGCCACGTTGATTTGTTTTCTCTCTTTAAATCTATGTTAACATAATTTCTTTGCGACGAACACAGAACTGACATATCGTCACCTTTTGAACTTGATTTGTTGAACTTGTTAGCAAACAGTTGCTTGTTTACACATCCAGCAGTTATGTAGCAACAAGATCATTCATTAAGAGTTGTGTTTGTTTGTACTGATGAATATAAGTCTAATATTCAGTCTC
>NW_023339652.1:2108062-2115636 GCF_004916995.1 Morone saxatilis | reverse complement strand
TGTGTGTGTGTTTTTGTGTGTAGTCATTGATCAGACTGACAAAGACTTATTATGGTGTCACTTTATGTGACCCCGTTTGACCCGCTGGCGGTAAAAGTGTTTATGTGTGCAGTGTATGTGTGTGTGTGTATTTCTGTGTGTATGTGTGTGTGTTCGTCCTGCTAATGACTTGTCAGCTTCCACCACAAGTGCTAAAGGTGACGCTTCCTCCCTGGAGACACACACCCACACACACACACACCCACACACACCCACACACACTGAATACACATTATTTTCTGGCATCGCTTCCTCTCGAAACACAAATATTAACAAATGCTGGAACTGCGAGAAGAATTTCTATTAAAAGGAAGAAGATGCTCTCTAAAGACGGCTTATATTCCAATCCAGGAGTTTGACACCTGCAGCTGTAATGCTATTTTTAAAAGGACATACAAGAGAAATCAGCAAGTAGACATATGCACCTGTACAGTGAGGTTTACATACAGTATGCTCACAGTGGAAATATTAGACACATGGAAACTGCACAATTATTATTATTATTATTATTATTATTGTTATTGCCTTTGGAAGAAGACCAGAAAATTTTCTTATGATTTACAATTCCGATCAGGAATGAGACTCATGCAGCTTTGATAACAACCTGGTCTCACTCCCAAGTCCTCACACACTGAGTCCTCACACACTGCTCACACACTGCCGCTCGGTCAGTGGCTTCAAAATATGTATCCCTCTGGCAGATGGATGGCTCAAACAGTCACAGGACATTAACCCAGGAGACCACTGTTCATGTCCAAAGGTGAAACCAAAAGTAAACAATTACGTACGTTATGTACTTAAGCTGTATCACTTAATGTAACTTACAATATTTTCCTAAACCCTAGCTAGGTAGTTCTTGTAGCCTAACTAACCAAACTGGGACCGTTTCACAACCTTAAACACACAAGCTTTTGTTTGATAGTTATTGCGTGTCCAGAAATGATGCGAGAGAGATGCTGACTGAATAATATTTTCAAGCCACTGACCAACCAGGAAATATAGTCAACAAAACAAAAATGAAGACCAGGATAATAGGCAGGTCAGATTTTGATAGGTACTGAAAATACCAAACACTAAATAATTCCGTTAATCGATTATTGCGTCAAATACTTTGAATTAATCACAAAAACAAACATTAATTATTTTACATCAACAAACAGCATTGGGCTTAAATGTATGTTCTATAGGATAATAACACATCAGTTTCTGTTTGTTGGAGTAGGTGTACATAGTAGTAGGTGAGTACATATATCAGCTCTTCATGCAAGTTGTACACAGACCCAACAATATATGGCCTACTCCAGGAATTAGACAGATTTAGCTCTGCTGTTTGATTTGCTGTGTGTATCTGTGTCACAGTGTCATCTCGTGGTGTCACTGATGCTGTGCTGCTTCAGCGTCATTGGATTTATAACGATTAAGATACATTATCAATAGAAGCACTGTAGAGTACAATGGTCCTGAGCTGACAGAGACACACACACACGCACACATACTGTACTTCGATACTGATCCAGTTTTGAAATCACAGTCATGCATATTCATTCTCTCCTCCATGCGAAGTCTGAACAAACTTCTTCCCCTCTGAGACTCAAACACTCCTCACTGATCTGATAGCTGTGTAAGCTGAGAATATGAGCTGAATATCCACTTTAGAATGTATTAAAAAGTGGAACATACGAGGCAGTAAAATGTGTTGGTTAAACCTTTCTGTTCGCTGTTGGCTCCAGACTGAACTGACCCACAAGGCAAGCTGGAAAACCTTGAACCCCTGCAGCTAGTTTACCCTCTCTACCCCCAGCAGCCCGATCTTAGAAAATACATAATTATTTGAACAAAAAGGTTTCATTTTCCATTGGACTCGAGTGAGTTCAAGGCCAAGATATGCAGCAGGAATACAAATAGTTACAAAGAACCTAATATAGATAACACAAGATTCAATTTTGTATATTATATATAGATTATATAAGATACGCCACAAAATCTGATTTAAACAGAAACATGATGATAAAACACTAAATTTAGTTAAAGTTCACCTTAAAACAACCCAATAGCTGTCAAAAACCATAAAAATACCAAAACCAAACTATCTGATAAATTGAGGCTTGAGCCACAACACTGGCAGCTAGAAGAGAGTGAGAGCAGAATTTATGCAGCAATAATTTGAATTCACTCATTGAGAGAAATTAAATCATCTAATTTTAAAATCTAACAGCAGAGAGAGAAGAAGATGCATTCACTCTTTTATCCAATTTGGTGTGGGAACTTTTAGGAACTGTGACAAAAATGTGTCTTGGCAACAAAGAGCATGGCTGTTGGAAATCCAAGAAACCGAGGCACGTGTAACACACGGGAACACATTGACGATATACTCTACAGGTGCATGGGTAGTCAGACAAAGGTGTAGGTGATTGGGGCGGGGCAAACTGTTACTAACAGCAGGAAGTGAAGTTATCTGAAATGAGAGGGAGTGGTAAGTACAAAATAAAACAGGATACACTCACAGAAAATGATAACTTCACAATAAAACAGACTAAGAAGACTGACAAGCTGTAACAGTATGAATATTACTTGTATTTACATCTATTCCTATAAAATCCACACCAGGCTACTAAAGGAGACCTGCCTCTAATTGAGACTTTTAATTGAATGTTGTATGGTTAACAGCTGTAAAACAAATGTAATGGAGTAAAAGTACAATACCAGTACAGGACCAGTGTCTAGGATCATCTACCATTTAAATATAGCTCAGCCTTTCAAGCAAGTAGAGGAAACTACAGTGACAGAAAGGCCGTACATGGAGCCAGTGTTTGGTTTGTCCATGCTGGGCTAGTAGAAACATCGAAGAGGACCCACTCCCACTCTAAAAAAAAACAGCTCATTCTAAGGTAACAAAAACACAATAATTCTTATATCCAGGTGATTGTACACTAATGAAAACATACCTATGAATATTATACTCCATTTCTGACAACAGATCTTTCAAAATGTTACACTGGACCTTTAAAGTTCAGTATTTGGGTAAAAACACTTTCCACCACTGCAACCTTATAAAGCCCCTAATCAGACGTTTATCTTTACCTTAACATACAGTATTACACCGCCTATCCTGACACTAAAAAACCTTGAAAGCCATCCTGAACAGCCTAGCAGGCATTCAGAAAGCACAGATTCCCATTTTATGAGAAAGTCAGCTCCCAAATTAAGAAGGAACAAAAGAATTTGTTTTTAGATTTGGATCAGAGACGAGGTTCTTTGCTGGCTTTTACACCAACAGGAACAGAAATAAACTGAATTTACTTGAGTCCGATCCTCTGCAGACTCGGCCTCTGTTCCGCTGCTTTCAAGTCAAGACGGTCAGTGCCGCGTGACGACCTCCGACCTTTCAATGGTCGACCTCTCCCGGCCCGCTCTCCTTCTCTTTCTCTCTCCATGACTTCCACTCCTGTGGGACTAACCTTGTTAAATAAAGCCTCATCTAAAATAACTCCATCCTGCCTGTCTGCCCTGCTCTGCCATAAATCCTTCATCAAACACAGAGGAGAGAGGCGATCAATATCAAACCACCAACACTGAAAAGAAATCTGTGTGTGTGTGTGTGTGTGTGTTGCCTCTGCTTTATGTCTTGAGTGAGAGTACTGACAACATTACTTTATTAGCTAAATAAAGCTCAGTGAAGGTCATTCACTCGCATTCATTTTAAGTCTATTTATTCTATGAATTTGAAGATGTTTTCACCAACCTTTCATTGCTCTTCTTATTATTAATGTCTGTGTGTGTATGTTCAACCCAACTACTCCAGTTGTTAAATACTACAGCCACTAGATAGCGCTGTGGGCAGTATCTACTTCTAATCCGGTTTATAGTTAATGTGTAAAGCACCAACGTTTTCGTATTCTAGACTGATCATTTGCTGCAGTAACATATAAGTAGACACTATATGCAGGAGTTCAGACTGAAAACAGCTGTAATAAGATCCATGAAGGTCGATTTAAGTTTAGATCTAAGATTTTATATAATGGACAGAGCTTCTGGGTCTGGGAAGTGAAGTCAGCGTTTTACATTCTATGTAACGGCCAGTAGGGGGCAGCTCCATTGGCTACAATGAAAACAGATACCATTCAGTGTTATGGAGAAATGAGTCGACTTTCTCAGTTGTTTAAGAGCCAGTAAACAGTTTCCTGGATGGTTTGGTGCTGGTCCCAGTCTCAGTTTCGCAGTCTTTTTCCATACAGAATGATGTTCATTTAGTAACTGCATGGTCCCATTTAGAGTAAAACGACATAAGGCAGGGTAGCTTTAGGGCGGGGCTAACTTGTGATTGACAGGTCATTCTCAGTGAGTCCGTCCAGCTCAACGCACCAAACTCAGATCAAACTGTAAAACTAGGCAGTGCTGATCAGTTATAGATCCAGATTCTGTTACTACGTTGACTATTTCTCTCCTCAAATCTGTTCACAAACAGGTTTTACTGTTTATCTGGAATACCAGATCCTGTGTGACCAGGCGAGTAGAAACTGTGCAGCCAATGAGAGCAGCTCAACCTGTTATATACGAGGCTACAGACAGCAGGCAGTTAGCTTAGTGCTTCTTTTCACATTCTCATTTGACACTTTTCAAAATATTGATTAAAGCCACTTTAAACATTGTATGGATGAAATGGATTATTATTATGTGACTCACAAGAAAATGGACTAACCTATTTTCTGGAGTAGAAAAAGAACTTTCACCAGTGCTGTGTGCAAGATGGAAGAAAAAGAGTGATCCATACAGAGACGATGAAGCTAAATTAGGGCAGAAGCTTTTTACAGTCTAACCAAATCTCAGACTGTCATGTAATTAAGACGAAAAGCGTCTCCTCCCACGTGTACCTGTCCTATTGACATTACGAGGTCAGCGTACCTGTAGTGGGGCTCTGATCACAGCTGCTCACGTCAACTCAGAGTTGTTTGAAAGGTCTGTTCAGTCTCTGTTCACAGCAGTTATCCTACATGAGAAACTGCGGCTGTTAGAGTCAGACACGACGTCTCGTCTAATACTATATTTATATATATAAAACCTTGCAACTAGTAAAAAGTATGTACGTGTGTGCAATATGTGTTTATCTTCCTGAGTGCTGTTCATTCTGTTGCTCTAACCCTTGTAATACAGCAGTAAAAACTCTTATAAACTTTATTATTTAGAAGCAGTAGTAGAAATTTTATGAGTATAAAAATTGTATGTTAAATAATAAAATCTTAAGTTGACTTTGTGCGCGTCTCAGTTTTTTTTATTTCTGCAGTTGTCTTGCAGTTTATTATGCAGGAGGACAGAAACAGAAGTTGAGGTTTATTGGCGTATAAAATATAGATTGATGCTGTCGTATTAAAACTGCATGTGAGCTTATGTGAACTAAAGTTATTTATTATCTGTTACGATTCATTATTCATGAGAACAGAGAGCGGAAGACGAGCTCATAAAAACAACAAAGTAAAAGTCTCACGATATGAAAACTAATAAAGTGTTATTAAAGTAATTCACTCATGCAGAACACATTAAAACACAAGTGGACTTATGTGTGTTACCTTGCAACAGGATCTTATGAAAGTTGCTTATGATAACATCGTTTATTGATAATAACGGCTTTCATTGGCTGTTGGCATGGAAACCAACTGGTTCTTTGACTCAGAATGGTCGGCAACGGTGTTGGGAGTCACCTGTAATCACATTATGTTCGTCTGAATTCAGTAATCACATAATTTCTTCAATTATGTGCATAATTGGTCGATATTTAAAAAATGAAAAGTGTTTGTTCATGCACTTCATTTGCTTAACAATCGCCTGAGTGACTTCTGTTAGAGATGGAGATCCTGAACCCAGCACCCGTGGAGAGTCCCTGGGCAGTCTTGTGCTGCCTCCAGGGAGGAACAGGTCGATGTAAGAAACTCCTCATGAGGTTTAACGACTGCTTTTTAGTGATAAACACGTAAAATTAGCGCCACTAGTCTCCTGTAAGGCCGTAGTTTGGTGAGTTTGAATGAGTTTGGCTCGTTAAATGCCGTTCATGCTAACATGATCTTAGGGGACGTTGCGGAGAAACATAAAAGTAATGTGACAAGCAGTGGTGTATAGTGCCTGGATAAGAGGGTCTTTTATTTACTTAATTTACTTTAATTTATTTAAAGCATAAATTAATTTATAAACAGTGACATGTAAGACTACTCTTTATCCTTAACTCGCCAAAAATGGACCAGTAGTGTTTGCAGATTGTTGCTTAACTTCTGATGGTTGACTTCAGGAAGTGATGATCATTATGAAATTAACATTAGTTGTAGTACTGTTGTTTTCTTGTCCCTGACGCTTGGCCATTATTCTATTAGACAATTTACTTTACATTGAGTTTTCTGGACAGAAGGGAACCAAGTTTTCTAGCACACCTTAAAATCAAAAAGGCTTCATGACCGCCCATGATGTTTTGCCAGCCCCCAGGTTGGGAACAGGATTTAGTGGCATGTGGCAGTGAGGTTGCAGATTGCAACCACCTTCCAAACGTGTAGAAGAACCTAAGGTGGCCGCGAAAAACATGAAAGGTCCTATCCAAAACTAGCATTTGGTTTCTGAGCTACTGTAGAAACATGGCAGTTCAGTACTACACGGGTCTTTTATACGCGTAAGCAAAAACGAATGGATTTTTATTTCAGGTGTTTGTGATATAATGAACCCTACCTGATGAATAGTTGGTTATGTTGCTGCCAGGGTAGGATTCCCCCTAAATGTTACACACTGGAACTTAAGTACAAAGACTTTCTTCTTGAAAAAATTAGTTCCACCACATCTAAGTCCGTCCAGTGATGTTCCGTCCAGAAACTTGTTAAAATTACTCCACACAAGTCAAATCAAGACGCTCTCAATGGGGAAAAAGCAGTCTAGCAAAGGTCATGTTGTTCTAAAAGCCTCCACAGTCTTATTTTGATGTTTCCGCTGGAGTCCGACTAGAGATAACTACTTACTCTTGGCTGAAAAAGCGACTTTATTATTGCAGACACAGACAACATGTAGGAGCTGAGAGTGCTGGCGTCAAACCAAGACAACAAAACCAGAATCAGCTGCTGGGTAATTAATTGTCAGTTCCCCCACCTTATTCTGTGAGCTTCTTCTGGTATGTTTGTTGATTAACTGCTAATTTTTGTACAGCAGACACAAAGATAATTACTTACTAATTGTTTTGAAAACAAACAACGAGAGAGAGAGAGAGTACAGTATGAAGTATGGAGAGAAACGGATGCTGACGGAAGGAAGAAAAGTTAAGTTAAGCAGAAAAACTGAAAGAAAAATCGAAAACAGAGAGAAAGAACGAGAGACTCTGACCTCAAAATGCTCCTCCGGCCTGCTGTTGAAGTCGATGACATTCGGCAATATATCTGAATTGATTTCTGTCCAAAAACGCCCTATATTATTCATCGCCATGGAAACGGACACACCCTCATTATGGGATGTTCCACTCCAATTGGACCCGGCAGCATCTCAACGCCAGGATGAGTGTGTGTGTGTGTGTG
>NW_023339652.1:2105301-2107962 GCF_004916995.1 Morone saxatilis | reverse complement strand
ATAACACCACACAGTGCATCTCCTCCCCGCAGTGTGAGCCAGGCTGTGGTCGTGGAACCCCTTCAGCTTGCAGCCAGAGCTGTTTTTCGCCTCCAAAAAACAACTAAAAACTGGCTGCAGAAGACATGGCAAAAAAAAGAAAAGGAAGAAAGAAAATCCACGCTCAATAAAGAACCAAGTCCTGACCACATTTTACAAGCTAACTGTTGCCTGGACACCCACCACATATCGATCACATTATTTGGAATAGTCTGTATCCAAATCCAAATTCATTGGGACAACGGTGAATTAATATTCAGAGAATACACTACTGGGAAACAAGTGCTGAGTCCTGAATGAGCAACAATTTGTTTTTAGTTTAAACATTTTCAATCTTGAATTTAGTGAACTACTTTGGTCAACTTTAACAGCTGGCTTTTCCGGCTACATTAAACATAAAAAAATTTGTAAATTAATAATGAGAATGAGGAATACAAAATACTGATTTTATTTTTTACCTGCATCATGTACAATAATTACAAGTCTTTTTTGTTTTCTCCCCTTTTTATTTTGATTAAGTATCAAATTCATCAATTGTTAATTTTGTCATGAGCGCAATCAATAACAGAAGTTATCCGTCAGCACCTTTCAAATAGAAGCAGGATCTACAGAACTGTTTAAATAAACATTTAACAGAGACCAACCAGTAACCACCCAATGGGGAGCAAGCACTGGACGGGGGAGGAAAAAAAACTGCTTTAACGGGCAAGGAAAAACCTCCGGCAGCCCTCGGGCTAGTGGTGGCAATGCGTGCCTTGACCAAGTTTGGGGGTAAGAAGGAGAGAGAGAGAGGACAGGAGAGGAGACAGAGAGAGACACGAGAGACAGAGAGACCCAAACAGATTTACAGCCAACCAACAGAAGGGCACAAACTACATTTAACAGTAATGATGCGAGACGATCCAATGAAAAAAATATATATATTTAGATAAAGGGGGAAGTATCTTCATAAGCCCTTTTTGGCTTTAATCCTCCACTGCGCCATTGAATAGTTTATAAAATTTTTTGTTTTTATATATATATATATATATATATATATATAGAGAGAGAGAGAGAGAGAGAGAGATTTATAGTGTATGTGCAAATAATACAATAAAAACAAAATAAATGTACCAAAGCTGAGTCCTCCAGACACCCATCTCCTTACAAAATGTACTCTTACTTTATAAACGAGTGCATTTAGCAGGAGTTAAGGATCTAATTTTTCTCTTCATCAACAAAACAATGTGCAAATTTGAAATACTTTATAAAGGAGAGAAACATAAGTGCATTTAGCAGGAGGAAGAAATTCTAGAAAAGTTACTTGTGAACCAACTAAAGTGAGCCTGTCTGTGCGGATGAGTGGTACACAGGACCTAACATAAGGCTAATGTTAGCTTGTTAGTTGGGTCATACTGTGACTGAATACCTTTTCTTTAACATTTCAATGGAATCCAATCTGAGCTACTTAATATTTGTGACGATGCTGGCTGCTGTATTGGAGCGTACACACTGTTACACTGTATAATTCACACTATAAATAGACTCTATCTGGATTACTGGAGAGAAACAAGGGTTAGATGTAACATTGATCAGAGCTGCAGGGCATTAGTTTTCTCTGGAGGCCAGAGTTGTTGGAATAAGATGGAATATAACATGGAAACATGACATATTTTAAAGATTCAGACAGAATTACCAAAGATGCTCTTTGGAGTCAAGGGCCACTGGACAAAAAACACGAGCGCTCAGAGCCCTACGTGCTTCATCCTGACACCTACACGAACCGAGTGGGTGTCAGCCATTAAATATTAAAGGCTTTTTATTACAGGACACAGAGCACCTCGAATTTTCTTTCTTATTTGGAGGTCAAAGAGTATTTTTGATTTTGTCGCTGCCATTCCACACAAAAAGCTCCGTGCAGTAGTTATAAATAAAGATATCGAGTCACCAAACTCTGCAGGAGAACTGGTCCCAGTTTTGAGTCACAGAGCGGAGCGTCTGTCTTTCCCTGATGATCTTTGAGAAACTCAGAGGATCATTTAAAAACACTTAGCGTTATTTTGGAAGTATTTCCCAAAACTTCAAGCAATCTTCAAAAAATCTTAGAAAAATGTCCTCAGCATGTCTTCTAAACAGCAATTATATAACGTAAGTGCTAACATCATCCACCGTGCATCCGGTTCATTTATTTAACTTTGTCTGATTTATATCATTTGTGACACCTAGAGCATCATGTTTTTAAGCGAACGGTTGACCAAGCGGCAGTATGTGATGACTCGGGAGTGAGTTGACATTTCCAACGCCCTTAGTGAGATCTCACATTAGTGAGACGTTAGGCCGAGTTTGAGCTTCTTCCCGACCTGCTGCAGAGAAACAAACCGATCACATTCACAGAGAAAAAGTTTGGTGCATTTAAATTCAGCCAATGCTCAAATGTATGTTTCTCTTTGTCTGTTCATTTATTTCATTAATTCTCTCTCTCTCTCTCTCTCTCTCTGTACCTCTCTCTCTCTGTACCTCCTCATATTTCCTGCTGCCATTTCCTTTCTCTCTCTGAAGTTTGTGTCGAGATAAACTTGTGACAGCAGAAGAGAAGCAGTCAGAGCTGTCAGCACTCTTTCTGGGCGTGTGTGTGTGTGTGTG
>NW_023339652.1:2105118-2105276 GCF_004916995.1 Morone saxatilis | reverse complement strand
TGTTTGTGTGTGTATGTGTGTGCAGACAGCATGGTTCTGCTTCAAAGCCCATTTTGAGTCAATGGGTGTGTCATGGCGGATTTTTGTCAACCCCCTGTGGTGATACGAGACTCTCTCTCAGTGTGTGTATCAGTCAGTGTTTTCTGTGTGTGTGTGTG
>NW_023339652.1:2104715-2105089 GCF_004916995.1 Morone saxatilis | reverse complement strand
TGTTTGTGTGTGTTTGTGTGTGGTAGCTGACTCAGTTCCTCGGGGTAGATCCCTGAAGCTCAGCTGTCAAACTCTGTTTTCCTTCGCCAGTCTTTTCTTTTCCTCTCCTCTCTCTTACTGTACGTCTGCTTCTTTGTTTCTCTCTATTCCCCGCCGTCGTAGGGACGACATCGCTGTAAACCTTTTGACCGCCTAACTGTTTGAACACATCAGCCCACGAAACAGTGGAAAACCCTGGCTCCTGATTGGCTGTCAGGTTCCAGTCAGCAGATTAAAGTACAGAAACACATCAATGACACATTAGCATGAATACACAATAGTTTACTCTGACTCAGTCCCACATACAGGGCCGGGAGGGTTACTTTAAAAATGTA
>NW_023339652.1:2104452-2104615 GCF_004916995.1 Morone saxatilis | reverse complement strand
AGGGAAGTGTTTCAAAGAGTTTGTGTCTGGGGTGGGAGGGGTCAGCCACAATCTTGCCTGCACGCCTCAGGGTCCTAGAGGCGGTTAGGGCTGGGTTCTTTCTGAAGTCCACAACCCTGTCCACTGTCTTTAGAGTGTTTAGCTCCAGGTTGTTCTGGCTGCA
>NW_023339652.1:2101711-2104429 GCF_004916995.1 Morone saxatilis | reverse complement strand
GGTCACCAGATGGTCAATCTCCCCTCCCGAGATGAGCCCAATGAGAGAGGTGTCATCCATGACATAGTGACAAGAGTAATGTTAGCACAGCTCGCCACAATGCGCACACGATTTACAGTCCGACATCAAATCTAAAACTTTGGATGACATTTGGAAACAATATTTAGTTTATATCTAATATATAAATAAATTCTAATCCAGTTCAGGATGTTTTTCTTTCTTATGTCTGAGTGTAATGTGAAAAACTACAAACTGTGTTGTTCTTAAATAAATGGTGTAATAATAGTCTAAAATCATGTGCATCATTTATAGTCAAGTAACATCAAAGTTTCTCAACCACGGTACCTAACAAGAAACCTAGGGAACCCTGATACTGATTATCTGGTTATCATGGCACCTGTCAGTGGGTGGGAACATTTTGTCCTCAGAGTTGATGTGTTAGAAGCAGGAAAAATGGGCAGCGTGAGGATTTGAGCGACTTTGACAATGGCCAAATTGTGATGGCTAGACGACTGGGTCAGAGCATCTCCAAAACTGCAGCACCTTTCAGAAGTGATGCAAGGAAGAAAAAGAGTCGGAGACATTGGGAGCCAAGCTCATTGATGCACAGGGGGAGTGAAGGCTCCAACAGAAGAGCTACTGTAGCTCAAACTGCTGAAACAATGCTGGAGTCAGAACACTGTAGCCACAGACCTGTCTGGGTGCCCGGGTGGTTATAATGTTATGGCTGATCGGTGTATGTGGGTAAGCAATTACACTTAGGGCACAGAGATGGCCACCAGCAGCCCTCGAACCAGGACATAGTCACATTTCCAAAGTGCAATACTTCTTATTTATACACACAAATCCTCATTTGGATATATTTATAGTGTGAATATTTTATCTCATGCCATTATTATTTATATTTCTTTTTCTTTATCTGTGTATGACTTGTGCTGTTAGTTCTTATTGCTAAGCTGACCTGATTCTCTCATCCAACACATTTGACCCTGCGTTAACCTACATATAACTAATAAAACTGATCCTTGACCCTCATATGTGCAAGGTCTGAGTTAATCTTCCCCTCTGTTACGCACAAATCTGTCCGACAACAAAAAGAGAAAACAGCATCAGGATACATCTGAAAGAGAATAATTCCGTTTCCTTGGAAACCAGGCAAATGTGACAACTGCAGCAAAGAAAATAATTTTTTTCCCCCCGTCATTTGTCTGAGCTTCACTGAAGCTTCAGATCCTGAAATCACCGACATTTCAGGCAGCCAACTGGAATAGAGATAAGGTCGGAGGTCACAGCTGTCTGATTGACAGCCAACATCACACACTGGAAACCTGCCAAACATCCTGTATTTTGTCCAACTGACCATGAAAACCAGAGGCTGATGTTGTCTTTGGAGGCTGGAGATTGTTTTTCAGAACAAGATTACATGTTTTGAGTGGTTAATTGGAACTTCTCAATTAACTGGTACATTATAAAAACACTGAACACTGAAAACATATTAAAACTAAAAGTCTACAACCATGCTAGCAGCTATGTGACTGTACTAAAGGACAGTACTTTGCTTTGAGCTAAATGCTAAAATACAAATGTTTTTTTAGTGTTTGTGTATTTTTACTTATCAAGTTCATTTCCTTCCCATTTTATGCAGGTAAGTATAAAGATTGTCTGTTGGGCTGTGAGAGCTGCCAAAACGCGGTTGACCTACTGTGCCTGAATGCATCCTGTGTAGACACAGATGAAGCACTGAAGCTGCTGCCGCTCTGCTTACATGCTGCTCACGCTACACCTCCTGTGCAGATGCAGTATGAGAGCCTACAGTCATGCTGGCAGCCCTGTGATGCTGTACTTAGGTACATCAGTGCATTGAGCTGAGCACTAATTTCGGCATGCTAACATGATAACAATGTTCTGGGACCCACACTTTATGTCTTTTCCTTGCTTTTATAAGCCACATTTCCCTTCAAATTTAGCTGAAAAAAGTAGGGGTCTGTATCTGTTCAACCAGTGCAGTCCTCTATCCTGAAGTAGCTGGTGAACAAGGAGCATTTAAAGAGCCAGATATCTCCTGCAGGAGCTGGTGGCGACCAAAACTGGAGCTAAAAGAGAGTGAATATCAGACACAAACACGACTCTAACGAGATGATGGTGTTGCTTTGTATTTGTGTTTGCTGGCTGTGGAAGTAGGCAGCTGTTTGCTAACACATTATCTGTAATGACTTTATAATTGTCAGGGCTTTTGGTTTGTTTTTTTGCTCCCATGGGCCAAAAAAAAACCCTTAATCAATACAGCTTTAGTTAATCGTTTTGTGAACTTTTTTCAAAAATGCATCAATTAGTAATCAGTTATGAGTATTCATTGAAAAAGTTTCTAATTCCTCGAGCCTCCACAGTTCTTCCTTTCTCTGTAAAGTTTTAATGAGGACGCCTGAAGAAGTCATTCTTGTTTCCCTCGATTGCTCCCACACAGACTGAAGCTGACATATTTTTATGTGCTGGTGGCTGAATTAATGTGATGACTGATCATTTAGTTGGATTGTTCAGTGTAGGCGTCCACTTTTCAATAATTTTTTAGTCAAACCGACTGCGTAAGGCTGAGATATATCTGTGTGTCTGACAGTAACCGACCATTTAACTGACTGTGTTTTGATGTTTATCAGACTTAATGGGGGGTCTTTATTGATTTATGGGTGGTAGGTAATAGCAAGAAGAACAATTTGGGGC
>NW_023339652.1:2098133-2101659 GCF_004916995.1 Morone saxatilis | reverse complement strand
TACCAATCCTCAGGTTTTAGGAGTAACTGAATACCAAACGCTGCTTGTGTCCATATAAGTGTGAAGAAAACAAGACAAAACAGAAACAGGAAACATTTCTGTTGATAATAAATATAACCAGGAGTTTTTGGTGGAACATTAAAGCTCCTCTGCTTTCCGCTCCTGTAAACCTCCAGTCAGCTTTGTTGTCGGTGCGTTTTTATCCCCGTCAATATTCACTTTAACTGACTGTGTTTTGATGTTTATCAGACTTAATGGGGGGTCTTTATTGATTTATGGGTGGTAGGTAATAGCAAGAAGAACAATTTGGGGCAAACTTTTCCTTTAAATATTCTCCCTGTAACAGCCAAAACATACCAATCCTCAGGTTTTAGGAGTGAGACTCTGCAGTTGGTGCAGGTTGTGCTGTCTGTGTGCTGCTACTCACGTAGCGTTCCCTCGTTCACGTTCCCTGTCAGGCAGGGGTTCAGGGTCAGGATCAGGGGCCACAGGGACTGGGGTCCGGCTTTGTATTGGTTCAGTTCTTTCCTCCCTCCGCAGGCACCCTGTAAGTGTTGTAATGTTTGCATACAAAGCACCCAGAGGTAACTAAATCCCTATCTACCACAACCATTACCTTCAAGTTGGACAATAGCTAATGCTTTAATTCAAACATCCAAACTGAGTCTGAGTCCCTCCTTGTTGTTCATAACAGTTGTCTGTCCCTTTCAATGTCATTTTGCGTCTCTGTAGTCATTTTGCGTCTCTTTGCAGACAGTTTGCTCTCTTTACTTCAGGTGGGCGCGCTAATTTTCACCCCGTTTCCCCCTTTTTTTCTAGCATTGAGTGTATTCACTGTTTTTGGGATTATGTTGATGTTTCAAACATAAAAATGAAACTGTATTTCATATTCTAATCGCTGTGACACAGTCACATTGACTAAACACTGTATTTAGTATTTAGCTCCTCCAAAAGTAAATTAAAAGCTTAAAGATATAGAGTGGTGCATTAGATGTCCAACAGCACAGCTCCTGCAGCTACGTATCGATTCTGACACGCGCTCACATGCTTCACGCCGTTAGTATTTAATCTGTTTCATAAATACTTTGGTTTCACTGCTGTTTTTAAATCACTGCATAAAAGAAAAATGGATTGAGCGGCATTGAAAGCAGTCAGCAGTATAAATGAGTTATTAGCTTAAAATGAATCCACACACACATACTCACCCACACATACGCTCTCACACACACAGTGTGTGGATGCAATGAATAATTTATGTCATGTGAATGTTGTGGGTTGAACACAGTTAAATGTAAGAACAGCCTGCAGGGAAATCACAGCGAAACATTTCCTGTCTGTCTGTCTGTCTGTCTGTCTGTCTGTCTGTCTGTCTCTCTCTCTCTCTCCAATTTAAATTCAAATATACTAAATGTACATGGATGAGTATTAGGCACAACATAAAAAAGCAAGAACATGCACAACACAAACACTGTTTAACCAAATGCTGCATTAATATTCAATATTCAAGACCATCAGGTCAAATGAAAAAAAAATACATAAATGCATGTGAGCATAAATACAGACATATTTACAAATATATGCATATTCTATAAATACACACACACATACAAGGATGTAGTCTGTGTGTATTTTTGTGTTATTTCTGTACTTTCATTTATTCAGACTTCTTGCACAGAATGAATCCAATTAGAGGAGATATATTTTTCTTAAATTTAATTTTTGCAGCAGGAGTGTGTTGACACTCCTCTATGTGTAAGAGACGATATATTTTCCTTGGTTTCACAAGTCACATCTCCCTCCAAATTTAGCCGAAAAAGTAGGGATCTGTATCTGTTCAACCAACTAAATTATCTGTATTCGTATCTGTAATCGGAACAGGCAGGGTTTAAATATGAAGTGGGTGGTGCTTACACTTGAAATGGGTCCAAAGTTGTTAATTTAATATTGATACTGGTTGATCAGAAGTTACTTTATTTATAAGAACTATATTTACAGAATTTAACTTTGCAGCGATGTTTCTGATCACAAGAAATTGATAAAAGTATTTACAAGTACAGATATTGGCACATTTTACCCATTTAGTGCTCTTAAATAGTACATTACTTGTTTCAGACGCAAGCTCGGCTCAATATAAGAAAAAATGTAAAAACCTGTTTCCAGAAATGTATTAAAACATTATGTAAGACTTTGTATTTCTTGTGATTTGGCGCCCCCTGTTGCAATACCAGCTGTAATTTTTGTTATGACTATGTTAATTATGATCAAGAATTAGTGATTCAACTTTGCGAATATAGCCGAACATCAAGCAAGCAGCAACAGGAAGCTACTAATAGTACTGACTAGTCCAACAGCAAGAAGGCCAGCTCACCGTCTGTCTGCAGCCTTTTCTATGTCACAACTAGGAAACTCAGTATTGGAACCAAATGCAAGACAGCACAGGATTTGATATAATAATCCACTTACAGGCAGTTACAGGTGAACAGATGCAGCCCACAGGAAATGCAAAAGCAATAAATCCAACAAGGAAGCACCAGGGGGAAAGAAACAGGGAGGAAACAACAGGGAACAAAACCCAAATGACAAATGACACAAGGGAACACAGAGCATGTTATGTTGCATGTTATGAATATTCTGAGTTGAGCACGTCGATATAAACAGCTGGTGGATCTAATTCTTGAGTCAGGTGCCATTAAACAGAAGAAGACTTTCTAATGAGGTGTAATTAAAAGTGTCACAAGCAGCCAGCTCTGAGTATTCATTCGGTTTTCCTCCCACATACTGATGCTGCTGTCATTTCCGATGCAGCCACTCCCTCTTGCCCTGCAGTAACCTCATTCCCGCCACCTGACCTTCGCCGCCAACCTGCTCATTGTTCCCGCTTTCCCTCAGCCCGCCTCACCTGTTTTTTGACTTCAGTGAATGTGAACTTTTATCTCAACCTGCCTGCCTTTGAGTCACGCTTCTGGGTTCAAGCCTGTCACTTTTCTGAGAATGTACAAAAAGAGCTCCAGTCAAAGCTAAAACAAGTGAAAAATGTGTGGAGAATATGATGAAATGTTAGTTTCACGCATTAATGTGAGAAAGGTTACAGTCTCCTCATTGCTCCACACAGATCTGATGTTTTCGTCTCTTCAGTGGACATTTAAAGGTCCAGTGTGTAACATTTAGGAGGCTCTTTTTCTACTAATGGAATATAATACTGAAAGGTATGTTTTCATTAGTGTATAATATATTAACTAGTAGATGTTGTTCATTTATGTCCATAAATACAAAACAGGCAACATTACAACCAACTTTTCACAATATTATTTCATCATTATAATGAATAAAAATGATTCAAAACAGCAACATTTATTGTAATTTGTGTATCATAAATATAATAATGTGTATACATTGCCCAGGGGTACCAGCCAATTTTCTATAATGTGGGCACACTCCACAAGACTGTCATGTTTTTATATGTATTATTTCCTGGAAGAGATTCAAACAGGTACAAAATGAACTGTTGGTACAATACACGTTGTAA
>NW_023339652.1:2097591-2098033 GCF_004916995.1 Morone saxatilis | reverse complement strand
GCTGCAAGCAGCAATGATCAGGCCCTTGCACTCTGCGCATAATACCAAAGTAACGTTGCGTTCCCACAGAGGGTGAGGTGAGTGTTCGCCTCACGTTACTCACTCGAGTTTACTCATAAGGGACACCAATGAGCCAATGATTTTTTTTCCACCGCTGCAGGGTTGAGCAGTTTGTAATGGGTGTTTGATTTTCTACAAGCTTTGGAGGAGGGTGCACCTTTCTGAGTGGAGTTTGAATACTCATGTATGTTAGGTGAAGTCTCCATCAATACATTGATTTCAAGTGGCCTGAACATTCCACAACAGCACTGAAATTGGTTCAATCAAATCTATAGCAGCACTTTCTTTTCCTTTTTTTGCACTTTGTACAGGCCCAGACCCATTCACAGGGATCAGCACAGCCTGACAGCAATAATTGAGCCTCACCCTGGGTGAACCACCT
>NW_023339652.1:2084572-2097573 GCF_004916995.1 Morone saxatilis | reverse complement strand
ACTGGGGTGTCATTCCCAGACACAGCCCCCCGGCGGACGGTGCTTCCTGTGCTTAATACCGGAGTAATGTTGGTTTCCCACAAAAAGCGAAGCCAGTGTTCGCCTTGCGTTACTTGATGATGATGATGATGATGACGACAATATCCACAACGATGGGGAATGAATAACAATAATAAGCAGTAATCGTGAGGGTCTTTAGAATCCACTGAACCACCAAATCTGAAGTTGATCTGATCAATTCCCTCAGAGGAGTTGCTCAATAGGGGGCGCTGTCGAGCCATTGTCCCGCGCATATGTTCTAGGCCCATAAAATTCCACACTTTTTGCCATGACTGACATGTGTGCCACATTTCATGACATCATTTCATGAGCTTGTTTAGGTCTCCAAAAGTGTGATTTCACATTGGGAATAATAATAATTCCTTCAAATAGAATAGGGCCTTCGCATGGTTTGTGTTTGGGCCCTCAAAACACGAACCAGCTCTAAACACCATTGTAATAAAGAACTATGATCTCTTGCTCTCCAAGCTCAAGGACAGAAATAAACCTTTCAAATTAAATGTCACATTCAAAGAATCAGTTATCTTATGTCGACAAAAGACTTAAAGTTATGGAGAAAAATAAAGCTCAGGGAAAAGCTTGAATAAAAGACAACAGCTGTGACGACAAAACCAGAAGGAGAGAAAGAAAGAAACCCCGCAGATCACATAATGAGAAAAACTGCAGATTCCAGGAGGTCTTATGATAAAATGAAAAATAACAGCCATAAAAAGAAAATCTGCCTTTTTTAACAGAGCAGTAAGTCAAAGCTTAAAATCTAAACCAAACTTCTGGAACTTGCAAGAAATAAATTAAATGTGAATATAAAAGTGAAGCATTATTTACCCACAGGAAGGAAGGAAGACAAACAACTGAGTAAGCTCTCCGCAATAAGCCACTGAAGGAAATTAAAGTAAATTCAACTCAACTAAATAATAGAAATTATCGACTTCACAGAGTAATGAGCCTCTCAGACCCAAATGAAAGCATGTATTAAAGCTGTGGATTGGACATAATCAGGAGCAGAGATACTGAAACAGTTGCTACAACATTACGCTGCTCAATATGCTGATAAGACATACAGTAAAGACATTGTAACACCTGCTGCATATATCACACTTACTGAGGCGGCATCAGCACAATAGCAGGAAGACGTTTGTAGAATCCTAAATACTTTAAATGATGGGATTTTATTTTCCAGACACAATAATAATCCCTTTCAGTCAGTTTTTATATTTTGATAACTAAGATCTATAACACAAATTCCCTAAATCTTCACCTTACTTTCAGAAACACATGAAGTCTATTGAACTCCCAAAGCCTTTAAAAATAAAGCTTGGGTGGTTAATGTTGTGAAACGCTTTTACTTTGGTTAAGATTTGGCAACAAATACTACTTAAGATTAGATATTGTGCCGGCACACTCAATGGTGATAGCAAGAATCTTTATCAAAGTAAATTAGGGATGAATCACCCTCATGCATGAGTCATACATCCATAAATGTCTCATTTTATGCCTAATCCATCATGATCACAACATTTTTTATCCCGTTGTGCCATAAATTACAAATTTGTTTGGCGATTTAAAAGATTTTGCAAGTAGAGAAAGTTTGTTGTGTAGCTGTAGAAGTACAAGGCTGTAAAATGCTATCACCATTGAGTGTGCCAGCACAATATCTAGTCTTAAGTAGTATTTGTTGCCAAATCTTAACCAAAGTAAAAGCATTTCACAACATTAACCACACATGCTTTATTTTAAAAGGGAAAATGCACATTAATTAACACAAGGACTAAGTGGGCCAGATTTAGCATACAAGCTAATTTTCATCTGCAGTCCCCGGCAGGTTGACGGCATATCAGAAACATTAAAAGAAAAGCACAAAAGTACAGATAAAATCACAAAATGACAAACAATACTAACGCGGTGGCCATATTAATATCTCCTATATTTTTATATATAATTAGACTACACACCTAAAATGTAGTCTGAGTGACGTCATAACTTTCTTTCTTCACAAGCAAACATTACCCAGAGCCGCTGAAGCTGGGATGCCTGTGTGTGTTTCATACAAGGATGCAGACACACTGGCTTCCTCGATCTTTTTGCCGATAAAAGGACCAGGCAGGATTACGTTATAAAGGAAGGACGCCATGTTAGTGTTGGTGACTTATATTACGCAAGACAAGAGATGTAGTTAACTGAGCAGTTCTTTGCCAACCACCACATTGTCTCTCACCATAAACTAAATATATTTATTCCTAAATGTGGGACCCAATAAATAGATGGATTTTTTTGACAGAATACTGAGACTTTTCAATGAAAATAAATGAAATTCTATTAGTTACTGTACATTTAAAAAATCCTAAACCATCTTTCTTCATTGTGCACTCTGATAAAATGCACTTTAAGAATGGCCTTTATCATTCAATAACAAGTAAAAGGCAAAGTGTTCTCATTTCAGAGGCTGTTAAACAGGCGTTTGACTCCATTTGATAATAAATTAAGTAAAATCTTTTGGCGAGCTGTAAGGTGAGGATGCCCTCTGAGCCCCACCTGATTCATCATTTATGAAGCTGAATGAGTTGGCGACAACTCTGCAGTCATCTGCATCACTTCACTGCAGGGGACAGAGGAATAAAAACGTCTGTTATATGCAGACGACCTTGTACGAGGACTGCGGCAGAAACCTGTCCTCGACTGAGATTTTACTGCAGGGGGCTGGAGATTATCAACAAATACTGAGAATTACAATGATTTAATACAGATTCAGGTGTCAGAAAAGTAGCTGCACAGCTTCACCTAACTGGGCTAAACTGTAAACGTATCTTAGAAAACTTTTATGCTATTATATATTAATATCAACAATATTCCATAATCGAACTTGGCTTATTATATCGCATTAAAATTTGAGGTCTGTCAATGTCAGTCAAAGTATAAAACCTAAATGTACTCATGTTAGGGGTGTCTATACATATATATACAATATACAGACCTGGATTAACACAGTGTGGTGCCCTAGGTCAGTGGTTCTCAACTTTTTTCCTTAAGGGACCCCTTTTCTATCATTTATGTAACATATTTCATAGATATTTAGGGCCTGAGCACTAAGTGTGCAAGGACCCTATTGAAACTGCTCTGATTATTATTAGAGCCGATTAGTAACACTGCGAAGGCCCTATTGATACTGTGTTTTTTGCATTTAGACAAGACTAAATATTTTTTCCAAAGTTTCCATCTTTACCTAAAAAAGCTTTATAGCAAAAATACATTTATCAGATTTTTCTGAAAGTTAAGACTCATTCAAAGTCGTATGCAGGGTCTACATCAAAGCTAAGCTGTAGGCTAAGTTACCGTTGTAAGCATTTATACTTGTGCGCTGGTATGTCTGTGTCATTCTGACACAAGTTAGCGGTGGGGTTTCTATGCCACTGTGTTGAGTGTCTTTGTGTACTTCAAACTAGGCCGACTGAAACTAATACTCTCTCGTCTCTCTCCTCAATCTGTCTTGTGTTTTCCTCATTTTGTGTTTTCCCCCACTGTGACGACCCACTCTACCTTGTCGTCTTGTTCCTGGTTGTTGGTGGCTTGTCTTTTTGTGCAGGCTACTTTAAGTGGCCGTGGCGGGAGGGGTCGGTCAGCAAATGGACAACACCTGAGGGCTGTGTGCCCATGCGCCTTTTTTAAAAAAACCTCTGGGAGTCAGTCTTTCTCCTCCTGAAGACAACAGTTTGGTTTCTTTTGGGTTTGATGGTTTTATTGTGTTGTGCATTATCACAACACGCACTCATGACACTTTCTTCCACTCAGTGGCACTCACGTATACACCACTGATCCTACCCTGATTTTCCAACATAATACTGTTAATTTAGTTTAAGTATTCTTTCTTCCTAACTAAAAGTACATTTTTGTTAATTGGCCTTTGTGTGTTGCGTCTCCCCTCCCTGTTGTTTTCACGGCGTATGGCCCGGTTTGTGACACCCACCACCAGTGAAACGAAAAGACGGTGGAATACGAGGGGACAGACAAGAGCATGTCATGCAGTGAGGCGGCATCCCATGTGTGCCTGTTTGTCAAGCTGTGTGAGGACAGACTTGTCGGAAGAATGTGTGCGCATGCATATTTAAGAGGGATTCTCATTATTCTCATTATTAAACGTCCAGAGTGCAACAATTAGGAGGATCTATTGGCAGAAATGGAATACTCATAGGTTTGTTTTCATCAGCGTATAATCAGCTGAATGAGTGTGATGTGTGTTTTTGTTGCCTCAGGACGAGACGTTTTTATCTACAGACGCTGTGGGCGACGTTCAGTAGAATCCATATTGAACCGCCATTTTTCTACAGTACCAGAACGGACCAAACCAAACACTGGCCATAAATGATGGCCGATTTCGGCAGGCACCATAGTTTCCCTGTTTCATGGCATGTTGCAAACTCTAACTTACACAGCTAGATGCCACTAAATCCTACACACTGGACCTTGAACTCATCTGGGCTCCCATTCTCAGACTAAGCAAACACACCAAGTGGACCAATCACAGTTGTGGTCTGAATTGCGACTATGTTTAGTTATGTTTCTGGGGAGGTGCATGTCAGGCTAACTACGACTAGACTACACTGTACCTACGCCGTCAATTTGACGCTGAAGTATAAACCAGGCTCAAAGGACCAGCGTGAAGGGTTTAGTGGAGGATTTAGTCGAGTAAAAACTGCACACACGCCTCGCACCTATATTTAACGACATCGGAATGAAAATGGATTGTGAAGTTCAACAAGGCAGACACCATGAAGGGTGACCCATGGCATCTGTAGATATGAACAGCTCATTCTAAGGTAATGACAACACAACACTCCCTATATTCAGGTGATTATACACTAATGAAAACATACCTCCATTTCTGCCAATAGATCCTCCTAATTGTTACACACTGGACCTTTAATATATCGAAAATCGTTTGTGTCCATTTTTAGTACCGAATCTCAGGCAGGTTTTAGGATTAGTGTAAAAAAAATTATATTCAGCCTTAAAGATGTTGTAACTTTCCCTCTGAGCAGTTACATGTGACACAGTTGTACTGCCTTGCATGTGTTCTTGTCTTTCTGTCTCTCTGTATTCTATCAGTCCCCAACACATCAAACAGAAACTGTGACAGATGAACAGAGCGAGAGAAAAACTGCGGAGAAAGGGAAAAGAAATGAGAACAGAAAACAAGTCTCTGATTCTTTATTCTTCTTTTCTTTGACTTATAAAATACCCACATTTCACTCACTACTCACACACACTCACACACTGCCGTATCTGTATTTTACAGGTGAAGGTGTGTGTTTCCATGGCGATGCCTTTGCAAAACACACAATCTATGTCTCCTTAAAGTGCATTCATACACGTATAAAAAGTGTGTGTGTCAGTGTGTGTTTGATGGTATTTCAACTTATTGCATCATACCTCTACAACAGGATGGGCTGATGGACACTGAATCCATGAAACCACCTCGTCTGTCTGCATCTGTGCGTCTGTCTGTCAGTCATCGCTGGATATGACGGTTCAGGGTTCTCATAACACCGACCTGAATATTTTCTTGTCCCTCAGTGGTGTCAGGCTTAAGAAGCAGCTTAAAACACTTGACATTTCCAAGATACTGACCTTTCTTGCTAAGTACATAGTGAATTGCAGTCAAACATGTTTTTATTACCTAATTAATGACACATTTAAAGGACCAGTTTGAAGGATTTAGTGGCATCTAGCGGTGAAGTTGAAGATTGCAACCAATTGAATACTGTTCGCCTTCCAAGTCGAAGGACAGAGGTACTCCTCCAGTGGCTCCCTGTGGCTTTGACAAAAGATTATATGGAAATTAATAACGTTATTTTTCAGCATTTTCACATTCATTTATCATTGTCTTAGTCCTTAAGTGATTCTTATGTTCTTCCGTTTTAAAAATGTTAAACTAAGTTTAAAATGTCCTAATTTCAATGTGCATCATACGTTATGCCCTGAAGTTTCAGAGATAAATAGATCATTTAAAGGTTGTTTGTGTAACATTTAGTATTGGCAGAAAATGTATATATATTTTTATTTATAGGTATGTTTTCATTAGTGTATAATCCCCTGAATAAAGGAATTGTTCTGTTTATTTCTGAGCCATGTTTCTACAGTAGCCTTGAAAGGACAAACCATACACTAGCTGTCGATAGGGCCTTAAGCGTTTTCCACGGTCACCATAGTTTATCCTACACACTTCACAATCCCTTCTCAATCCCAGGTTGTCAAATACAGATGCAATCTGCAACTTCAGATGCCACTAAATCTGGATCTTTAAAAGTGCGTGGACAGTTTGCTTTCACCACTAGGGCTGCTACCCCATTTATCATAGCCCGACTCTAAGGCTGTGAAAGAGGTAGATGAGTTCTTAACAAGTTGCAAGCATGTTTACTTCCAAAAAATTAAGTATTAAAATGTGGCAGTCAGTAGTGTAAGTAACAAAGACCCGCTCCCTCTGTAGATAAAAATGTCTCATTCTAAGGTACAAAAAAAAAGAAAAATGTATTTATACTTATTTTAAGGATATTATATGCTAATGAAAACATACCTATGAATATAATTTTCAATTTCTGCTAGTAGATCCTCCTAAATGTTATACACTGCACCTTAAATTCTGTGTTTAGTCATGCCCGGTCCATTTTTAAAATGCGACAATCCCAAACACGCTGTAGCTAAAAACGTCCCTGTGAATGTGAGGTTCAAACCCTCCTACAGGAATCATTTTCTTTGCTGCAGTTACAGAGACGCCTGCTCTGTGAGTTCAAAGGAGCATTTCAATCACCGCCGAGAAGAAATAAGACAGGACACATAAAGAATCATAACCTCCAAAGAGCAGAGAGAACTGCAGAGACCCGCTTCCACAAATGTGGATGACTCATGCAAAAGAAAAAGTTTTTTCACTGTAAATTTGAAGGAAAATAGGGTTACATTTAAAGAGAAAGTGAGGAGTTTGTGAGGTGAATATTTGTGTTGTTTTTTGTGAGTTCTTGTACAGTCTGATCTTCAGTATTTCATTTCTGTTGTTGGAGTCATGTTGCTGGTTTTGTGTTGCTTTGTCACTACATTGCTCACTGTTATTTTTGTGCTCCTTGTTGTGGTTTAGTGTGAAATAAAGAATGAGAGTAAATGTGTCTCACCTCCTGCTGGAGTGTCATGCAGTGAAGCTGCTGTAGAACACCAGGGAGTCTTCGTATGAAGGCTTTCAATCCCCCTGATTTCCAGTTTTTCGCCTCTCTGCTCTACATTACATTTGATTACAGCATTTGTTCAAGTGCAACAAGAGCGCTTCATCATATCATTGCTCACTGCGTAAAACTCTTCATTACAGGTGTATTGCTGACAGATTGCACTTAAGTCCCAGGATCTTTCTCTCTCTCATAACTTTAATGTTTCTTCTCTGAATTTGTCAGGAAATTTGTGAGATTTCATTCAGAAATGAGACATTTATTAAAGTTACAGAGAGTTCGCCAAACTAAAGGAATGGCTCATCCACAACAGCACTTTCATGAATCTAAGTGACAATCACCCAAAACATCCTAATGTGTGGACAAAACTTGGCATTTCATCAACTACTGGATCATATATTTCACTCTGGAACAAACTGTAGAATGACCAACAAGTTTCACCATCCTTAAAGGATACTTAAGGTTTTTTAAAGTGGGGTTGTATGAGGTAGTTATTGTCAGTGTCTCACCTACAGTACTGTAGATGGCGGTTGGCACGTGTCTAGTTTGGCAAAGCAGATAGGAGTACCAGCAGAGAAGCTTAGTAATGTACTGTAGTGGATGGGGGCAGGAGAAAAACACATTTTTTGGCCTCCTTCATGGTATGTGTGAGAATGTAGTTTTTGCGTTCTTTTGCTCCCTTTTGGTGTGCCTGCTGTGTGCTTGGTGTGTTTTGGTTTGGCGTCCGTCTCTGTGTTTTGCTCTCTCCCTCATGCTCTGGAAGCCACTGGTGGGCGTGGTCGCTGGAGCTTCTGCCTACACACCTGCAGCTCATCACACCACTCCAGCACACCTGTTCCTCATCCTACAATCAACTCACCCTTCATAAGCCAGGCCGACCTTCCAGTTGTTGAATCAGCTAGTATGAGAACACGCCAGGCAATCAGAACTTGCACTCAGTTTCTTGGACTCTTGTGAAATACCTGTTGTTAACTTGCTTTTTTTTCCCCTGTCTCACCTCAGACCATCTCACCCTGAGCCTGGACCCAGTTCTGCCTGCCAGCACTGCAAGACCCAGAGCACTGGAGCCCGGACCCCATTCCCACTCTCTGACTCATCTGAATATCCAGCCACTCAAACCACGTTTGTGCAACTCAAATAAATTCCCCTTTATTGAAACTTCTACTCTGGTCTGCATCTGAGTTCTGGTCACCGGTCCTGACAACTTCTGTTTATAGGAAAACCCTTGTTGTTTTCTATCTGACAAGCATAGTGGTTACTTCAGATTCAACACACTTAACTATATGCACAACCAACTTTTTTTCATTATTATAGTTAAACTGAACTTAAAAGCAGTTTATGAAGAAGTAAAATTAGCTCCACCTTTAAGAGCTTTTAATTAATGTAAGTGCATTTACTTACCTTAAGTAAATAATTTTTAATTTCCAATGTTTACAATAGGTATTAGTTTTACCTTTTCATAGTTATTCTACCACTACCAAACATTCTCAATTAGGGAAACAGTGAAAATAAGACATTAATGGAAACTGGAGTTTTATCTAAGCCCCCCAAGCCACTAAATCCACCTCTGCCATCATTTGGGTCAGAAATATCTGGAGAAGTATAGGTTACCTGAACTGAATCGCAGCGGGCTTCCCTGAACCTCTCGTTAGACACATACCAGTTCTTTGTCGATCTTCCCAGTTACGATTAGACCTACAAACTGCTGTTTTTTTTCCTCCTTGCCCTCTTCGCAGCCAGCCTCAGTCTTTTGATTTAAAATTCAGGTTTACCTTGTTATGCCTTTAAACTCCAACGTATAGGGGCGGTTGACAGAGCACCTTCCAGTTCCACTTTCTCTCTAGTCTCACAATTAACTGTTTCTGGTGAGTGGTTTCACTTGGATTAAGGGCCTTTTTAACATTTGATTGTTGTGCGCTGTCTGAAAACTTGATGTGTTCCCACACTGCTGTTTTTCAGCGTACATTCATAATTCCCTGAAATTAAAAGAATGATCATTAACATCAAATCACCGATTAAAGCCAGTGTTGCAAACTAATTCAAAATATAAGGGAGGCAACAATTTAAATCATCATTCAGATTGTGATATAGTGGGAGAGCTTCTCTTCAACTCCAAATATTTTGTGCCGTAAGCTTTAAGTAGGAACTTAAAAGACTTTAACAGTAACAACAACTGAAACAACAAAATAAAATTGTTTTTTTCTAGGATATATATGTAAATATGTAAATCACTTGATCCATGTTCTCCTTTGAGAAAAGAAACAATTCCCCCTATTTCTGTAGGTCTGAGAGGAAAAAAGAATTTTTAAAAGATCTTTTCTTTTTACTTATTTAATGATAATACATAAATACATTTAAAACAATATCATGTTATTTTTAACCAGGAAAAAGGATGACTGAATGATTTCAGTTCAGTTTCAGACTTACACTGGAGTGCTTTTGAGACTTTGTCTCATTTACCTTTAGGTGTTTTGGGTTTGGGTTTTAAAAAATACAAGAGGGCTTGTGAATTAAAATCGATGGTTACCAACAGCCAAATATGTAGTTAATACTGGGGTGTGTCTATTGATAGCTTTTCCCCATTATACAGAATGGAAGGTCTGGATTCCCGCACGTCAGAGCAGAAGGAAAAAGCCCTAGACGGCACTTGTGTATCTATATGATTTGTCTACTGAGGCTGCACCATACTAGATCTACAGTATTTCTTACCATTTTAAATTTGATACTCCATCCTTATTTGAAAAACTGTGTTCAGTATCTTCCAATATTTCCTTGCCGTTCAGTGTCCACACTGCCTTCATGAGATTGTTTGGTGCAGGACCACATGTCACAGTCACCTTCCTCCCAAAAAATCCTTCAGATGGATCAAGCTTTAAAGGTTCTGAGCCTTTGAAGAAAAAGTCAATATTATACAATCATTAGATATTGCTGACGTGACAAACTCTTAAAATATTTCAAAGATGTGTAAAATTGTCTTACTGTCAAATATCACAGGGTATATCTCTGCCAGCTGTGTAAATATCCCTGTTTGTACTGCTCTAATTTCGGCCTCTGGAAGAGAAAGAGATGTTGCTCTTGAACCCAGTTAAAATATCCAATCACAAACAGTATTTGTAGTCCTTAAACACTGTATGGTTACTTGTTTTGCCTTAAGTACCCTAATTTACAGTTTAGTTTAGTCAGTGTTGACCAAGATACATTTTTAAATTTTTTAGGCAAAGACCAGGCAAGGCAAATTTATTTATATAGCACTTTCATACAATGCGACTCAAAGTGCTTTACAGAGTTAACGAGCAACAACAAAACAAGAAACAAGTGATAGAAACAATGCAATCAGACATACAAACAACAAAACAAACTAACATTTGATTAGAGATTACATTAATTAAAAGCAATGTTAAACAGGTAGTTATTTAGCTTGGATTTTAAAGTAGTCAGCATTGTTTCAAGTCTTAGTCCTTCTGGCAATTGTTTCTACATTTGAGCAGCACAGAAACTAAAGGCAGCTTCTCCATGCTTAGTTTTGACTCTGATACAGCCAGTAATTCCATGCGACACAGGCTACACCATACTATACATAAGCATGCAAATACCCCAGGAGGCCACATCACGGCCGAACCACCCCCGACACACCACGAGATCAACATCACAGCCGAAAGCCAACATCAGTCTATAATAGTATAATAAATAATTGTAATGATTAAATTGATTGGATAAATAATATTATCAATAGCTGTGATAAGTGCAATGATAGCATAGAATTAATAAATAGATCGTCAACTGTGTAAACTGGGCCAAGGCTGGTCCACATAGGCACAGAACCAGCACGGAGAGCAGGAGGAGTGCAGGCACTGCATAGGCCAACCTCTGCTGTCCTCCCATCCCAAAGACCTCCGCAGCATAGTATAGCTTAATTGATTATATTATGATGTCCATACAGACAGAAGTCATTGTCATTATCTATGTCCTCCCCTGCTTACTGAGAGCTGTGACATTCTGATGGCCAGGGGGACGAAAGAGTTTTTGAGTCTATTGGTGGGAGCTGGACTGGGGACAGAAGAAGAAGAAGAACTAAGTAAATTGTAAGTATTTATTACATACATATAATATTAATATATGTATGTATGTATGTGTGTATTATATATATATATTATTATATATACATCACTCTATATATTATATATATATATATTATATATATATTATATAATATATAATAATTATATATATATTAATATATATTATATATATATATATATATTATATATATATATATATAATATATATATATATATATCATATATATAATATAATGAGTGATGGTGATAGCGGTAGTGGGAAAACTTTCAGACCTCTCCAGTAATACACTATAGAGTTCTATGAAAACAACATGGCGCTAAGGCATATGCGCAAATAGATTGCTATATGACAATGTCAAATTCCACTGGGTCTTAGTTGAGTGAAGATACAGAAACAACTAAGTATCCACAATCATCAGACAAGTCGTACGTCAACCAACACATAAGAAACAAAATCCACAAATATAACACACACATCTTAAACATAGTGCAAGTATAATACATTCGACAATGAATATGGTTGTTCTATTACCCACGTCACATTATAAACATCAACAAATAAACATTTAATTACTGAAAACTTAGAAATTATCGGTATTCATTAGAGAGAAACGAACACCTAATATCAAATCTTGAAAATGGTATGTCGGAGGAGAACGCACACCATTAAAACCACATATGATCCTCGTCTCATTGGTGAAGATAACACGAAACTTCATATATGTGACACGGATACACACTACCTCCTAATCAATTGAGCCATTTAACATGTAAAATATACGATAGGTCAAGTAATGAGCCCAAAAGGCAAAACATATATATTTTCAAACTACTGAAATACTCTAATTTCCTTGATTTTACAGTGGCCAGTGGGAAACATAACTATCAAGAAAAGCACAACACAAGCCCAAATCATTCTAATCATAATCACTCATGTGTACGATACCGATTACGGTGGTTAGGTGTTGGTCTTAGCTCGTCAAAAACAGGAAAAAACATAAAAAAATTAAATAACAGTAAAACAAGAAAACAAGCATGCACATTATATTGATAAAAAAATATCATAGGAACACAATACAACAAAATAGACATGAACGGAACCGCATGTTAAACAATCTTCTTACATACTATATAAAACGGAAATGGTATAACATTCACAAAGATCAACACCTGAATACAAAACAGGCTTATAACATTTAACTACATGCAACAGAATATACTTGATATCAGACACTTTATAACTGAAAAAACCAACTAAACTGATATACGGATCACTTGAAGAGTGTCATCACAATAGTTCACTTGTTTCACTGAATCATAAAGTCAACACACCCTATCGATGATACAACAAACTTGCAAGTCATCTACATAAATAAAAAATAAATATATAAAATACTATAAAAATTTAGATCCCAAAAAAGCAGTAACAGTATAACAGCAAACATAACACAATATTAGCATTATTATTGGGGATTGAATGCATCATTAAAGCAAAAACAACACATTCTATATGGTCATAAACAGGTATGAATTACTCTTAAATCAAAATACTATAGACACTTACTGACAGACGTTCCTGATTTTGTGTCATACACCACATTATTATACTAAATGTATAAGTACAGCAACAGTAAAAATAAATCTCTCTACATCATAA
>NW_023339652.1:2082993-2084547 GCF_004916995.1 Morone saxatilis | reverse complement strand
CCCAGTTAAAATATCCAATCACAAACAGGTATTATTTGCAGTCCATTTAGGATCATATTACATCTGCTCTGCCCTTAATGTTAAACACAATCAACCTGCTAGAAAATGGCCTTACTTGATGGATGGTTACTTGTTTTGGCCTAATTACCCCAATTTAGAGTTCAGTTAAGTAATTTTCATATTCTTTATATGTTTTGTATTGCTCAATATATGTTAATATAGCCAACTGTCAGTTGAAAAGTATATTCCAAAGAGATTTAGAGTAAAAAACAAATATTTACTTACCGGAACCTAATTAATGTTGCTGTGTGGCTGGCTGTGATATGTTCACTACACTGTTCTTGAATCTGTTTGAAACAGTGACATACTCCACTTGTTATTTGTTCTACAATTACATCAAGATCAAATATCACATATTTATTGCATAAACATTGTGATGAAACTAAATGACCCATCAAGACTTACAGCCTTATTTGTTTGTTTGAAAACTTCGCTGGTGATGTCATTGAATGACTCCTTATATTCCAGATCCATGGTGACTGTTAAGATCCTCACTGGAACAGAAACAGTTGTTATCACGAAGAAGCAACTTCATTAGATAAACACAACTTAATTCATACATTTTATATGGAATACCATTGGGTGAATTTGTCGTTGTTGTCACTGGTGTTGTGGTCTTTAGTGTTGTTGTTGTCGTCATTGGCGTTGTTGTTGACGTCATTGGTGTTGTTGTTGTGGTCATTAGTGTTGTTGTTGTTGTTGTCATAAGTGTTCTTGTTGTAATTGATGTCCCTGTAAAAAAAGGGAAAAAATTAACACAGTAAAAAAAAGACAATTGCATCAATAATGAGGTTTTGTGACACACTGACGGATGGGATGCGCAAGTCAATGACAATGTCAATTTCCACTGCGGGTCTGTGGAGGAGAACAGACAAATATCACTTTTCACTATGTGCAGTCATCATGACAAGAATTATGTTGTTCTTTTACCCACGTGCATTATTTAATCAAACCTTTCAGCTGACCCTTTGGATTTAAACTGAAACTTGAAATGGTTTATGTCGGGAGAACGGCAACCTTTAAACTTGACCTTGTTCATTTGGTGAGATTTCACCTGACTTTTATTGTGACAGGTCACTTCCTGTGAGCCTAAAGGCAAACATATATTTCCAAACCACTGAAATAGATGTGAGCTTTATCTTCAAAAGATATTTCAAAAGCTTTACAATTTTCTTGATTTTACAGTGCCAGTGCAAATCTTCAGAAACACGCACACAGATTCTGACATATATGTGTCGTACGTTTGGGGAGAGGGTGTATTGGTGATGTTTAGCTCTATGAGGTAAAAAATTAAAAAATAAAAAACAGAAAACAAAATCAATAGTATCTAACTTTTGTAATATTTAGATGTCTGTTAGTTGCTTAATGAAAATATACATCTTCTGAACCTCAAGAAAAAATGAATCTATTCTATTTTAGGCATACAAACAAAAGGCACTTGTCTTCACACCAGAGAATCTTTTTAGGACATGAACCTGGAACCACGTTAATCTT
>NW_023339652.1:2082837-2082968 GCF_004916995.1 Morone saxatilis | reverse complement strand
GTGTTAGCTCTGTAAAAAGGAAAATAATAAAATTAAAAACAGAAACAGAAATCAGCTGCAGGTTTTGTATCATAGGATATGATTCGACATGAACTGGAATCGCTTGATCTTTTCAATTAAACTGTGGTATG
>NW_023339652.1:2069376-2082737 GCF_004916995.1 Morone saxatilis | reverse complement strand
TTTAGCCCCCTAAAAAAAAAAAAAAAACTAGTTTAGGTGCACACTCGGTCAGTTCGTCTGTTTGTGTTATTGCATGATTTTAGTATTTTAACACATCCAAATGAACGTTATAAGCTGCAGATCGTGACAGCAGCAGACTAGCAATCAATTTGTTGCAAAAAGAAAGGTATTAAGTTGCAAGGTAAAATTACTGTTTTTGTCAAAGGAGTGTGGCGGCTTTAGATAGAGCGATGCAACTGCTTCAGTTTCTAATCAGAAAGGGCCGTCTGATTGAGGCGAAAACATAGCGAACACTATGATTTCTTTTCTTTTCATTTTTTAGGAGGCTAAAATATATTTTTTTAAGACCCCGTCCACAGCAGTGCATTGCTTAAGTTCTCCTCCACTGATACCCATAAAGAAATTCATCCTTTGCATTTAAATTCATATTGTCTAGGAGCAATGGGCAGCCACAGTGCGGCGTCCAGGGACCAACTCAAGATCTGAGCCAGTGCCTTCTTCAAGGGCAATGAAAGGTTAATTCTCCATTCAGACATGCTTTGATGGAAACTGGAGCCCCTGGAGGAACATGTAAACTCAACACGTAAAGGCACCAGCCAGCAATCAAACCCAGGACACTTTTTGTTGTCTGCTTCTCCAGTACAACCCTGCTGCAAAATAGTCAAATTATCCCTTTAATGTGCCAATGAAACTGTATGGATCCATTAACTATTGTGAAGATATTTCACATTAGAAACTGTAAATTAAAGCCTTGTGCAGGTTTTCTTTGTTCCTGTTTGATTTCTGACTATTACGTCCCGCTCTCGCTATGTGTGTGCCCATTCATGCCCACACAATAAAGGTTTTGTGTCTCCTCCAGGTAAAAAGGTAACAAGTCAGTAACAAGTATAAAATTTTTCCCAGTGCCAGACTTGCCTTGCTTTGCTATTGTCTTCTAAGAACTGGCTTTGATATTCATCTCCTTCTAGTGGGTGCAAGCTAAACCCCAGGACCCCCTGTTTGTTTTTTGACCTTTTGCAGTACAGTAAAAACCGCCTGCTCCAGCAAGATTTGTGTTGGGTCCCACGGGAGCCCCAATGCAGTCCTCTATTGTATCCTCAGTATCACCACCCTCAAGGTGTCAGGATACTTCAACAGAAGAGCTCGTCGGATGGATGCACTTTTCAGATGCCTTATTTGAAGAAAGGCTGGTATTAGAGTAAACTGTCTTCCTGTTTCATATTAAAAGCCTTCCAGCCTTTCAGGAGGGCAAAATTCATTCCTTTCCTGGGAGGCCTTCATTGTAAAACATGCGCAGGAGGTGTTGACTTTCATGAAAAGAAACTGAACAGAACTGAAGAATGGCAGAGCGAATCATTTCAATATTTATTTTATTGCTATTTTATTGAATTTATATTTGATTCCTGCTGCGACACTTCTTGTCACAGTGCACATGTGCATATTTATGTGCATATTGTGTTGCATTTGCACCTAAATTTGGCCCTGCTACTTTTAAACACATGACGACACCACTGCTGTTTATCTATAATCTCAATGCTCACAAATTTCTTTAAACATACCACACTTTCTGTTTTTTTTCTTCTCACTCTCTTACTCACACACAAACACTCTCAGTTTCTTAATAAATTGAAGCGATATTTATATCCACAGAGACGCTTCATTAGATCTGAGAGCTGTCACTGAGGCTCACCTACACCTCCAACACACACACAAACACAAATATGCAGAGTTTAAATGTGAATGCAGATAGGTGGAGGGCTGTCACTGTTAACAATGAGACAAACAAGACAGATTGGAAACTGAATAGCCTGAAGGAGGGAGAGAGGGAGAGAGGAAGGAGAGAAAGAGGGAGGAAGAGAGACAGTATTGCGGTAAAATCACAGGCTGAAAACACATAATTTGTCATGTGAATGACAGACTGTTTCCATTCGCCTCGTATTCCTCCTCCTCTGTTCTCTTCTTCCTCTGCTCCTCCTCCTCCTCCTCCTCATCTTCATTTTATCTTCATTATTGTGTGTGTTTGTGTTCGTGTGTGTTTGTGTGTATGTGTGGGATGTCTGACAGATTGGTGTCAGTTCTGCTCTGTTGAGACACAGACTCTCTCTTTCTCTTCCCTGTTCTAAACTCATCTTCGATCGTTCTCTCATGTAAATTTCTACAATATGAACTGGAAATCTTAAAGACACTCTCTCTCTCTCTCTGTCTGATTTTGTGCCCGGCAGCGACCCTACAAATCCCCAAACTTCCTGTCGGCTCACTGTTATTGCTTTCGAAATCAAGGAGGTTGCTAGAGCAACCATCCATAATATCAAAAGTGACTTTCGTCTAAAGAACCCAAATATGTTTTCTATCTTGTCAAGTATTTTTTATTACAGGGAGTTTTTAGTTTTGCTGCAGAAATGCAAAGTGTATCCAACATTTGCAGTAGTGACATTTAAAGACGGCATAGATAGATTTCTAATGTCTAAAGTGGAGCTCAAATGTCCGGCCTTCATTGCAAATCATCAACTTTCATGGCTGTTTTTCCACAAGACTGGGTAATATGGCAAAATTGCATCCCCAGTGGCTTATTTCTTACATACCTGGTGTTTCTACAGTGAACTTTGAGGTGGCTGTTATGTTTTGTTGTATGTGGACACCATACATAAAATTCAGTAATGTAGGGGGAAATGGTTCATGTATCTGCCCCATGACTCAGATCCACTCCAAAATGAAATTCGTTCTGCCTTGGTTCATGCTACATGCTTCCACAAAATTTCATGATAATGGGGCCAGTAGTTTTTTCCATAAACCTGCTGACAGACAAACATCACCGAACACAGAGGTAGTAGCTCCAATGTTACAGGAAGGTTTAAGAGTCTATTTAGCAATTTATTTTGTTATTTACAATCATGATTGGACCCATAAAAGAGAGACAGCCAATGCTATCTAATCCCACTCCTTTGTATAATGCAGGATGAACACAGCACTGAAGGTGTGGAGCTGCCAATGTGTAGAAGCTAGTTAGCTTAAAGTGCTAACTTCTACTTTCTGAGTGAGATGCAAACTAAATAGCAAAATGGATCCATGTAAAAGGACAAATGTTGTACAAATACAAATATTAGGGCTGCACAATTAATTGAAACATTATTGAAATTGCAAAATGGCCAAGTGCAATACGCAAATCGCAGAAGCTGGGTTTTTTTGATAAAGATAAAATGTCAAAAAAAAAACACTATAAATCTTGTTCTTAAGATGTAGGAAACATGTTTGTTTGACACAGACCCCCCAAAAATTCATATAATCGTGAATGTAACAGTTTTGTTCAGTGAAGAGTGGATATGTCAAAAATGGTCATTCCCACATTATGGGCGACCAGACAAAACCAGTCATTTTATTTAGCAGATAATTAGAAAACACGCTAGTTTGGTTAGGTTTAGGAAAACATAATGATTTGGGTTAAAATAAGTTCATTAATTACACAAGTCACTTGCCATTACTGCAAGTTGTGCGACAAAAGTCTTCTCATATCATATTGCAATATCTGTCAAAATAATTGCAATAAGATGTTTTTACCATATCATGCAAATATCGTATTTACAAAATTAACTGGACAGAAATAAAATAAAACTCACCCAAACCATCTTTGTTTGTCTTAAAAACAATAGTTAACTCTGGTTTGGTCAAAATAAACCCCTAATTCACCAAGTTGGATGAGAAAATAGCCACAAAATGGGCTGCCATGCAACGTTAGCAAATTTTGGGGACAAATGAGACCATCAAGGTCTGTCCACTATAAGTTGTTGTTTCTACCACTGACAGACTCAGATTGTTATTCCCAGTGTCTGACAGCATTATGGAAAGGATCCCTACAGAGATAGACCTTTAGTTTAACCAGAAAGTAATCTTTCCACTGTTCCAACAATCACCAACTCTGGTTTGGTGGAAATAAATCCTTAATTCTCAACAGTAGATGATAAAAACAGCAGTTCCAGTCGCTCTACTCAGTTGGAAATTGAGGGACTTGCATGCACTAACATGCACTCATGGCTTTCTAGGCTATACAGTAATTGACAGCGTTTTCCCCCCAACAAAGCCTGAAGATTAGACATTGTTTTCACAATTATCTTTACATTTCTGTACGTACGAATTCAAAATTCAGTTTGACTTCAAATATTGAAACAATCTGGCTCAGCAACCTGATGGTAAGGATTAAGAAAAACCTTCCTCCTTATGTGTGATGGACTTTTAAATAATTGATCAAGGTAAATCATTTTATACAAGAATGTTTAATCCTAATGGTAGTTTTTACAGGATTAATCTCCACAGTGATTAACAGGATTAAACTTTCTGCACATCAACAGCATTAATTTATAGAATCATAATGAGATAAAATCCTCCTATGTAATTCACAGCAGGCTTAAGTCCTATGTGGAGTATAACCGGATTGACTCATAGACAGAATCAGCCCTGACATGGATGAACTCTCCTATCATGCAACATGCAACTCAGACAGGTCAACAGGAAGGTCAGCCGCCCTCTCACCCGCACACACTCACTAATCAATTTATAATCAATCACACAGATCAATACACGGCACAGTCACATCACTTCAGCATGAACACACAAATTAAGCAGTGTGATTAAAGTAATAATCCGGTGATTCATGTTTCATTGTCTGTTGGTGATTCATCCGTCACTGTCATCTATGAAAGATTTATCTCAGCTGTCAGCTTTAATTTTCAGTTAATTCATACAAACCTGTCAGACGTATGTTTAAATGTGTCACATTAACAGGATGAATTCACACATTCACACAAAGCTGCAAACTGCGACCTGAATGTATCATCGGGAAAGAGACAGGAGTGATGGTGACATGGAAAAAAAACAAGAAATATTAAATAATAGAGCATCAGAGGCGGAAACAGTAGAGGAAGAAGGAAGGGGAGAGTCTCATCATATTATGTGGCATTTATAAGCCAATTAGGCAACTATGTGTTAGACCAGTGGTTCCCAGACTAGAGGTCGGGACCTTCCACTAAGGTTCGCCAAAGCTACCCGAGAGGGGGGTCGCAAGGCTTTCTTGATTTCAAGGGGAAAACTAGAAACGTTTGCAGTTAAAACCAAAGACAAAGTGTCAGGGAGAAGAAAACACAGATTTTCGTACAAGACGATAAAAAAGACTGAATGGAGTAAAAATTAAGATAGAATACAAAGATAAAAATGACAAGATAAAATGCAATCGATTTTACTGATGTAATGACAGTGTTTAATAAAAGTTACAATCAATTAAGAAAGCAGGCAGGAACAACAAACAATAAGAGGGATTATATATATATATATATATATATTATAATGAAATAGTTCAAATTAATTAATGAAATTTACAAAAGAAAATATGATTAAATAAATGTGTCAAAAATGGTAAATAATGTCTAAAAAACATTCAAAGCCAGGCTGAAGAGGTAATTTGGTAGAGCTCATCAGTTCTGTATTGTTTTTGATATGCATTGAATGTGATATGTTTACTCACTGATTGAAAGGGGGTCAACCACTGTGTTAGACGTCTATCCTTCCTTATGTTTCTATATAATTTTTTCATTAATGTTGTGTGTGTATCAAATCCTGATATATATCTTCTTCTACTCCGCTACGCCACAGAACTTCTTTGTTGTCCCAAAAACTATTAAAAACATCAGTGAGCTGCACTGTTGCACTGCGTGAGACGTACCCTCATTTCCCGACACGTTCTCATCCCAGGTCGTCAAATACAGACAGATATACTGAAGTGCAAGGCACCTTTGAGCATCTGTTTTTAACTCGTGGTTAACACTTGTAGTTTGGTTAGGTTTAGGAAAACATAATGATTTGGGTTAAAATAAGTACATTAATTACACAAGTCACTTGCCATTACTGCAAGTTGTGTGACAAAAGTCTTCTCATATCATATTGCAATATCTGTCAAAATAATTGCAATAAGATGTTTTTACCATATCGTGCAAATATCGTATTTACAAAATTAACTGGACAGAATCAAAATGAAACTCACCAAAACCATCTTTGTTAGTCTTAAACAAAAACGTTAACTCTGGTTTGGTCAAAATAAACCCTTAATTCAGCAAGTTGGATGAGAAAATAGTGACAAAATGGGCCGCCGTGTAACATTAGTGACTCTTGGGAACAAATGAGACCATCAAAGTACATCCAGTAAAAGTTCTTGTGTCTGCCATTTTTTACAGTTACAATTTTAACTATGGTTAGTTAATAAAACATCTTATGACTTTTGGTTTGACAGCGGACACAAACTCTGGTCTCCTGGGTTTAAGTTCTGTGTTTGTTTGACCCTACACCCACTCGTATACCCTGCTTATGCGGACTTTCTCACACTTTACACTACATCACCTGACGTGTGTCGGTTAATTGGAGTTCAATGACAGCGTGCTGCGTCTCAGACAGACGCAAAACGGTGCCTTGTGCGTCTCTATGGAGATGACAAACCATTGTTATTTAATGCCCTCGGACAGAGAATGGGCTGCATTAACATCAACACGCAGACAGCAGTTTATTTTGCACCAAATTTGGATTAATTTGCCACTTAAACGAGGGATGTCCCGATTTTAGTTCCCAGTGCACACTTTAAGTCCTTAAAGTTATTAAAGTCAATCCAGGATATATGCTTGACAATTGCATAGCTCTGCATTGCATAAAGAACCAAATTGCCAGCGGTTCCTTAATGTATTTATTATTTCTTTTTTACACAATTAAGTGTAAAATAACCCTCTGTAATCTTTTTGGTCTTGTCGCTGTCTGGAGGGAGTTTCTCTCTCCAGTGTTTGTTGCTTCGGTGTAGCCTTTACCTGAGTTACTGAACTGTCTGTATTCTGCCGAGTGTTTATTTTCGAAAAACAAAACAGCAGTGTGACAAAAGATTGGATGGGGTCAATAAAGATCAGATCAGTTAAAAAATGCCTTGATTAGCGCCGATACATGTACTTTGTACATGAATGTCTTTTACCTTTATCACTGGATTGTTTGACTTGGAAACATTATTTGGTTCATTTTAATCAAATTTTCCTTGATCGAAACATCTGAGGTTTATTTGTTGTTCATCATCTTCCAGTTGTTGGCACCTCTTGTGCTGTGGCATGTTCTGTGTGAAGCTTCTTTGTCATATTTGAATTTAAAACAGACAGAAAGAAACAGAACTGACAGAGAAACAACTAAAAAGTGTTGTTTTTTTTAAAGGATAGGGTGAGCCACTGAGGAGAGACAGTGAGAGGAGCCCCAGATGCCGACTAGTCCCTCTTCCCCCTCTCTGCTCAGCTCCACCCGGCTCCCGGTGCCCTGAAGGCGGCAGCAGAAGGACGAACCCAACACACCATCTGAGCCCAGAGAAGCCGGGAGGCACTTCATTTACGCTACAGAGCCTCCCTGTTTACACAACACCCTGCAGCACACACACACACACTCATACACAGTGGTTTACCATGCTTGTGAGGACTCTGCATTGACATCCATTTAGTTTCTGTGCGACCTCGACCACATAAAAAACAGATGTCCTGTTATATCTAAGGACAGTCCAGTCTCAGGTATCTGGATTTCAGCAGCAAGTCAGTCGCCATACAGCGATTTGGATTTCTTGCACCGATTAGGGGCCTGATTTAATGAGACACTGATGAATCAATTACCTGAGACACATTTCCAAGGCAACACAAAGTGATGAAATCACACGTCTTTAGGGTGTGTTGGGGTGAAGATTCATGAAAAATAAAGAATAACTGTTTAACATACAGAGTGAGCAACGGTATTTCTGACACTGAGTCACAGGATGAATCATCTGCAGGTAATAACCCTCGACTTACATCACAAATCAGGGAGAAACCAACCACGCTGCTGCTGTTGTCCTTAAAAGAACTTCTGGAAGCCGCTTGAATGTCTTTCATAGTGCTGTCTCTCTACACAGTTAGGACCAAACAATAGATACCACAGTAGATACCACATTTTAATAATGTTTTGAAAACCAATGAAATATTTTGTAGCACCAAGTATCGAAACCTGCGAAGAGTTTAAAGTTTGTATCAAAAGTAAGAAAAAGAAAAGTAAGAAAAAGAAAGAAGATTTGTAGCTTTGTTTAAGAGGAAAAAACACTGTTTTATATAAAATATACAAGTGAAAAACGTATTAGTTAATCTCACTTTTGTGTTGGTTTATCCAAGTATGTTTTCTCACTGCTGCTCCCTGCAGCCAGTGGCCAGAAAACACCAACTGCAGCTGTCATTGGAGCTGCTGTTTTTCATCGGCCACAAGGGGGCGACCGTGAGCCTGTTTGTGCCTTATCCAAATATCTGCTTTTAAACATCCCCACTGTCACTACAATGTCAGAAATATTGATCATTGATCAGATGTGAGCCACAATAGCTTCTCGGTTGGTGGACCACCTGTGAATAAAGTGTTTTAAGTGTGTGTGTGTGTGTGTGTGTGTGTGTCCGTATTAAGGCTGCCTCCTCTCCCTGGTCTAAATGACAAAGTAATTAAAAGGAGCTGAAGGAGTCTGCCTCTCTGAGACAAATGCCCGTCTGAGGAAGAAAAACACTCTTCATCACTGTCAGCAGAGGAGGAGGAAGAGGAGATGAAGAAGTAATACTGTTTTATCGCTGCCAGGAGAGGGGGAGGAGAAGGAAAAGGTTTAGGAGGTGAAAGAGAAAAGTTTATTTTAAGTAGAAAGTGAAGCAGGACTTTGAGGAGTAGGGATTAAAAGGGAGGAGGGGGTGAGGAGGTTTTATTACTGTGTAAAGAAGAAGAGAAATACAAGTTTTATCACTGTTCAGGGAGGATTAGGAAAAAACAGGAAGAGATGGAGTAGATGGAGGAGAATAACAGGTTTTTTTTATCCCATCGAGAAGAGGATGGGAAGGATGGAGGGGAGAAACTGAAAGAGGAGAAGAGGAAAGAGGGATGAAAAATGATTACAGGGTGAGAGGAAGACTTGTCTGGAGAAAAGGAGGAAGAGGAGGAGAAGAAGGGGATTGAGAGATGAGAGCAAGGAGGACACAGGAGGAAAATAAGAAAGAAAAGAAAGGAGGCAAAGAAGAACGAGAAAGAAGCAGCATGCAGAAGAGGAGGATGAAGAGGAGGAGTCAGGCAGAGAAAAATGAAGAGAGGAAAATGGAGGAGTGGAAGGTGGAAAAAGAAGAAAAGGTAGATAAACAAAAGATGAAGAAAGAGACAATAGAAGAGGAGGAGGACGACGAAGAAGAAGAGGACAAAAAGGAGAAATAAATTGGCCATGTCAGCTCCTCAGCAGATGGATCTCTCTCTCTCTCAGCATATGATCGATCAGCTGATCAATCGCTGTGATTGGAGCTCAGGACAGCACAGAGCCTGCTCATTGGGTAGCTGTCCTTCACTCGGGGGCCAGATGACCCCGCCGGTCAGACCAATTTATCGGCTCTACCGGAGGCTCATCTGCTGGTCAGCTGACGGCCGGATCAGGGATTGATTGGTTAGACCGGTCCCTCAGTTCCATCACTGCAATCGGATCGATGGACACGAGGCAAAGATCAGAAAGAACAACGCAGGTTTCGGCTCACCAGACGCCGTGTTACTGAGCAGATATACATTTATCTAAACACAGACTCGCAGATAAATCACTGGGATTAAAAGAGATGAAAGCCAGGATCCTGTTTCCACTTGTTATTTCAAGTGTTTTTCTCGGGCTACATGCTAATCAGGTTAAACCCTCTTTACTCCAGAGGTGTTGATAATGCACCTGAAGTTGTTTATGACAGCTGAAAATAGACGAGAGCAGGCGTATGTCACTTCAGAAGGACCACGCCACCCTTTTGGGTTAAAACAAGCGCTGTAAAAGTGCATAGTGGCCCTCTTCCTAAAAGCTGCTGCGTTGCATTTTGCAAATCAAACAATAAAAGAAAAAATAATAATTTTCTTTACTTCCCCAAAGAACAAAGGACAGTAAAAGAATGGATATGTGGCTTCCGGCCACCCACAGAGAGGATAGAAATGGTAAACTGTGGAACCCAAGGGCAGTCACAATGTGTCCGTCTGTGGCAAACACTTCATCACAGGTTAGTTAATGATGTTAATGAGTAAATGACATGTGTGCCAATTGTGTCTGTAGATTGAAGGGAATTGGAAGAGTCTCAGTGATGGTGGAAATAAAGGTTTTACTATAAAAACTCCATAAATATACCATAAAACTCCCGCTTTTTGAATGGAGTTTGGTTTGACAGAACTTTAATAATTAACATAAAGCTGACCTGCCTTCTAATAATGAACCTTGTAAACAGCATAAAGTGACCTAGGAAGTTGAGATAAAACCAACAAGTTTTCTTTCTTGTGTTGGCTCGTAGTCAAAAGTTGATTAATAGACAGCAATCAAAGCAAAGACGGTCGGTATCAGCGATATAATTAGTTTACAGTAACGTTGCATTGGACAGATGACCAAAACAGAAAAAAATGTCTTAATGGCAAGAAAAAGTGACAGATGTTATAAATATGAGATTCAGTTAGGTAGTTGTATATGTCAGGTCCGTCTACTTTGATGGCACCAGACTGAAAGGACTCTTCAGCTGTGTAACGACACTGACCTTTAGGCTCCTAATAGCTAAAAAGCAATACGGTATTCTTAGAGTTTGCCAGATAATTTGTGTTTTAAAGTTAGAGTGAAGATACTGATATGATATGAAATTAGAGGACCGAACACATCCATTCCTACCAACCATATATGGCTAGCATGTCGAGAAGGATGCTAAATTTTGTCTCTTGACCTCAAGATATCTGAATAAAAATGGGTTCAATCAGTACCCACAAGTCTCCACTTTGCCGACTTTATGCTAATCCCATACAGTCTTTTGCATGTGGAATAAAAGTGTTACTTTTGCCTAGCGTATTGAATATTTCTGCATATTTCTGGAGTCCATAAGCAGTGTTGGAATTGCATACACTGGGAATGACTGGAAAGCTGAGACACATACTTGATGCCACTCCTGCATAAATTTTGTGCCACCCCGAGTCAAAAAATGTCTCCAAATGCCACTTCTTTTCAGCAGCTAATATTGTAGGAGCAGTAGGAGCTCACAAACACTTTTTCATAGATATTTTTATCACAAATCTCAGTGGCAGCTGCACTCTTTAAAACAGGTTGAATGACACCAACAATCTGTTATTCATGATAACCTTATCAGTGAAAACACATCAATAATATTAATTACATATTTTACGAACATGAAAAGGACATTTTTGGTGATTTAATCAGAATATTTTCACGGATTCATTGAGCTACTAATTCATAAAATTAATAATTTAATTAAAGGTTCCTCTCATTTGAATTTAGAGTCTTCTTTATTCTGGTGACTGCAGCAGCTTGTTGCACATATCTCCCTCATGTTATTTATTATTCATGACATGTTGGCAGCTCTCCAAAAAACACAGCACCAGTTTTCAATATTACTGTGTCGCCAAATCAGGTCTCCTCAGCAATGTGGCAAAGTGTCACAGCGTACAGACAGCTCCCATCTGAGCTCATTTGTATTATTTATTACATTAACGTTTCACGTTGTTTCATTAACGAAATAAAAAGAAACTTTTTATACCACCCCACAAAAAAAAAAAATTACCATCACCTATAAGCTGACGTTGTTTGTTTTTGTCCGCTGACAAGTAATGTTGTGCTATGCTAAAAAAAAACTACATACATGTGGACCCAGTGTTAAACACTATTAGCCTTTAGCTTTGATAGATGTAAAAAAAAAAAGCTAAGCTAACAGGACTCTGCTGCACACCAACTGCTATTCCCGACACATAGTTGTTGTTCACTGTGTAGCATTATCAGGAAAATATTATATACTAACACAGACAGGGTAGCGCTTGGCTAATGTTAGTTAGCTGAGTAGCAAGCCGTTGATATGAACTATATACTGATTTAACCGCAAACAATGGGGAAAAAATACCCAAATGAAGATATTAACACATTAATAAGGCTTAAAATAGAATATAATTTAATAGAAATATCTAAAGGTGACTTTGAAAATTAATTAACGGTTTTATCTTCAAATTTCCAGACAACTGTCAGACACATTTGAATTTTTTTCATTAAATTTAAGACACTTAGTCTAAAATGTTGCATTAACAAATCAAAAATAGATTTTTTTCAACAAATTATTAATGTCAGTGCTCACTGGAAAGGCTCTGCTGCACTAAAAAGAACAATTAGTTTAATTGGTAACACCTGTGTTTACCCTACTATTACATGTCAAAATGACTGCTGTGAGGAAGGTTTATTGAGAACTGCAGTCAAATCTGAAATGGTGATTAAAACTAAATCTAGAAAAACATGATGGAAATGACATTTATGTTTGATTTATGTATTAATTTGACGAAGGTTACAGTCTCACCGCTGCACACAGATGTGAGTTTAATGTACGTCATCGTTTATTCACAAAGTCTGCTTCCTTCGCACTGTGTCGCACAAACTTTTCCCGCTCAGCCAAGCGTAAACGTTTTTTTCCTGAAGGTTTTTTTTTGTTTTTATCTTCAAATTAAAAAACATCCTCAAGATTAAGTGGATGGAAACTCATGTGGCGGGGGACGTGTGGACGACCCTGAACAAACACTTGAGGTACTCTCATGTCCTCCTGCTGGAACCCAGACGGGCTCATCAGCTGTGTCACATCAATAGGGTATTGATGCTGATGATGATGCATTATATTTACATAAAAGCGGCTTGAATTTCAAAGCTATGTACGTGTAATGAAGCTGCATTGCTGAGCATTTATTGATAACACACTACACTAAGCACTTTATGTGTGTTCTTGTATCTGTATCTGTTTGCGACGCACAGTTTCTCCTTGTGTTTGTTTGTCTGGAGAGTGTAGTCTGTCTTCTTTTCTCGTAATTGCGTGTGTTGTATGTGAATGTGCTGTGTGTGTGTGTGTGTGTGTGTGAGAGAGAGAGAGAGGGAGAGAGAGACGGCGTGTTGTGCATCTTATCGAGAGCTCATGAATTATTGAGTACCATTTAGAACCCTTATCACTGTCCCCATGGCAACAGGCCCCATGGGGCTGACAAACACACACACATACACATGCAGTAACATACGTGTACACAACACTATTAAAATAATACAACATATAGTACAAACAAAAACAAGTATACACATACAGTTGTTGAGAAACCTGGTGTATGTGTGTGCGTACTTGAGCTCCCAGTGGCCTCTGTTCGTCCTCCGTCCAAGCTGGACATAATGTTGGGCTCATGTTTTATTCATGTTTTCTGAACTCTTTGTGTGTGTGTGTGTGTGTGTGTGTGTGTGTGTGTGCGTGTGTGCGTTAGCGGTTGCTGCTACTCACCAGGTCTCCATTAAC
>NW_023339652.1:2069060-2069276 GCF_004916995.1 Morone saxatilis | reverse complement strand
GCTGCTGCTGCTGCTGCTCTGTTTCAAGGATCTAATGATGTTTCATGTGTACAACAGTTACAAAACACCTGAGATCCGGACGACCTGCAGCTCTCTGTTCAGCAAACTATCAAAGGATCAAAGAAAACAGCGGAGCGGCGCCACCTAGCTGCTAAAGATGTGAAGTTTGGCTGTAAAAGTTTAAAACTGTTTATGCGAATAATAGTGTTTGTGGTA
>NW_023339652.1:2068551-2069016 GCF_004916995.1 Morone saxatilis | reverse complement strand
GGTATGGAGGACGATTGCACAGGGGCACAATATATAATTAAATAAATTTGTTGTTTTACTCATACTTCTGCACTTGAATTATATTATCCATACATAGTCGAGGTCATGGGAAGAAAAACAATAAATAAAATACAAGAATTGAAGGTTATTTAATTGTTATTTACACTGTATGATTGTATAATGAATTTCAGATTTTAGTGCCCTTTATGCAACTTGTAAAAAAACCAAACAAACAAGTTTCCTTAAGAAATACAGTTGTTTCTGTGCTTTATTATCCAGGGTGGAGATGACCATGACTCTGAGTACCAGGAACTTAAAACTCCTCCACCTCAGCTTTACTGATGTAAACAGCAGAGTGTGACTTTGCCTCTTTTGTCCTAAAATCAACAATTAGCTCATTGGTTTTACTGACATTGAGCAGTATGTTGTTTTATGCGCATCATTTCCTCCCAATATGAAGTCTCA
>NW_023339652.1:2068171-2068479 GCF_004916995.1 Morone saxatilis | reverse complement strand
AAAAAAAAAGGTCGCCGGTTGCATATGCATGAGTCTAAGAAGAGGAGGAAAAGTCATCCATAGAAAAGATTGTTGCATCCAATCATGATGCCAGATTTTATTGTAGAGTTTGATAGCAAGGAACAGTGACTTTCACACAGTCCAACAATTAATGTTAAATCATAATGTAACTTAAACCTTGACCGAATGTTTAACTTGTCTAGCCACAAGCATGGTCGTTATAAAAGACATTTAATTTAGAAAACATCTATATTGAAAGTTAAATGTACAATGTGTAATAATTGTAGTTTAAAACATTGAAAAATTAC
>NW_023339652.1:2067726-2068030 GCF_004916995.1 Morone saxatilis | reverse complement strand
TGCTGTTACCGTGGTGGCCCTATTGGCAGCGGAGCAATAGTGTGAAGGTTATAACGGCTGGATGTTACTAATCAGCTGGAAGCCACACGGCTGATAAATGACCTTAAACTAACACAGTGCTCCTTATAGGTATTTGTCTCTGGCAGCTGCTGATGTGTGTGTCTGTGCTCCTTAATGATTTAATACTCTAATTTTTTTTTATTCAGCCATCTCTTCCCCTCATCACACACCTCACACACACACTCTGTCTTCATTTTGTCATTCTGTATGTCTCTCCTCTTTGCTGAGCTCAGCAACTTGCAGC
>NW_023339652.1:2067459-2067705 GCF_004916995.1 Morone saxatilis | reverse complement strand
TAAACACACACACAGACACGACTTGTTTTTGTCACTTTGGAGGACCTTTGGCATTGATGTGTAATTTTTCTGAAGATTTACCCTAAATCTAGGGTTATAGGTATTAAACAGCTCCTAAAAGAAATAAAAAACAGGCAAGAGCCGTCACTTTTCAGAAATGTCCTCACTTTTTAGAGATGTTCTCACTTTGCAGGTCTAAAACTGGGTCCCAAAAGGATAGAAGTACAAGGACACACACACACACAC
>NW_023339652.1:2066720-2067252 GCF_004916995.1 Morone saxatilis | reverse complement strand
AAAAACAGAACAGGAGACTATGAGACACAACAAGCATAAAGGCAGTAATATAAATAAAATGGGAACATTGTGTGAAAGAATAAATAGAAGGACAAAAACCAAACCATTAATAAACAAAGCAGCAGATTCTGGGAGGACATGAAGTTCAACAGAAAAAAAGTGTTGACCTTGCATTTAAATTTTTCCTGTTTTCAGCAGATCTGCAGAGAGGATCTTTATCCTGACAGCAGCCTCCTTGTCACGATCTGCTCAGACTCATAGAATGCTAAACTCACATACAAATAGCGCCCTCTACAGTCTGCTATCATAATTACACCTTATAATATGAAGACTGCTTCCCAAACTATGTGCACTTAATGTACCACTGATGATACACAAGCTGCCTCTAGTGGTATACAGAATAATTTCTTTGGGAACGATAAAGAGAATGTGAGATGACACTGATTGTTTAATTTAATTTAATAAATAACCCATAATTAATTAAGAGACTATATATAACCCTGTGTGTGCCATTGACAGTGTATATAATGGA
>NW_023339652.1:2060783-2066695 GCF_004916995.1 Morone saxatilis | reverse complement strand
ACTAACTCATTCATTCACATTCACCACCACCAGTGCACAGCCCACCGGAGAAATTGGGGTTCAGTATCTCAAGGATACTTTCGACTACGCTGGAAGGACGGTCGGGGGATCAGAACCAACAGCCTTCCGATTAGGCCGTCTCCATGACACGCCTGGGTGCTGAAGTATGCCTCTGCAGGTGGCCAGATTCTAAAAAACAAACACAACTTAACAACTCTCAATATCTTGAAAATGCAAGTATTTAAATAAAAATATGTCTTTCAAGGCGTGATCGGGCCTCAGTGTAAGTCATGAACTACAAAGTGTGTCTGACATCTTAACTAACATGAAAGAACAACCCGAGAGTTGGTCAACACTGTGGCAATATTTCCTCTCCAAAATATGTCCTGCTTAACAAAATCCAAATAATTCTGATTAAACGCATAGTACTAAACTATCCGACAAAGCTCCACCGATGTGCAAGAGCATATTCTAGATGGGGCGATAATCTCTTCCTGTGATGATGTGTTCAACATCAGGATGACTGAACATCAGTGGAGCTCTGGCTCATTTTCACGGCTCAAAACTTACTTAGAAACAGAATTCTTACTTAAAGAACATCGATTGCTGTTTACTATTAACCAACCTTCTAAATGTCCCAGGATGACACCATATTGATCATTCATGTTGCTCTTATTTCACTCAATTTACATTGATAAAAGACAACCATGACGATACCTAACCTGTATTCCTTAAACGACCAATTTGAAACCTGTAACACAAGTTAGCCAAAACCATCCTACCAGATCTAAAGTCTTTAAATATTCTGCCCATTTAAATTAACGTCCGAAATCCTTTGTTCGAGATTGTTTGTGTGTCCATGTTTAATCTTTAAGTTAATTTTTCATTTGTAACCACACAACACACACAACTCCAGGTCATTGCAGATAATTATTCCAATTATTTGAAGTGAAATTTACCTTAAATGCCACGCTCCAAAGTAAATGCGAATGTAGACCCCACCCCCGATCTTTGACCATGTTTTAGTTCGTTCATCTGCCTTGTAGTGTTATGAGTTCATCATATTTCGATGGAGTTGTTGGAGCTGTGTGAATGTGACACGTAGTGTAAAAGCGCTTTGAGTGTCGAGCTAGAAGGCGTTATACAGGAGTACAGGTCCATTTACCATAAAAACCCACAAAGAAAGGTACGTGAACGTCTCATCAGCTAATTTATTAGCGTTAGAAAGCTAACATTGAGTTTATGTTGGCTTTTAATCGATTATAACTTTATAACCGAGCTGACGGTAACAGTGTCTGTGGTTTAGGTTCACATACATCCGTGGTTTGCTTTTAGAAATACTGTTTGTATTGTGTTTTGGCTTATAAGAGACATAAGTAGGAATGAGCTAAGCTAGTTAGTAAGTCGCTCCTTGATGAATCTCGTCGCCGGGGTGCAAGTCTCGCGACTTAACGGTGGCCCTGAGTGAAATCACAAACAGCAATATCAGAAAACACAACACAAAAAGAGTAAGTCATGGGTAATACAGGTAGAATACATAATCATAATCAAAGAGCCAAGAGCCAGGGGAGTTTCGCTTGTCTGCGCACAGAGCGTACAATTAAATGTTTTCTGCATAAAGCGTCAAACGTTATGAAGAGATTAATACAGATAATATATTAAATCTTCAGGACCTTAACACTGATATGAAATTGTATCATTCAAAGGCACAAAGGGGCTTCATTAGATCGAGAGCGGTTAAATAGATAGAGGAGGGGGAAAAAACTCAGCATAACTTTTGTGGTCTTTGAAAAAAAGCAAGACAAGAAAATAAGTACACATCAGTTTCCGTGACTAATTAAATGATCTAGAAAATCACAGAACCAAAAGTAATCTCCTCAGATAATCCTCAAATCTCTGAGTAAACAGCTCTAGAATTCTCTAGATGAAAGGACTTGCCATACATTCTTAAAGGATATAGAAAAGCATACTTCCAAAAGTAGAAGATAACTTTAAACAAAATTGAATAGTGCAATAACAAATTACTGAAATGGAAGCATTAAATGGCCGCTATTCTGCTTAACAAGGCACGGGCGTCGGACGGACTCACAGAGACGTTTTGTATAGACATTTTGGGAAGATATTAAAAAACTGGCGACATCAGAGCTATTCCTGGAAATATTTGAAATCTTGTATAATGTCCACCCACAATGAGACACGGGCGTATCATCTCATTCTAAGCCCGGCAAAGACCCAGATTCATGGAGAAAACAGGAAGGCCTGATTTACTCTTAGAAACTCTGATTAATAAATTACTGTCACCCTATACATTTTTCCAGCGTTGTCTTCAGACAGGAATTTCAAATTCTATTAGTTGCAGTAACAGTCTGGTTTTTCTTATAAAAGGTAAGAGTCCAATCCGACAACAATATAAGCTGGTAGCATGGAGCATTAGGTTAATAGTAAGAATCAAATTGAACCATGGAGTTGTTTCTTTTCTTTTATGAGTCGTTTATGAAAGCGTTAGTATTCCGTATAGGGCACCCTAGATTTTAGTTCCGAGTTGCTTGGTCATTTAGCACCAATTGTCATCCACAAGATAGTAGAGTTAGACGATGGGAGGCAGTTCACCAAATGGTAGTGGGGAGAATTTTTAAATTTGACATTAATCTTTGAAAAGGCTTTCTTAACAGAAAATGAAGGCCAAAAAGATGTATATGATAACTTAAAGAATTTCAATGAAAAGTTGGGAGTAGTTAAAATTGATTGAATCGCCCCTTATGAGATTATCATGGTTCGTATTCTTATTTGGTATTATGAATATTTTATGTTGTTGACTATTTATTTTGAAATTGTTGATGGTGAAATTTATTTCATTGCCCGATTTGTGTAGGTTGAGAGCACGTGGAATTGTGCATGTTTTATTATTGTGGAGTGGCTTTGCACTAATGTTTGATGAATGTTCCAACCTGGCATTCTCTTTACACTTTGCGAAGTGTAATGTACTTATGAAAAGAGCAGGAAATTGTTTTTTTTGTTACTTTTTCAGAGTAAAGCATTAAAAATAAAAAATAAAAAAAAATAAAGATGTTCTCATAATGGACCGGCCAGTTTTTATTTTTCCAAATCACGGATGATTTTCATGTTCGCTAACCGGAAGGGTTACCTACCTTTTCCTTGGTTTGGTTTAATGTCATTGTTTCTCTTTTTGTGTGGTGTTTCTTCTTTTTGGTGCTGTGTTGTGTTTTCTCTTTTTGCCGTTGTGTTTTCTCTTTTTGTGTTGTGTTTTCTCTTTTGTTGTTGTGTTTTCTGATTTGCTGTTGTCATTTGCACCTCAGGGCCACCGTAGTTTGCTTTGAGAAATCCTTCCTAAAATGTAGTAAAATGTAAGATTTCCATCTTCTGTCAGCAGTGCATAATTGGCTTTAAGCCTGAATGTATATCTTCACTGTATCCTCACTACCTGAAGCTGAATTAATAAAGCTGGTAAAGACCCAAAAACAACATTTTAATGTGCTACAGTTTGGTCCAATTTCAGGCTCCGCCTCCTACATAGTCTTGATTTTCAGGTTTCAGGTTTTGGAGGACAGAACTAAAGACCAACTGTATTTTCACAGCAGACATTGATGCTTTAGGAATTATACAGGACAGAGTAGCAGGACTTTCTAGTTGAGGCAGAGAGAACAGTGAGGGGGAGAGGCCTCTAGAGCTCTTCTTTCCTGGCAGTGCCGTTAGCAGTGCTAGCCAGAAAGACCTCAACACCTCAGGGGAAAAAAGTCCCTCCACATATAAAAACAGCACTTGGAGGGTAAATAAACTAAGTAAACTAAGTTTATGTATGACTTCCTTTTTTTGTCAGAAGGTAAATACGCCCACATGTTAACAACAGGCTCCTAAAAAGGAAGTTGATAATAATCCCACCATTAAAGAAAAAAGCTGCTTCCAGCAATTTAAAGCTAAGGTAATCATGTCAGTGCTAATGCTAACATGCTTGGCTCCATAAAATGTACTAATGTTTTTAGTGTTTAGAGATTTTTAACCGGCTGCCGTGTCCCTCATGGATGCATTAAGGAGAGATCTGGATACAGCGTTGGAGGTGATGCTACGTGCATTCCTCTGAAAACTGAAGACCAAAAATAAACACTTCCCGCAGCAGATGAATGCAATGCTCCATGGCAGAGGTTTTCAAATATAATACACCGCGTCCCAACCTTAAAATGAGGCGTTGTTAAAATACAACCACTACTGACAGATCACCCAGGCGGCAGGTCTATTCCTAATAAGAAGATTTATTATTGTTTAATGTTGCTGAATCCTGAATGGATCAAATCTTGATGAAATTAGTTATTTTTTGTAGCTTTTGGCACCATAAGAAACGTATCCACCATTTTCACAGCCGCTTACAATGTAACCTTATGGGAAATATCACGTTACATTGCTGTAATTACACAGTTTGGCCACTATGCCAGATTGGTTTCCTGGGGGTTTGATGTGCCTCCTGTTTTTGCACAGTGAAGGTTTTTTGTTGGTCACACGTCTAATTTTGCCTCTGGTCTCCTAGAAACAAGCTGTGCCTCAACTTTCAGTTCTTTCTCTGGTTGAAAGTTTTCTTTCTAGTTTGATGAAAAATAGAAGAAAAGGAGACTTTGCTGGAAATATTTTCTCCTCTCTGAGTACAACTGACATCAGGAGCATCAAATACTGATCCCTTCCTCCTGTCTTCTTTCATTTCCTCCTTCTTTCTCTCCTCTTCATCTTACTGACACTGTTTGGTTTTCTGAACGCCAACTAGAAACCGATTGATCCTGATCTTAGAGGGCTGAACAGAAGCCAAAGACAAAAAGTTATTTAAATTAAGATAAATACAATAATATTACCTTTGCGATACATAATGAGTGATATAATTTTTTCATCAAGCAGCTCGGGCCCGGTTCCCTCCGGTGTTTTAATGATCAGGCTCCCTACAGATCCTCTGCTGAAACTGAACCAACAGCCAGGAGCCTCATTGATCAGAGCTACGAGCCAGCAGCCCGCTGAATTAACATATTCATTTCAGCTGGCATTTAGCTGGGGAGAGACAGATGGAGGGAGGGAGGACGGTCATGAAGGAAAGTGATGGAGAAAGCAGGGGTGGAGGAGTGAGAGCATGAAGAAGAAGATGAGATAGAAGTTTAATATCTGGCTGAAATTACATTTAATACGACGGAGGAATTAAATGCAAAGAGGAACGACACATTAAAACATTTTCATCGCCTTTCATCTGTCTCTCTCTGTACGGCTGTAAATGTCTGACTGAAACAGTAATTCTACTGTAATAGTACTGTTAACACTACTACCAGTAGAGTTATAGTGAAAACTGCTACTACAGTGCCTCCATCACGAATGCAGCTGCAGCTACAACACCATATTGTGTCCACATTACAGTATTTGTTGATTTTTATTCAATGCTCTTTCATTGTCAATCTACAAATATAGGAGGCTGTAGGCTAAAAACATGCACGTGTATCATTAGCAATAATAAATATGCAACATCCAGTTACACTTTTATAATAAAGCTCGCTGAGGTCGCAGTCTGGGTCTTAGGTTAGGATTTAGGTTTAGGAAAAGACTCTCTTTATACTACTACTACTGCACCTTCATACATGCATTTACTTTTCACGTCTAGGTGAGCCAAAACGTGACACTGACACTGACTCAACTACATTTATCCAAGGGCCGAAATGCAGACACCACGGGGGCTGGACAATCCAAAAAATTATTAATTTAGACCCATTATTGTCTAACATTTCTACGGAAGCCGAGAACGGCCATGGATTTTTTTTTATGCACTGTTATATTGTGATAACGACTTATTATCTCGAACCGAACTGAACAAAGATCGTTTTCTCGTGATAACTAATAATGTGTTTGTCTTGATTTCAACCTACAAGAGC
>NW_023339652.1:2059164-2060766 GCF_004916995.1 Morone saxatilis | reverse complement strand
TACAGCTACAGCCAGTGGCTACGGAAGCCGTTCATGGCAGCTCTTGTACCAAAGTTTGTTATCTCGAGATAACGAATTAATAAGTCGTTATCACGAGATAACAGTGCATAAAAAAAAAAATACATGGCCGTTCTCAGCTTCCGTACATTTCCCCTTTTTACAAAATTAATGTTTTTTTTATTAACCTAAACACAGAACAGAGAGTGATACTACTTGTACCTGAAGAGGCGATAGTGAGTCCAGTCTGCCCTCAGTCCAACACGAGGACAAAGAATGAGAGAATCAAGGGAAGCAGAAGGACAGCTGAGCTGTATAAAGTGGCAAAGTAAAGTAAAGTACTTGAGTAAATGCACTCGCTCAATCTTCAGTATATATTTACTGTCCAAATATTTATTCTAATAAAGGTTTAATGAAAAAACCTTTTCCATCCAAATCATTCATGCTTAAATTGTTTGAGTGAATCATTGCTTAATAATGCCTAAATTGTTTGAGTGAATAAACTTAAACGGTTTATCTGGTAGTTGAACTAACTCATCAGGTTTTACAGTGTTGGGAAAAGAAAAGAAAGTAAAGATCCTGAAGAAGAAGTGAACATTGTAAAAGCTCTGAGTAAACAAGCCAGAAAAGGGATGGAAGCGTTAAATGAACTGATGGGGGTTCCGTTAGGAGGACGCTGTTAATGAATCAGTATTGATAAGATCTGATAAAATCCTGATTGGATGAATTTTATCCTCAGGGATCAATGAAAGATTTAGTTAAGTCTCTTAGCAACATTAATCTAAGTTTTGTTTAAGGAGACAAAGGTGCTCTAACTTTAACCCAAAGGCTAATTAATAACAACACACACACATACACTCTGCTGTTACTTTACAACAACAACTCTGCAGGTGGCAGTTTCTCGTTATTGATTATGTGTGCATTTCTCATTGTGTTTTTATGTTTTATTATGTAACCTGATTTGTGGTCTCCTACAAAACTTCATTGTTCTGTGCACATTGTTCTGTCTATGTCTTTAATCCAACCTTAAAGGTCTTTAAAACCTATTTTTCTCAAGTAGCTTCTCCCTTAACCCGGTCTCACTCCCAACTCGTTAAATATGGCCGCTTGTTCAGTCAGTCTTCACTTTAAAATATAATGCTGTAAGAATCCCTCCAGCGTCATTTCTGGTTGCACCCACTGTTGAAGCCAGGTTACGTCGCATAAAAAGCATTTCAGTATTGTCATAGTTAGTCTTTGTAATATTTTGATAGTATGATATGTTTTTAGATTTGCCCTTGCTGAGCCTGAAAAGGCTTCTGTTATAATAAACAGAGGAAGCCACAAGCAGAACAAAAACTCGGTTGGTTATGATTTCCAAAGACAGGCTTTACTAAGAACCAGCTGATGAAATGGTGATGTGAAGCTCCTGCTGGCAGTGGTGAGAAGATAATCCTAGATGGTGATGATCCTAAGGCACAGAAAAAAACAAGGTTAAAGTTGTCAGCACGAAGGGAAAAACTTATCTTAAAGTTCTCTAACTGGCCAAGAAAGTTACTACCAGGCATGTGGAGACAATGAACCAGGGTTTATATACTGCAGGACTGATGAGTTGATGGCTGGCAG
>NW_023339652.1:2058036-2059143 GCF_004916995.1 Morone saxatilis | reverse complement strand
GGTTTGAGCAGTCAGACAGGTGACAACTGACCACTCATATTGTATCTCTAGCCATATCTTGTTTGTTACCTTCTTACCTTTGTCATCAGGGCCACTGTTGGCCATTTGGTTTGCTCTGAATGTAATTGCTTTGCCCTTCCACAAGAAAGTTTTTTTTGACTAAAAACATTAGACTATTATCATTACAATTTATTCAAAACCCACACAGGTTGTAATTTTTCACATTCACTCAAACTTAGACATTAGGAAGAAAAAATTCTTAGACTAACTGGATTAGAATTGATTTAAATTTGAAATATAACTAAATATTGGTCCTAGAGCAAGCAACAGTAACATTTACATAGCAAAGTCATAACTCAATAAAATCTCACTGATCTCACTGGAAACAAAAATCTAAACATGTCAGTCAAAATAAAATCATATGCTATATATCAAACACACATACACCCAAAATAATATAAACAATTTTTTTGATTTATTAGGCTGGTTTTGCTTGGATACCCCGTCTGTGCTTGATCCCTACACACAGCGCATTGATAGATAGGATACTACTTTATTGATTTCCCAAGCTGGGAAATACCATTAAGCAGCACAAATTACCACACCAGAACAACCAGTAAACCAAAATACAAAATAAGTAAAGGAAAACAAACCTACGAAACAAATAAATATAAAAAAGCAATATAAAAAATGCAAAATAAAAAATCTATAAAAATTTTATAAATAAGCTGACACTATAATGTAAGTGCAAGGTAAAAAATAAAAAAATAAAACAAAAATAAAGAACAATTACATCTACAAGTCAGTCATACCTAAATGTACAGTGTGATAGGCAGTGCAGGAAAGATCCTGTATCTGTCCACTAAACAATACAGATAACGGGAGCATGGAGCAGACACATGTACGAGAAGGGCTCCCAGCTGATACATAAACACACTTAGAATGTGATTGCGGGAGAGGGTGCTGCATCAAATTGTACTATGAAAAATAAAGAATAAAGTTATATCAGCAGTTTCCTCCTCTCCACACAAAGTCTCAAAAGACTCCAGCCTGAGACCAAGATACAGAGCCAGCCTTCATATGATAGATATTAATCAATAAAACAAA
>NW_023339652.1:2057654-2058011 GCF_004916995.1 Morone saxatilis | reverse complement strand
GAGCAGATAATCAGGGAGAGTGGGAGGAGTCCACACACACAGAGAGAGACAGGGACACCAGGGAGGAGAAAACTCTAAACTACTGACCATAACAGCTGCAGGTGAAACACATTGTTCGCTCCTAAATAAAGGTTTGTTTACATGTTTTTACATTTATTTAACTTTTTAAAAATATTTCAAAGATTCCTCTGCGTACCACCAGAGTGTGAGTTGAGCTGCTGTCATTGGCTGATCACACAGGATCTGGTATCCCAGATAATAATAATTCTATAATCGTATTCCAGATAAACAGTAAAATGTATTTGTGAACAGATTTGAGGAGAGAAATAGTCAACAACAGAATCTGGATCCATATCT
>NW_023339652.1:2048559-2057481 GCF_004916995.1 Morone saxatilis | reverse complement strand
ATCAAGAAACTGTTTACTGAGCTCATAAATCAACTGAGAAGGCTCATTTCTCCATAAGAAGATTTCTCCTAACCCTAACCCTAAGATTGTCATTAACTTTTAGAACCTTTTTTTTTCTTCTTCTTCCTGCAGCAGTGGCGGCTGCACTCTCTGAAATCTGGTTTAAAACAACAATCCATTATTTATAATTGGCTAATCAGTGCAATATAACTGAAAACACATCAATAATACTCATACATTTTACAAAAATGTTTTAACCTTTTTTCTAAGATTAATAAAATCTAAATATTATAGCCTAAATAAGTTTTTTTAATCAGAATATTTTCACGGATTCAGAGAGTGTAAAAAAAACTACTGATCTACTATAAATCATACAGACTAATTGATAATTTACTGAGATTTTAATTACTTTTATTCTGGTGACAGAGGCAAATTGTTGCACTTATCTTGTGCATATGTTATTTTATTATTCGGGACAATCTGGAAGCGCTCAAAAATACACAACAGCAGCAGGTCTCAAGTCAGTTTGAGTCTCAGAGCAAACAGACTTTCATATCTAAGCTTGTTCATATCTATTAAAAATCGAATTTCCTGAACAAACCGGACATGACTCACCCTGTGGTGGTGTGGATGGACAGCTTTAACGTAGGAGACCGCTGTTTGTGTCCCGAGTCAAACCAAAAGTAAACTATTTATTCTAAGTTTGTAAGTTAACTTACACAACGTACCTAAGTTATGTTAAGTGTGTTATGTAAGCTACTATCTTTTCCTTTCCCAAGCTGCTGCTACAAAAGTGCCAGCTTTATTTTGAAAGTCTGGGGGACTGAACCTGCTTTTTATTTCAGCCGGACCTGGATGAGCAGCAGAGAACACAGGAAGCATAAAACTCTCTGTGTGTATTTAGGTCTAATATTCTGTGTACACATAAAGCAGGAAACACACATACGCCATGTTTTTATCAGATTTATAAAATCTCACGTATGTCTGTTCTGTGTTTCTCCTTCATAGATCTCAATCATTCCCACAGTTTCCTATAAATGGCTTGAAACACACCCCCAGTTGCCTGATTTGCATATGAAGGATCAGCATTTAGATTTGTTTTGAGGAGAAAATGGCGGAAGCATCGAAGAAGCAAATGAAGAAGAAGCGCAATTTTACAGAATGTGAACTGGAGTTAATGGTGGATGAGACTGATAGAAAGAAAACGTGTTATTTGGATCCCTGAGCTCTGGAATGAACAACAGCATGAAGTGAGATGAATGGCAGAAGGTAACAGAGCCTCTGAACACCTCGAACCCTGGTGGAGATCAATAAAAAGTGGTCTGATTTCAGGTCTGTAAATATTCTCTCCTAACATTTGCTACAGCCTTTATACAGCTGCACTTTAACAAGCTGTTGATTGGTCACTCACACCTGAAGATTATTCTTATTCCTCAATAATACAGGATAATAATGTCTATTTTTTTAAGATGATGTATTTATTTAATCATTTATATAAAGACTATTTTCAGAATAATTATTAAAACGCAGTGACAAACATATTTACACATGATAGAATTAAATTTAGGCTCGTTAGAAAGGTTGTTAATGACACACACATTCCCTTCTTAACCCCAAACCCCAACTGACACGCTTCTGGTCTGTTTTTGATGGAAGCCGCAAGCCAACTGGCAGGAAGTCAGTCCCAGAAATGGCATAGAGAATCCGGTCAATTTTCAAAATAAAATACAGACTGCAGATCGAATTTCATGCTACCTCAAGTTTGTGGCATCAGTCAGAGGTAGGTTAGAGGAGATTTTTAGTGGAGAAACACACCATTTTGTTTCCTTTTTAAGGTTTTTTGCCAACTCCATCACACTATAAAACTAAAACGACTACGTGGTGTACGCACATTCTCACCGCACGTGGGCACAGCATGACGGTGGCTCTGCAGCCATTTGTTTCACACCTGCTGCTTCCTGCCGTGAGTCAGCCGAGTGTCGACATGACAAAAGAGTCTGTTTTCTTCAGGAAATTGAAATCTGTACATCTGCAGATCTGAAAAAAAAAAAATAGCCAACAAACAGCCTGTAAAGGGTTAATGTGAAAGCATCCCCCCTAAAAAAAAGAGAAACAAATAAAAAAAACCAGCAGAGAGAAACGGAGAGATACTCTGATTCAGTTATACCTGACCTCTTGTCTCTGAGGGTTGCCACGGTAACAAGGACACCTGGTCATGAAAATTGCAGGCTAAACATAGACAGCAAACAACACACACACACACACACTCACACACACTCTCTCACACACACACTTGTCTCCCACTCATGTGAACAAAAGCTCAGAGTGAAAGCAGCTGAAATGAAGCTTTCATGATTCCCGTGGGGGAAATAAATAGTGGTCTTATTGTGTGCGATACCCGCAACTACACACACAGACATAAACACAACACGTATAGTGGATAGAAACACACACACACACACACAGATCGAGGTCCTGTGGGTTTTATTAGGAGAGTTTGAGGGCTGAAACACTTTGTGAGTGAGCGGATGTCAGGGGGGTTCACCAGCTTCACCTCATATATCAGTCTGATGTGGATCATGATGTCTAATAAGTCCAAAAAACATCAGTGTTTTTTGGACCTCCACCAAATTATTTAACCCTTCAGTGAAGTCAGAAGGCCACATCAACATTTAAAGCCGCCCTCCGGTGAGATGTTTGAATAATGTCTGTGCACAGTTTGACACTAGAAGGATGTTTCCACATTTGTTTGCTGAAAGTAGAAAGTTTCTCTGAGTTCATTGAACATCTGATTTTTAAGGGGGCGGGGCCTATGAGCATGATTTGTGACATCACAAATAGTTTGGAGGTCAGTCCTGGTCCAATATGCAACCTATTCAGTTCTGATCCACCAGAGCACAGACAGTGAGAATGGAACAGTGAAGGAGGAGAGCAGGAAAACTTGAATTTAAGGATTTGAATTAATGTGAAAATCTTTTTGAGGAAATAAACCCTCATTATTGTTCCAAGCAGACTGTTTGTATAAATGTCTTAATACATCTCTGGAGGGGAGCTTTAAAGCTCCAGTGTGTGGAATCTTTAGTGGTGTAGTTCCAGATTGAAACTCCCACGCTTCACCCTTCCCCTTCCAAGCGTAAAGGAGAAACGCACGAAAAATGGCAACATGGCAACCTCCATGGAAGGCCAAAGCTTTTCCATTGCTGTTTTACATTTGTGCACATATTTGTTATTGTGATCTGTACAGAACTTTGGTTGTTTTAAATGTGCTATATAAGTAAATTTGATTTGATCTGAAGCCGTCTGTAGATAAAAACGTCTCATTCCGAGGTAACAAAAATACATTATTCTTATAATTAAACATACTTATGAATATTATATTACATTTCTGCCAATAGATCCACCTAAAACACACTGGACCTTTAAACAAATAATGCTGGTACATTTCAACTTAGGTCTTGTAGTTTTTAATGTAATTTCTGTCCAAAATGTAGTAACCCCTCACTGTATGAACTTAAGTTTGGTAAGCAGGATGCAAACTACAGGGGAGCCCCAGGGAACACAAGACATACACTAAAAACATGATTTGTCAGATTTTGGGGGGGTCTCTAAATTATTATTGCAATACATTTCCATTTTGCTGCATCTCTGCATCAAATGGTTGCAACCCAACCGTTGGATGCTAGAATCCTACACACTGGTCCTTTAGGATCTGGTGCAAATTACCTGTTTTCGCTCCAAACTGTCATGACCACACATACAGAGACATGCACCTTTAAAACCCCTTAAAATAGGCTCCTCATCTGGTCACACCCACAATATATTTTGGTGTTTTTGTCCTCTGTTGCCTCAGTAACAGATCAGCAACACTCGAAAGCTCCTGGCACTGAAATGACATTATCGACCAGTATTCTTCACAGTCCCATGATTCAGAGACACATGATTTCTTTAGAAGCTGTTATCTTTTGACTTTGGAATGAGAATCCAGTTGCAAGTGATTAATTATGTGTGATCCTTCTGAATCTGTGGTGTCAGATGGTCGAACAGCGACTGAAAACCTCCCCTCACAGGCCGTTCCGACTCAAAATTAGGGTGGTTATAACTTTCCGACAAGCATGTGGTGAGTGGCCAGGCGTGAAAGTAGGTTTGAACTTCTCTTTCAAGGATTTCTGTCCTGTACAAAAATGGACTCATGGGGGGTCCCTGGTGCCCTCTACGGTGGCAAAAAAATATGATGCTGTGCCCTACATGCTAGAAAATAAGTTGCAGAAATGGAAAATAAGCCTCTATGTGGCCTCTAAATGGTTAAATAGTTCCCTGTGTGGTTTTATTACAGAGGTGTAGTAGTTACACTGTGACAACCCTCTGAGCAGCCCTCTCCAGGAGCCTGGTGGGCGGAGTCGTCTGGGTAATTCAGCTCACCTGGTCTGGCTTCAACACTGAATGGACCAAATCTCCTCACTCAGAGAGTTTGACTTACACCTCTGTCCTAAAGTCAAACCTTTTATCCACACTTTCTGTAAGTCTGAATGTCTGCAGACTTTACCTGAGGGAATTACCCACAGTTCATAGCTTTGGGATGTTTAAAACAGGGTTACCAGCGGAAGCCCTGAAGTGTTAAAGGAAACCTGTAACTCAGGTGAGTAAAGTGAGTAAATAGATTATTTGACAATTACCTGTTGTCCCCTACACTCAATGCAACTGTTCCCACCCTTAATTTAATCATGGTTTCAAGAATAACATTCTAATTAATTGATTTTAGATAAAGGTAGAGTTGTGTTGAATTGAATTGAATAATAAACAGATAAGACACGTTGGTAATAAATAGAATGTTTGTAAGTGCTGTCCCGTTCCAATTTGTACAATTTTGGACTTTTGAAGCCAGAGGTCTGTGAGAGTTCAGTGCTTATAGGCTTTAAGGTGGAGATTGGGAGTGCAACCATAGGCTGGGGGGGCAGTCTCTCTCTTTCCCCCTTGCTTCCACCCTGAGATCAAATCTGACAGTGTCCATTGTTATCCCCATTTGAGTCTAGTTGAGAGCAAGAAGTTTTCTTTTGTTTGCGTCCGTTTGTCTGAAAGAGGAGAGGGAGTAGATGCGAGAAAGCTGCTGAATCTGAGAAATAAAATGTCATTTTTCTGATGACGTCCTAAGCATGAATAAACACTGCCACAACAGCCTGAAATGAATTGCCTCAACGCCTGATTTGCTCTGAATGTGACTGTTAGCTGCTAGTTTGGGGTAAACTCTAGGCTGTCATTTCCTTTAGTCTGTGGCCCAACTCCAACTTAAGTTAGTCAGTGGTATTAATGAGAAATGACAGCATAAAACTGTATACACTTGCTGCCATTAAACCGTAGGGTAGAGCAGGGGTTTTCTACCCGGAAGGTAATGTATTGAGACTAGAAGAACCAAGAAAACAATGTAAGTAAGAGGTATTTGGGAGGTAGAGCTGCCTGATTGTCTCGATATTGCTGTGGAAGCATGAACCGTTCCCTGTTGAGAAATTATGAATTGACTGCACAGTCCTCTGCTCTCTCTCTCTCTCGTTAAAAGTCAATCTAGCTCACCCAGCAGTTGATATCTCTCTCTCTCTCTCTCTCCCTGTAATCAACTTAACAGCCCTGCTTTCAGCTTTGTGACAATGCATTTTACAGCTGATCCAAGAGGGGTTTTTATATAGTTTAGCTTAAGAAGAAGGAGAATCTTCCCAACACACATAAACAAACACACAGATACGTGGTTTTCACTGGGCAGGAAGGGTAGGAAACACTGTAACCTGAAGAGTTATTAAAGCTGTCAGACAAATGTAGTAGTAGATGTATAAATCATATGTGATTCAGATCAGTTTGTTTCGTGAAAAAACAGCATAAATCACATGAAAGCAGATCTTTTCAAATGTAACATCTGGTCCAAATCAGATATAGGTCTGACTGCAGTGCGAGCTCATATCACCCTATATCTGTGAACGATCGTATCAGAATTCATGTGACTTTGAGATTGATCATGCATGTCACTTCAGGACTGAAATGAAAAGAATAAGATGAAAACTTGTTAATTATTATAAACTAATAAAAAAAGGGTCAAAATTATGATGAAAAGTTCAAGCTATAGTTAAGATAAAACGTAAAAATTTGGACGTAAAAAGTCAAAATTATTAGATAAAAAAATCAGAATTATGAGTAAAAAAAGTCTTCATAAAAGATACATAAAACCTTCCATAGAAATGTACTGTCCACATTAAAAAATGAAAATGTTTACAGTAACATTTTTATTTGTTTTCGTATTGTTTATTGTTTCATATAAAAGATAGAGGAGGTATCTGTCTTTCATTATCTGTCTCGATCAATCGACATATTGATTGAACCCACATTAACCACTGGAAGTACAGCATACTGAGCGGTTTCAGGCCAACATCAGGGCAAATATCTGATAACCCAGCAGGAAGCATCAGTGTTGTTGCCATGGTTACCCGCAGTTTAATAAACATCGAGTGCAGATTTTAAACGGCGGTTGAACTGTTGACCGGACCTCTCCCAGGTGTCTCCACACTGTGATTTTACACAGCGGATCCACCTGTTCCCACATCCCTCTGTGGTCTTCCTGTAAGCTCCGATATCCATCAGCTCCAGACACAAACATCCACACACAGGTTAGGAGCTTTCCTCTGCAACGACGGCACATCAACAACAAATGTTTATGACGCCAAATAAAAGTCTAAATCTTAATATAAAATCACATGGAATCTGATCTTTTCAAATGTAACATTTGGTCCAAATCAGATACACGTCTGACTTTATGCAACATGAGCTCAATGTGTCAGAATTCATGTGACTTTTACGTCACTATAGAGAGACATTGATCATGTGGGTCACTTCAGGTCTCAAATGAAAAAAAAAAGATGAAAACTTTGCCTTGATAATAAAAAAAATTTTAGTCAGGTTAAGTCAAAATTATGATAATTGTAATAAAATGATGTAAAAAGTCATAATTATAGAAAGAAAGTCAGAATTATTAGATAAAACCTCAAAATTAGGAGAAAAAAGACAGAATTAGGAGATAAAAAGTCAGTTATAAGAGAAACAATAGAAATTATTAGATCAAAAGTCAAAATTTTGAGGTAAAAAGTAATAATTATAGGAAAAAAGTAATAATTATGAGATTAAAAGACAAAATACTGAGGCAAAAAGTCATAATGATGAGATAAACAACATAAATTATGCTGATGACGACATACAGACAACATTCTTTCTGAAACTGAATAAAAGTTTAAATCTGTTCTTTGAGTCATAAAACCTGAAACATTGTTCGTTTACTCAGACTGTAAATAAAGCCCGTCATTGTTTGATTGACAGTCCTCATTCATCTCTGTAATTGTGTTTCACCCCTGCCATTTAACAAAAATGACATCAGCCCTCAGTGTGTGTGTGTGTGTGTGTGTGTGTGTCTGTGTGTTGGCATCAGAAAGCAAACCTCGCCTTGAGATATTAAGCAAGTCAGGCCTCATTACACACATACACACACACACCTTTCCTCCCTCTCTCCTTTCTTTCACCTCTCACTCCCTCCTTCATTTCTTCTTTCTGTCAACCGTAAAATCCATTCAATCTTTCCGTCTGTGGATTTTCAGGCTTTATATGGTTCATTCATATGGAAAACAACTCATACAAAATTCTAAAGACATTTATTAATTCCACAAACTCAACACTAGATATTGTAAATGTGAATATCAGAAAAACAAACAGAGACAATTGGAAACATGTTGGAAGACTTCAGACAACCCACTGAGGACAAACATTGCATCGCCCACTCTGTAGCCTCCTGCTGCAGTGTGTGTGTGTGTGTGTGTGTGTGTGTGTGTTATTCTGGGCGACATTTCATCCAGACGTCAAAAACAAGAGCTTCAGTATGACATTAAAGGATTTGTTCCACACAGAAGAATCAAACATGGCTGAAAAACAAAGTAAAACACACAGAAAAACTCTGTCATGTCTCAGCACACACTGATGTTGAAAATACCATCAATTAACTCTGTTTCCCGCACTGCTCAGCAGGTTTTAAAACACGCAAGAGTGACACATGTTTACGTTGAAGTGATAAAGCCCTCAAAGGGGCCGGAGTAATTATGTCTGGAGCAAAGGAGGAAGGTCGGGGGGGAATCGGTGGGTCTTTAAACCCTTTCAACTCTGCAGGAGAAACCTTTTTTTTCTTATTGTGATGTAATTTTTTGGAGTAGCTTGAAATGATTCATACAACCTGAGCTAAAAGGGTATGTAAGTCAATAAACAATAAAAATTTAAATAAAACAAAATAAGGTAAATTAAAAAATAGTTTTTTCATCAAATTTGATTAAATGAAAATACAAAATAAATGACATAGTGAAGATTTCTGAGTGTAGAAACATGAGCAAAATATTTGTTCATGTTGTTCAAAAAAGTTTTTAACATAATCTCCACCTGCACCAATCAGCTGGAGCCACAAGTTTTGCACATATTGTAACCACCTAGAGCGCACAATGTAGTGATGCTGCAAAAACAATTAATGCTCTACCCATTGTTGTAGTTTTCATTTAATGTTGATTAAAACTGGATAATGCTTAAAACTGACCTTATTTAGAGGGTTAACCATGATGACGATCGTTACCCAGCCTTAAAGGTTGTATATACAAAATTCACTTGACACTCAGACTAAACAACCTAAACATTGGGATAAAAATTAAATAAAACTCACCAAAAAAATCTTTGTTAGTCTTTGCAACAATCATCAACGCTGCTTTGGTCAAAATTGACCCCTTATTCATCAAGTTAGATGTGAAAATGTTAATTCATGGGGACCAGTACATCCACCTAAAAAAACTGATTGTTATTGTCAGTGTCTGACAGCATTATGGAAAGGATCCCTACGAGACCTTTAGTTTAACCACAAAC
>NW_023339652.1:2034021-2048459 GCF_004916995.1 Morone saxatilis | reverse complement strand
ATCGACCCTGTGGAGAACCTGGAAGGCAGGATGTGTACGAAGCACGATAAACTGCTGGAGCTGTTCTGTAAGACTGACCAGACCTGCGTGTGCATGCTGTGCCCTGTTTTAGACCACAAGTCGCATGAAGTCATTCCGCTGAAAGAGCAATTTGAGAGAAAAAAGGCAGAGTTGGGGAAGAGAGAGGTTGAAATCCACCGGATGATCCAGGAGAGACGACTAAAGATTCAGGATATCAAACACAATGTAAAGCTCAGCAAGGAATCTGCAGACAAAGAGATGGCAGATGGCGTTCAGGTCTTCTCCGCTTTGATACAGTCTTTGGAAAGGGCCCAGGCCGAGCTCATTGGGATCATTGAAGACAAGCAGAAAACGACAGAAAAAGAGACTAAAGATTTCATCCAAGAGCTAGAGCAGGAAATCTTTGAGCTGATGAGGAGACGGGCCGAGGTGGAACAGCTTTCACACTCAAAAGACCACATCCACTTCCTACAAAGCTTTGGGTCCCTGAATGCTTCAGCCATCTACAAAGACTGGACAGAGGTCCATGTGAATCTGCCAAAATATGAGGGGACTGTTAAGACAGCTGTGGATCAACTGGAGGAGACGCTTGGCAAAGTGCTACACAAGCTGATCAATGGGGCTGAGCTAAGCAGTCTCCAACATTTTGCAGTGGATGTGACACTGGATCCTGATACAGCACATCCTGCTCTCATCCTGTCTGATGATGGAAAACAAGTTCATCATAGTGATGTAAAGAAGAATCTCCCAGACAATCCAGAGAGATTTAATCCTTGTTGTTGTGTCTTAGCAAAGCAGAGTTTCTGTTATGGAAAATTTTACTTTGAGGTTGACATTAAAAGAAAGACTAGATGGACTTTAGGAGTGGCCAAAGAGTCGATCAAAAGGAAGGGAATTATCCCACTGTGCCCAGAAAATGGCCACTGGACAATGTGGTTGAAGAATGGAGATCAATACGCAGCTCTCGTTGGCTCTCCTCTACCTCTCTCTCTAAATTCAAAGCCGCAGAAGGTGGGAGTGTTTGTGGATTATGAGATGGGTCTGGTCTCTTTTTATGACGTAGATGCTGCAGCTCTTCTCTACTCCTTTTCTGGCTGCTCATTCACTGATAAACTCTACCCATTCTTCAGTCCTGGTCTAAATAATGATGGCAGAAACTCCACTCCTATGATAATTTCTGCCGTCAAACAGTGAGTTGATTTTGTCTGATGCAGTAATCATAATTGCTTCAGAGTTTTCTTGAAATTATGGTCAATTTTGTCATATCATTGCCCAGAAATGTGTCTTGTAAAATAGTGGTTTTTTAAGTGAGTGCACTGTTTGGTGTGGTTGAATCGGACATCTAAATATTGGTGCAGACCACAAAAATCGGAAGACCTTTTTGTATGAAAGTTCTCGGTTCGGTCACAGAGGCATTCTGAAGCAGTTTGTTTGTGGTGGGAATGTGGTCCGACCTCGATCCGACTGCGAGGCCAAGTTTGAGCTAAATGACTCCCATAGCCAAAAATCAATCGAGGTCTGACCTAGACTAGCACATCTTACCAATGTGAATACTTTATATGATACATTTTGGTTCACTTTTTCTGTGCAAAAATAAACCAAACCAAGAAGAAAATGCAACAAGTTTACTAACTTCTTATCTTATACTCACTGATTCGGACCAGAACAGACAAAGTATAGGTTTAAAGATGCATTAAAGATCCAGTGTTTAACATTTAGGAGGATCTATAGTCAGAAATGGAATATAATACTCATACGTATGTTTTTATTAGTGTATAATTACTTGAAAAAGGGAAAGTTGTGTTTTGGTTACCTTGGAATGAGACGTTTTTTATCTGTAGAGGGAGCAGGTCCTCTTCCACGGAGGTTACCATGTTGAACCCAGAACGGACTAAATAGGGCCTTTAAAATATACTTTGACACAGACTTTTAGCAGGCATTTTTACTTGTTATAGCCAGAAAACCCCATGTGGAACTAACACCATAAATGATGCCTTGAGAACAATAGCAGGGATAAGAAACTTTATGAGTTTAGTTACACCTGTGGTTGTCTTGCTATTTGTAAAATCTAATAGAACAAAACCTGATTAGGCCTCTTCCACAGCAGACATTTTGATTTGTCATAGCAGGAATATAGCAGGAAAAGTATAGGTGTTAATGATCTGTTTTATTCCTTTATATCCCACAAAGCCATGTGTGACAGTGAGACAGCATGCACAATACCGAGGCCCTGAGACTGAAGGAGCTAAATGAAATTCAGCCAGCATTCATTTTATTATTTACACCTGTGCTTTTTCTTCTGTGACATTTCAGTAAAAAAGGCCTGGTAGTCTTAATGGAGGGGGGTCTGTGAATTTGTTGAGGGTGACAGTTCTAGTTTTGCTGTTTCATTCTCACATGCATTTCACTGTCATGCATATCTATTGCAATAACACAGTCTGTTTAAGCTGTCAATTGACTGCTCACTCTGTTGTTCTGCCTAAGCTGGTACTGCTACATTGCTCGCTGCATTACTATCGCTGCAGCAATCTTGCACGCCTGCAAGTCTGCTAATGCTCTTTGAGGAAAGGAATTTGTGGCACGCCTTCCACTGCTGCTGCCGGTAATTTCATGTTGTCAAATATTATATGTCACATAAAGTCATTGCTGCAGCAGTTTCTACCAGTTTCAGCCATGAGATTGACAGTTTTATTCAATCATAAACATAATTGCAGTTGTCCAAACGGAAAGATTAATAAATAAAAGCATGGATAACTCTGTCAGGGTCAACAGTGTAGGATGCTTTTAATTTTTGAGTACTTTTGAGTGCTTTCTCCAAGTCCATGTAACTGAACTCATGCAAAAACATTTTTAGTGTTCCTATCTTCAATCTGTCTTTTATTTTTTCATACAAGGTTTCCTGTACGAGTGAGTCACCACTCACTTTCACTAGCAAGGACCCACCACCACAATGTTTCATTTTAAGGTTTAATGGAAATTCAGGAGGTTTTGATCTTAAGTACAGATGAATTGATGTGGATGTGAAGGGGAGAAGGTGGAAGAAGATGTTATCCGTCAGGTACCTAGAGATGTGGGAGAGGTATGCACCAACCGAATAGGAAGGGATTAGGGGCGGAGGGAAGAGGCAATCAAGGGAAGGGAAAGGGAGGATGGGTCAAATAGCGCATGAAGGGGGTTGATCAGGTGGTTAGAAGTGTGGTTGAGGCGTGGCCCCGCTCTTGAACCTAAGTAAACTAATAAATTCCATAACTTATTCTCATTCCCACCTGATGAAAGCCATCTGTTAATGAGGAATTGCTGCGAAGTCCTGCTGTCTGAAATCAGTTGACCAAAACATAACAAACCCAGCAGTGTCAGTAGTTGTAATAGGGGACAAAAAGACAATGAGAAAATATTAATACATCTGCAAGAGATGCATCATCAGAGAGTACTGACATGGTTTGACATGAAGCCGATGCTAAAAAAAAAAAAAGAAAACCCTGAGGCAGCTGTTGGAGTAAGATAATCTTTCCTATAAGTTGCTGTGCCAAAATATGCCAATAAAATAAAATAAAACTAGGCAAGACATGAAGATGATATAGTGAACAGAATATTAACTTTTTTTGCATTTATTTTCATCGAATATATCATGATTTTGATTTTGCTATCATATTTAATATCATATTTATGAAGGCATTCAAATTAAGTCAAATTGTGGAAAGAGAGGATGACTTATTAATTTTTTTATTTGTAAAATGAACAAATTATCTCACTTGTGCATGCTTCTTTAATTATCAGTAGGATGTACTGTGTCATGTTTTATATGTCATTCATGTTTTGTATCAATAAATTGTGGAAGATAAAACCAACTTGTTCATTCCTGTTTTTAACAGCAGTCGACTGTTTCTCTCTTGCGAGCGCTTGCAGCTGTTTACTTAATGTACAGTAATCTCTTGCAAAAGTCCTGAAAGTGCCTGAGGCTGGCTCACATGTTGAAAGAACTCAGCAGGCCACACGCTGCGTCCAGCGGGAAATGCAACTTAAAGCAACAGACTCAAATCTCAAACATGAGAAAAACACATCTAAATGAGTAACTTTATGTGTTTTTATTGGGTAAGGGATCAGTCTTTGGCCCCTTGCTGTTTTGTTTTCCCCCCAGGTTTCATTAGTCGCAATCATTTCTTCCCATAAGTATGTGGATGATACAAATGCCTGGATGCTGAGCAGTTTAATTAAAGAACAGTTTTACTGGTAATCACAAGGAGGACCAAACTACATTTTCTCTCTCAGGAATGTTTTTAAGATTACTTTAAGCATTGCATTTGAAAAAGATGCTTTTAATTCTTCAGAAAATATTCAAGATCAAGGTAAAGGTGCCTCAAGTTTGAGGAAATATAAAGATGGGAGCTGAGGCATACCAGAGAACATACTCAAGCATGAAAGGTCTTGAATTTAATCTTTGTCACCTGCACAGCTTGTGTTTTCCCGCTCGGCTTTTCTCACAGAGCAGACTGTCACAACCATATCTCATTTCTTTTGTGATGCTTGTGTTTGATTAACTACAACAAATGAACCTGCAGTAAATGATCAGAGGTGCGTTCAGTTCACTTGAATGTTTACACTTATAGCATGATCATCAATTTTTATACTTAATAATTAATTTATGTGTTTATGTGTTTTTACCCACTGAAACCCACATCATTTACGGCTGTTTCTTTTCCTCTACAGTACATCCTCTCCAGGATGTACTGTGGAGGTCTGTTCCTGGATCATGGAGATAATATGTGAACTGTTCCTCAGCACATGCAGCCATGTGAGGCCTGCTTTATTTGTGACTGTTCTCTGGTGTCTACTGCCATCTAATGGCTGCTGGTTTATTCTGTGAGAAAGCACACTATGTGGCCAAAAGTTGTGGACATCTGAATATTTAATCCAGAGGTGATGGCTGAATATCTCATTTTAAAACCATGTATGTTAATCTGCTTCTGTAACAGCCTCCACTCTTCTGGTTGCACCAGATTTTGGAACCTGGCTGCAATTTAAAGCTCACCTTCAGACATGTAGTAAGCCCTATATACAAATAGTTTGCTTGTGTTTTTTATGCAAAAGAAAACTCCTACTTTATTAAGACCATAATCTATGAATATGTAACTTTCTAAAGTTCCCCTACTGGACACAAGATGTCTCCCACTGTAAAGTCCATTGGACAATAATTGACTTGATAACATCCTTCTAGTGTCAGCACATGCATCATTCAAACATCACACTGAAGGAACAAGAATATTTTTGAGTAGAGTGGGACTTTGAGGAAACACATGCAAGTAGACAAAATACAAGCAAATTAAAAACATATCTTCCTCTGACAACACATGCAGAATTTTAGACACATCAGAAAGCACAAGTGGCACAGATGACAATGGTACATAATTTGCTTGTCACAGTGTGTTGAGCTCTCAGAACACGTTCATCCATACATTTTTTGCAGATGCTATAGGTAACAACAATAATCTAAAAGTAAAGAACAACATCTTTATATCTTTCTCCCAGTTACTGTTTAATTCTACATCAGCTGGAGGTCGGGCGCTGAGAGAATGTCTGTCTATATAATGCCGTCATACTAAATGCTAAATGCATGACATTCATGGTTTTTGCATTCATTTGATGCAAATTTTGTAACTTTTTTACAGAACTGTGTGTGCATCTCATCCTGCACCCAAAGTGCAATGTCATCGTTAATGGTGGCTGCATTCCATTTAGGTGAGCCAGTTTCAGGGTTGCGCCTGCTGGCTGACCAGAGAGGCTGCAGGGGAACAGAGCCATCACTAATATTAGTGGTTCAACATGTGTTCAACTCCCTCCCTGCTCTGCATTCCTCAGTGTTTCCCGCCTTCAGCCGTCACCTGACGTTCACCTGCATACCTGCTCCTAATCCACTAATCAGCTACACAGCATATATAATACAGCCCCTTCCTCCTCATGCCTGTCTGTTAACAAACCATGTTGTGAATCACAGATGCTGTAAACTTTTTTTTAATTTATTCTGCCTGGCCCTGAGCTATGTGTTACAATCATTGATGTGTTATTATGGATCCCACTGTTTTTCATGGCAAGACAAGCCCTGTGTATCATTCGAGCACTAGGATTGGCTAAGCGCCCGTGTTGGCGTGAGAGGGAGATGTTTCCTGCTAAAAAAGCTTTCTAACACACGGTTAAGGGTCCATTTAAACCCAAACCATGATATTAATGTAAATACAGAGAGAATTGTTTACAAAGTTCCTAAAAATATCAGGAAAACTCATCAATATTCACAGGAAATAATTCATCCAAAGCTCATTTTACACAAACTTCCTGCAGTTATTGTGTTGGGTTCCTTGAACAGTTTATCAGTTGTTCTTTACTGTTATTGTATGAAATCTTTCAGTCAGGGGTCGCCCGTTTACTCAATGATAGAAAAGGGCTCCCTTAAGGACAAAGGTTGGGAACCACTGATTTGTAGTACACCTATAATCCACTCAAAACTGTGCCATCATTTCTTTAAAACCATCTACCCCACCCTGCACCCTTCCATCAACCTTTCAAAACCATTAATTATCCCACTATACCCAACAATTGGCCCTTTAAACTGCCTTTCAACCTCTCTATTGGCCTCTGTCAGCCCTTTATGTTATGGCAAATGAAACCCTGCCAACGGTGAGAAAACACTGAATGGATCAGAACACAAGAGAGTGAGAACTTCTGGATTTCAGTCAAGAGTTTAATCTGAAATTATATGAGCACAGATTTGACATTAAAACAGTTCCTGTTACAGTATTTGTATTTAAATTTTTGTCACTCTTTATTTAATGGTGAGGTGTTCATGGTCTGTAGGAGATCTGTACACTTGTAACCCTGAGCTGCTATTTGGTTTGCTTCACCCTGTGGGTTGTGTGATCTTTTATTGGCTTCAGCATGAATCCAAATACGGATGAGACAATGCCTTTTTTGTTCTCAGTGCTGCAAGTGTTGCTGGGATTTCCGAACTTTCCCCAAATGTTACCTGCTCTGTTTTACTGATTTTGAAAATGTCAAGTTAGGCAATTCTTTATGCACCCAGAATTGTTCTGTTGAGACTGAAGTGCTTTACATAATACATGCACATATCTTTAGGAAATATGCTAGTTTGTTGTTGTAAATTTTCTTTAACAAGCACACACCGGCAAGAGACAGCTCAAGTGTTCTGACTCATTTTAACCCGAGGAGGTTCTGAAATGGTCTTCTTCCTAATTTTTATGATGCTAATTCCTTCAGAAATGATACCTAGATTAGAATGAATCTTCATGAATACTTCATTCAGTGTTCATCACCCAGAAATACTAAGAGCAGTCAAATCTGGGGCTTTTATTTCCCAATCCACGAAAAACTTATTGTCAGTGCATATTCTCATTGAATTAAAGGAATAGTAACATTACAACAACACAATAGCAATTAAAGCTAGGCTAAACAAGTCCTGGACCCGTGTGTGACACACATAAAACTGAAAGAATCAATTTATATGAGGCCCAAACGCATGGATGATAGGGGTGTATAGATTTAGCGATGTAAGTTGGAAATTAGTTTTAACGTTATAGATGTGACTACATCACTACGCGGAAACAAAATGACATGTAATCTAACTTCCATTTTTTTCCCCATCCCTTACAGAAAAAAAACCTATGAATATCCAAACTTTACAACACAATAAAATGTAGGAAAGATGCTGGTTTTACACATTACACCAAATGTGCAAAATTACGTGTACATGTGGTCACATGTGGGGGGTTTTTTGGTAAGGGATGCCATGAAAAAAAAAAATACTTCAGATTCCCTGGTATTTTATGAAATATATGTATTTGAAGGTGAACAATGTGACTTTTATAGATTCAATGGTAAACAAATGTTAAGAACTGTATCAGATTGCATCGAATTGTTCATTAAAAAGCATCGTCCCTGAATCGTATCGGAACTTTGGATGGAAAAGAAGTGGGTTCTCTTATACTGTTGGATTTTAAATCACCGGTAATAACTCTGATCTCAGTCCTCCCCGGGTTAATAGAGCTGTAGCTGGATGTGGTGAAGGCTGCGCTTAGAGACAGCTTCATTTGTACAATATGTCTGTTACATAAGACTACTATACATGCATACCGCCAAATAACACAAAGGAGATATAATGATTCACAAAAAAATAAATGTTTGCATATATTTTCTACAATAAAAAGATGGAAGACTTTTGCCTCCAAATAAAACATTCTTGCAGCATCGTCCCTCTGTTTCCTGCTTTCCCTGTCGCTCTCTTAAAAGGCACAAATATCGTAAAAAAAAAGAAAGGAAAGAAGAAGAAGAGGTCCTGTTGACCACTGAGTCCTCCTGTTACAATGCAGAGGTTAAAGGTCAGGGGTCAGGGGGTGGAGGGTTCCTTTCAGTAGCCCTTCATGGCAATGGACGATCCTCCTGCGCTGTCGTGACGGTTGACCTGATGGATCATCAGGAGGGAGACCAACAGGCCCAGCAGCTATAAAGACAGGCAGTCAGTCAGAGAGACAGACAGGTGACAGGTACAGTAGACAAGCTGTCAGACAACTTGGATCCTCGCCAGAAGTGAAAGACAACACATAAGCAGCCATCTGTCCAAGCTGCACACTGTTATGAATTTAAATGCTGACTGGAGGCCAACAGCTGTTATAAGCATGTTTTTTTATTTCAGTTTACTGCCTGCATATTGTTAGTTTAACAGCTGAATGAGTTGTTGAGCTTTCTGAGTGCAGCTAAAACTGTCTGCACCTAAAATACAGCTGCAAAATGGGAGGCCCTGCCGGTTCCAAAGTGTTTTCCACTTTAAATCTGAATGCTTTTACTGAGATCCTCAATGATTCTTAGTCTCTTGGATTATTTAAACCTACTACAAGGAGTTATAGTTATGAATAATAATATTTCTATGTAGTTATTCTTAATGCCTGCCTCCGACCGGCAGGGGAGTATATAGAGTGGTAGCACTGGGGTGGCAGATGCCCCCAACAAAAAATGTCTGGCCACCCTAGTTTAGTGTTAAATTTACCACATTAATTTAGGTTTCAGAAACAAAACAAAATCCGTATTTCACAAATTGTTGTATAAAACTAAAAAACGTTTATTTTAAATACTTTTATACTATTTTTTTTTGCTTCTAACGGTAAATTACCTCAACAAAAGATTATAAATTGACAAAAATCTTTGTTTTAGTTTATTCCAGTGTGCAGCTTGGACAGATGGCTTCCATTCCATTGGAGTTTGACTTAAAACTTAAAAATCGTCCAATATACAAAGGTCAGAGTCCACAAGGGGAACTCTTGTAGATCTTAATATGTCTATAGTGATAACTGATCTTGAAAGATTGCTGTTGACAAAATCTTTACAATCAATGCAGTCAAAGAACGTGATGAAACAACAAAGACAGCAGAGCTTACTGCAGTGACAGCAAATCCAAAGAAAAAAGCCATGGAGATCTGGAAGAAGATGTTTAAGAACCCAAAGAGCACTTCACCGCAGGTCTGCAGAAGACAAAATAGAGAAAGGTTCATTATCTTGAAACATCACATACAGGTAAATTGGTTGACGGGTTGATTTATTGAATACCTGTTTAAAGACTTGATCTGGGCCAGTGGCTCCCTGCAAGCAAACAAGAACAAAATATGGTCATAAAAAGTCAAATGAAAGGCCACACCCTGCTGTAAGGTCAAAAGGAGAGACCAAAAATACACCACATAGCTGCAGAGCTACCGTAGAGTGTATCCTGATGGAGATTTCTGGAGAACCACCAACCCTACAATAACAGGCAATCCTTCTCTTCCACCTGCACTTTACATACTCAAGGTCCACAAATGTTGGTACATTAAGTTGACGAAAAGGTGGAATTTAATTTTACACACAAGCACCAGCTTATTCATGAGATGAGACAAACAAGTTCATATCACCACCTTGGACATTACCATATTTTTGAGCATTTATTCCAGTGTCAATTCCTATATTAGATAAATTCAGTTTCATTTCACAAAACCAACCTGAGGTCTGGCTTTACATGCAGGTGATCCATATACTGATTGTCGAGAAGAGCACTTACAGGACTGAGGGATCTCATTACCCCAGTCATTGGTGCTCACCACTCCACAGCACTGGGTCTGCAACCACATGAGAGAGTGAGTTTCATCAGGTTCAAAATTAGGAAGTATCGATCACATAGTGGGTGTGGGTTTAGTTAAACTCAATTGTATTTAGGAAAAGGTTTGTAATTGACTGTAATTGACTTGGAGACTTTCATTGTTAGGATCATCGATATGATCATCCCCTGTGTGATTCCCAACCTGTTTCCTGAAGGGACCACTTTTTTATCATGTAATACACTGATGATCCCTGACTAAGTGACATATATTTAATGGATATTTCATATTGAATTCAAAACTGAACAATGAACGGCTTAAAATCCAGAAGACCTTGTGACCCCCCCATGAAGCTTTGGCAAACCTTAATGGGTCTTAATGGGACACTGCTCTATGTGTCCGCATGAGGAAGGCACAATCTAGCTAGACTACACTCATAAGGGTTAATAGTACATAAAGAACATTACAGATTCCTGCATCCCTTCAAGAAATGATCTGAACTCCTCATCCTTCATGTAGGGAACTATCGAGTCCGACAGGGTGTTGGTAAAGGCATCTTTGACCTAGAAGAAGAGAAAGAACAACATTAGTATCAATATGGTGGAGGGAAAAAACGATCAGAGAGGAAAGATCAAGACAGACACTTACAGAGAGATACAGATAGAGAGAACGTTAGAGTCAAGATAAAGAGATTGTTAGCATCAAGATATAGAGAAATTTTAGTGTCAAGATAGATAGAGAGAATGTTAGCATCAAGATACATAGAACTTTATCAAACTACATACAACGAAAGACAGAAAAATAGGATAAAGATGGGGAGACAAACATTTAGGTAAAGATAGATCAATAGCTAGATAACTAGATAGATAGCTAAATAGATGTACCTTGTTCCTGAAGACGACGACAATGATGCCTAAGATTAGCATGATGATCATTCCAGCCACCATGAAACCTGCAAACTGTCCATGAAACAATATGAGAAATATTCGTAGATACCAGACACATTGCTAGTTTTGTTGATTGAGTCACTTGATTGATGAATTTGATGATGATTTGATTAAATGAACAAAACAAACAACAAAACCCAGTTGATATAATATGTTGACTGGTACAGACTATTTTGAGGGCGATGCCTTTCTCAGAGCAGGCAGCAAAGATTCCCAAGCAGGAGATGCCGAAGATGCCGATGGCAAACACCCAAATCCAGGCTGTGCTTGGTCCGCCAACCGCCGACACCTGCTCCGGCACAACAGGACAATGACACAACACAAACACCTAATTACTGCAAAGCTGTAATCTCAAATGGTGAATTAAATAATTAGGCATTATTTTACATTTTTCTTAATAAATCCAATAAAAAATAAAAAAAGATATGTGCCACCAATTCTATCAATACTTTTTGATGTTACCAATAGATTCTGGAGAACATTGTGATGTGAAAATATAGTTAGAATACCATTGAAATAAAGGCTATAATCTAATCTTTATTATTTATTCCAGTGTCAATAGATGGTTAGGTATCTTTCTTGGATACAGAAGCCTATTGCTGTCACACCAGGAAAAGAAAAACAATTTAATATCACATTATATATATTTTGTTCATATCAGTTCATTGTTGGTTTTGGTGAGGGAGGACTTATTACGTTTTTTTTGCCGGTTTTGGCTCCTGCCACCTTGGGGCTAATTCAACTAACGTTAGCTGCATGAGCTAACTAGCTAACGGCATCTGACATTGCTGTTGGCGACAGTTAGCTCTGTGTCACTAAAAGATTGATTGGTGAATGTCATGATATTATTGGCTAAAATGTGTTAGTTCAAGCTTATGTGAGCATGCATCACATTTTGTTTGACAGAAAGACAAAATTATATATAAATATACAAGGAAATTGAGTTTTTGTGAATGTTTTGTCACACATTGTTATATAGAGGTACAATATAACTGAGGATGCGATTGCTAAATCATGTCTTCTTCATAAAGGGTCTCATTGTGTTAAATTTCCTCTGCAAGTGATCTGGATATCTCATAAGCGGAAGAATTTCTATCTTTAATATACATTGATGGGCAATCCATGGGGGATTCATGTCGTTCCGCCATTTTGAAAACTGCAATCGCCAAGGAGGGACATACAGCACTAGCCTGCCAGTGTCTAGCTAACAACGCCGTTTTCGTTCAGGCCAGGCGTCACATTACTGAAACCAGCTTAGGGGAGAAGAGATCAGTGAGAGGGGCTTGTCATGCCCTGGCACATTTGAAGTTGCACTGCACTTTAGTTTAAAATGGAGGACGGAGGGTCATACTTAGGCCGCGACGCGGAATTATCTTCGGAGAAAGAAGCAAGGGATTAAAAGGCAATGGGACCAGCGCTATTCAGAAACAAAGGGTAACATCGGGTAGCTTTCCCAGGTGGAAAGAGATAATGAAGGAAACACTTTGAAAGGGACGCTGATTTGCTGCTTTCTCCTCGACAGGTAAGTCAATGTTACGGTCTAATACATAGGTTTTTTTTATTGCTTGGGTGTGTAAGTCATTATATAGGCAGGCATAACAGTAGGACTGTATAGTTAAAAGCTACAGCCTGTTGGTTGGTGATAGCTGCTAGGCAGGCGTATGCCCACTAGCTACCTCCATCCAGTGGCCTACTTTTCATGATCGTCTTACGCCTGCCATCAAGTTTTGTAATATTTATTTGTTATGTGAGATATTTGGTATGTATACAATGTTAGTATAGCTTGTCATAATGGCTACGTCGTTGCATACACATTTGAAACGCGGGCGTGAAGCATTTTGAATGCAAAATACAATTTCACAGCTAGATGGGAGAAATTCCTACACAATGTCCCTTTAAAGGGTTAAAATTAAATTTTTCATTTCACCTGGACTTCTTTTATATGAGCCAATACTGTACAAAGGATCATATGGGTATCAAGTTTAGATTTTGCATCCCACAAAATGGAAGTTGGAAAGCAGGAAATCTGAAACCTGATGATGTGTTTTGGAAAAATACTCAACAGGAATGTGAAAGTGAATTTAATCAGTTAAAAACAAATAGCTCCAAGGCTTTATTCCACCCTGTAGACCATCCTGTTTTTCTGTAGTCGACTGCGAGGATGGAAAAAAACTCTCCCACATCCCCCAAAAAAAGGTGCATCTGCTCTGCATTAAGAGAAATCAAAGCCTCCACTACAACCCAGCAGCTTGGTTTATAAACACTCACAATACTTCACCTCGGCTTGTTTTAAACATTTCTAAACACGTATTCTGGATTTTCAGATGTGTACGTACGGGATTACATACGAGATGTCGTGACTAACACAATCAGCCTTGCTCGTGTTTTAATTCAAAGCCTCTGAGAATATGAACTGCCATAACCAAGTCTGAACTTACAAACTGCAGGCTGTTAGGCAACCCATAAATCCTCGATGATTAAAACATGATTTATTCTTTGAGCATTCAAACTCAAACAAACTCTGTCAACCTTTTCTGTTTTTCCCCCCCAAACTGGCACTTGATTGTTTTAATTGTGAACATCTGACTCTGATTTCCCTGTTTTTTACGCTGTGACTCACGTTAGACAATCTGCAGCTCGTTCTGCCAACAGACATCCTGTAATGGAAAACTGTAAATGCGTGTTTTTTTTTTCTCTTACAGTTATGGTTTCCATAGAAACGAAAGACGAGTGTGACGTTGTTATACCAAGTAATAGTCCGGCCCATAAACCCTAAACATTTGATATAAAGTGTTAATGAGTGAGATATAGAAGTGCTGGTATGCAGATTCCCCCTGCTTCCACTGTTTATGGTAAGCTAGGCTAACTGAGTGGCATCAACTATTTCATCTAAAGCTTGGTGAATATTTCTCATAATGTCGAACTGTTCCTTTTAAAAGTTAAAGAAATGGAATATCATAATTCATAGGTATGTTTTTATTATCTCCTGAAAATATTACTACAGTAGCCCAGAACAGACAAACTGTAGTTTCTCCCTAACACACTGGACCTTAAAAGCTGCAGTAGATCATTTTTATAAAAAAAACTTTTAGTCATATTTGCTGAAACTTTAACTATATCCTGACAGTAGAACATGAGACAGATAATATGAGAAAAAATTGTTTTTTCTGGCTCCTCCTAGTGCTCCTAATAGGATTTGAAAGACTCCATCGGGCCCGAACAAAAGCAACCAATCCGAGCAGAGAAAGATGGAAAGAAGCTTTGGGTTGGAAGCTTGAAGATAGTTGATTGTTGAGTCTACCAGTATTGATATTTGATGACCTTGGGAATGAAACAATCAACT
>NW_023339652.1:2031725-2034011 GCF_004916995.1 Morone saxatilis | reverse complement strand
TCAGGCCCGGTGGATTCTTTCAAAACCATTCAGGGCACTAGGACGAGCCAGAGAAGGCTGATTTTTTTCACAGATCATCTGTCTCATGTTCTACTGTCAGGATATAGTGAAAGTTTAGGCAAATATGAGAAGAAAAAAAAATTACCTACTGCAGCTTTAAGCCTGAAATTAATATGTTGATTAGAAAACTATTTACAGGACAGCATCAGCATTGAGCTTCAGAGCCATTCTTTTCTTTTAATAAAAGTTGTTATATTTATCGTTTATTAGAAAACGAGTATTGACCAAAAAATATATACTAAATTTAGTCGATTGTTTATAAATTCAAAGTCTTTCAGTGATACATTCTTGTGTGCAGTAGTAAACAGTAGTAGTAGTAACAATTCAGCCACTGTTTTTAACAGTTTTCATTATCAGAATATCCAAACATGCTGATTGATTTTGTGTTTTCTCTGATGCCACAATGTGGAACACAAAGTGGATTCTCTGTTGTTGTTGTTGTTGTTGTTGTTGTTGTTTACCTGGTTGGCGACTGCAGTCGACTGTACTGCTGCCCAGATCATCAGACATCCGAAGATCTGAGGACACATCACGTTAGTCAGTTTGTGCTTTGACAGGATTAAAAGCCCAGTAATGTATGGAGGCTAAAGTGTGTCACCAAAAACATTACATTTAAAAAGTGGACAGAGTGTAAACAGTGTAGAAGAATTAACAGAAAATTAGTTGACACATTAATAAGTAATTAATAATAAATACATAACTTTTTTAGTTTCCAACAATACCACATGAATCTGATTTCATTTGTGGAACATTTGTGTAAAATTTAGCTTTTGTTGACATGATATAGCCATAAAAAAACAAAAAAAAACTGAACTTCATTCAGTGTAAAAAAAACTTCAGTGAACAGCTGGAACCAGCTGGTAGATAATATATGTTGTGGTAACTTAATTGAAACTTGCCAAACTTGCGAAGGATAGGAAACCCTGTTTTAAAGGTTCTTCAGAGGAACTTAAGGGGCAAATCATGACTTTAAATGATACATTTATACAATTTATAACCCCTTTAAAGACATAAAATATAATTTCATTATTAATTAACATAATCTGAAGAGCTCATCATTGCTTTAAAGAGCACGTTAGGCATTATGCAGTTTTTAAAGGGCTTTAAAGTGACAGTTAAACAGCATTCAGATTGTCTTTAGCTCCAGTATGTGACACATTTCTGAGCAAAACTTAATATGTGGATGAAGATTTTTCCTGAAATCCAAAAATTAACCTCCTCCTATGATGTTACTCTGTTAGCCGCTGGTCAAAAGCAGTTTTTATTAAATTTATGTTTTGAAATTTACAGTAAAATAGATGGATTTGGATTTAAAAACTACTCAAAAAATGACACACATAGGAAAATAAGCATCAAAAGTGTATTTACTCTGTATTATCTCATTCAGCATTATATTTGTACTAGTGCATGCTGGGTGGTTTTTTAATTTCCTCTCACTGTAATTTCTGCACCCAGACACTAGAGGGAGACAGAGCTCTACTAACTGAACACCATGGAAGACCTGAAGACAGTTGCGAATACACACTATATGAGATATAAGATGTTTAACTTATATAATATAATTAAATATCTTTAAATAAATAGAATGTAATTATAATCTATAGGATCTACAATTTTTTAGTCTTAAATCCCATTTAGTTGTATTCTATTGCACAAATGTGGTTCTTTTTGCAATAAAGTGACACTTTTCTTGTTTTTTTAAAATTTTCTCTGCAAAAAAAAAACACATTTAATCTTCCTCAAACTGAACCGAACACCAGAAACCAGTCAAACAGCTCACCTGAAGACGGCTGCAAACACCCACACACACTATAAACTTAACTAAATTAATCTAATGTAATTGTAACCTATAGGATGAAATTTAAATAAAGAAAGAAAAATAAGCCAGTATCTGGAAATACAGTTGAAAAATGTTTTTTTTTTTATTTTAACCACATTAAATTCTCTTGCACAACTTTGTACGTTTTTTTGCGATGAAGAGACACTTTTCCTCTTGTTTTGTGCAAAAAAATGCTCGTTAATGTTAAAACAAACTCTTCAAACTCCGCCTTTTTTACATTACCCCCCTTTTTTTATTATTTCCCATCAGCTCTCGGGGCTGAAAACATGTCCCATCTGCAGCAGAAAGGAATGAAACCTCATTAGATTGAAAAAAAGAGGCGAGAAGGTGGGCGGCCTGAAATATGAACCTGTTTTCTAATGCAGAGATTTGTCTCTCACTCCCCC
>NW_023339652.1:2024917-2031625 GCF_004916995.1 Morone saxatilis | reverse complement strand
GAGGATTTTATAACGTCAAAGTCCACATTCCACACAGCGATGGATTGCATCAACAACAGAAACAACACTCATCCTCTAATCGCACTCTTTGTACAGGACGAACGCCAACTTGGGACCACCGCTTGTTAAATGCCATAGACTAACAAGAAAATATCACTAAAGGGATCCTTACTCTAAAATGTCTGTTTTCTGCAAAGATGGGTAAAGTGCTACATGAGGTCTTTTTGTCCCTCTCCAGCGCTCTAGACTATGACGTGTTTCACTATGGGGTCTGATGGAGAGACCAACACCCACTACACCACTCTCTATGCCCCAGTGTTAGTGTGTGTGTGTGTGTGTGTGGTGTGTGTGTGGCCTCTATCCTCTGACCTCTCAGAGAAAAAAAATGTGAAGGTCAAAAAAAGACGGGGAAAGAACACAATATGTTGATTGTGCCCCTAACGACGAAGGGGGGGGACAGAAAGAAGCGTGTCAGACACATGGAGCACGGTGAAGGCTGTTTTACGGACCCGGCCTTCGGCGCTGACTCAAGAAAGGAGGGAAAACTGTGGAGAATTGTGGCAAGGACGAGAACGGTCACGCCCGGAGGCCCCCGAATGTTTGGGGAGTCACTGAAGAAATACAGATGTTGCTGAGAAAAAAGCTGCATGTGCTCGTTATACAGCGTAAAAACAAAGAAGATAAGTGGTGTCGTGTGTAAGATTATTCAAGACATAAAGGTTAAGTTTGGGCTTAATTTGGTTGCAATGTTTCAACATCAACCCAAAACAATTCCCCACATGTCCAAAGATAAAGTTCTATCTAATGTGTGTGTTTGGATTTCAGCTGGCAAAAACTAACTAATAACGTGGCAGAGGTCTAATAAGCCACTGTAAAACAGTGGATATGTGTATTTTTTATAAAATGCCCTGTTTTTATAAAAATACCAATGAGAAATAACTCGTTTCACCATCTTAATTTGATCTGATGACATTTAGGGAGCCGCACAATGAAATTAATTCAATTTTATATCCATTCAAGTTAGTGGAGGTCTACACCAGAAGCTAGTTTTTGGCATACATTGATAAACATACGACTGAGGATGCTTCTTCAAGGGTTAAAATGTAATTTAATCTAGACTTTAACTTTGGTTTAATAAGCCAATTAAGTGTTGCTGTGGTTACCGGCAGTTTCATAAACCTTAACCTTTGATAAACCTGTCATTCACAGCAGCGGTAAAACTGTTCACGATCCTCCGTATGCGGTTTTATCAGACACCTGCCAACAAATCAGGATCAGGATTGTCCTCGGCTGTGGCGTGAAAAGACTCATAGCTGGAAACTGTGCCGTCTGTCTCTGTGCTCAGGAATGTGCAGGTCTGCACTGAGAGCTGTTAGGATTTACGAGACTTATTGTTAAAGTGTTTAAAAGGGGAAAAGCTACATTCCCGTCTCGCTGATACACACTGACACCACAGTTTTAACAGGATGGAGGAGTCTGCTGTAGGAAGGATGGCGGGGTTGGAAGAATGTGAAATTCCTTACTTTAAAGTTAATTGCTCCTCAGTGGAAGTAGAAAACTAGTACGTGTCCCCATTGATGCTAAGATTTACCTATTTTTTACAGTGATTTGAATTAGGCTTGTTCATCATTTGGCCAGTTTTTATGGTTGGAATAAACAAAAAAGAGAAAAATGTCCATTAAAATGGTGATGCAGCCGCCATTTACAACTCTTAAATATGTCTTTTATTGATATTAAACATTATTAACTGCTGCTAGCTAGCTTCTAACTGCTTCTGCATCGCCTGAAAATGAGTCAGTGACCACTGATTGAGTCTTATTTCACCCTAAGTCAATATTTGGAGATACTCAGTCAAACTCTTGAGCACGTTTCTCATTATAATCTCATCACATTCTCATCACACTCACACACAGAAATGGGCTTCCATAATATCAGGCCACCATTATGGTCTGAATATTGCATTAAAAAGTGAGGCAAACATTCACTTTTTACTTAATAAAAGTCTAAACATGATTAAAAAAAACCCTCTGGAAAAGCATTACTTGAATAAAAATTCTATTTAAAACGCTTCAGAATCTTACATATGGCACCTATAAATAGTGTATTGCTATGTTGGCTATGATTTAAGGATGTCAACTACTTATATTAAATATCTATATGAGTGAGAAGTATGCCAACCAGCCCCAGCGTCCACTAGATCTGACTGACAGCACGTCATAAATTAGGCTAACCTTCACAGCCCTACGTAAGTTAAAGTTGTAGACTGTAGTGTCTGCTTTCTTTGCTGTCCTGTATGTATATAACATATAAAGACATAAATCCCACACCAGAAGTCAATCTGGGGATCTCCAGAAAAAAATGTTGTGGTGTTTTGTTTAAACAGTTTGTCTTGGATGTTTGTGGGTTGAAAGATAATTTCAATGTGGTTTTTCACACCTTTCAGATGGAAAGTTTTAGCCTTCATAGAACGGAAAAGTTCCTTCAACTGGTGACCTGATTCAATCACCCACAAGTCTGCAAGTTTTGCAAAGTATGTTTAAACAGGTACCAAGTTTATTATAGTTACTAAACTACTACAATCTCTATTCTGAACATCTTAAATGTTGCCCCTGACAAAGAGCCCCAATATTTTTGTTTTAAACAATTTTTAGTTTGAACTCTGTAATAAAAGTTTTATAATATCAATAAAAGTATTGAAATTGAGTCATAAATTTAAAATTTTTTTAAATTTTGTCTTTTTTTACATCAAATTGTGTTGAATAAAAACAAAAAAACATGATTCGAAAGATTTCTAAATACAAAACTATATCAACTCTGATTGGTACTGTTTCAGTCAGCCAACTCATGTTTGACTGAACTAGCTCGCAGGCTTCGCTCCATATATAACAAAGCATTACACAAAGTGATGTTTATTCATTGTCTTTACTTATGTTTAGTGTTTTTTAATTATTAGCATTCAATTATATTATTCTTTACCTATTTTTTAACTTATGTGTGTATGTAAGTGTCTTTGAGTTCCTAGAAAAGCACTTTATAAATAAAATGTATTATTATTATTATTATTATTATTATTATAACAGCAAACAGTGTCACTGAATATTTTGTATTATGTAACTAAGTTTGTATGATTTTTACAATTTAAACATTTCAAACATTCACAAAAGTGATTAACTGGGTCAATTTCATCCTGGTGAAAACTGAAATGTACAATTTAACAAATAAGCGCTACCAATTAAAAGTATGGAGTTAAATAAAATTCCAGCAAGGGTATGAGTTATTTAATACTTAATATTTAATTTCTATGTTTTTTACTTGCTTTTAGATTTTAAGTTTAGGCCATTTGCTGTAATGCAATTAAACCACAGAATTCAAAATATATCAACAATAATGTCAAAAATTAATATCTCAACATTACACTGTTAATCTCATAAATTGTGACACCTATAATAAAACACTACCAATATTTCAATATTTCCGTTGTCTTGCAGCTGACACAGATGGTCTGGTGAGAAGCAGCAGAAAGCAGAAACATAAGTTTCAACTAAAACCACAATGTGAGAGGAAGTATATAAATAAGTGTGTGAGCCGTTGGCTTACGATCATGAGGTTTAACTGCCACTGTTGCCTCTGCTGAGCTGGTCTTCAGGTGTTATTTATTACATAATGCATATACTTTTTAGGATATTGTCAATCTGCAGCCAACATTTTTGAAGTCACAACTAAAGTTTGAAGTGGCATACTACCCAAAAAAACCTGGTAAAATAGGCCATTTGCACTGCATGTGGCATCTTGGTTTTTTGTTTTTTTTTTGCCTAAGTTTAACCTACCTGTTTCGATTGCGGCAGCAGAAGCAATGATGAATATGTAGAACCTTCAAACCTCAGCACATACCTCTACGGCTAGATAGCACTACAATTGAGTGAAAGGCACTGACTTCGTAGCTAACCTGATAGAGCCAGTGATATATACATATAAGAAGTGAATGGATTTAGTTTTTGTGATCTTGTAGTTTGTGACTCAGACTTCGTCTTTGTTTTGTAGGTATTACAACTTGGACTTTTCTTGCTCTTGCACATTTTGTGAATAGAACAATTCTTTCATCCTATAGGCTTTGTAAGTCCGACTTGTCAAGGGTCACATAGGCTTTGTCACAGACCTGCCATGGTTGGGTAAGCTTTGTAACTCCTTTTCATGGTCTTATAGGTGTTGTGACTTATCATCTCTTAGACTTACCTGTCAGGAATTATGATTTCATCCTGGTGAAAACTGAAACTTGACTTGACTTGTCTGGGCCTTGAAGGTATTCTGACTGACTTGTTTGAGCTTTTAACCTTGTTGGCTTGATCATGTCCTGTCATCACCTTTGCGATCTTGACCCTTTCTCTGCCACAAAGGTTTGTCACTTAAATTGTCTGTCATAAACTTTGTAAAACGGACTTGTCTTGGTCTAATAGGTTCTGTGACTTGAATTCTCTCTTTCTACAAATCAAGTAGATTCTCTTTGGCTTTACCAGTCGGTTTCCTGACTCCTAAGTGTCTGGTCGTGCAGATTTTGTGAATCAGATTTGACTTCTCTCTGACTTTTAGGGTTTGTGATTTGGACTGCTCTGGGTCACAAAGGATTTCTGACTTGCATGTTACTTTGACCGTGTAGGGTCTGACTCAGACTTGTCTGTTTATCTAGTAGGATTTATGAATTGGATCTCTCTGTTGAATAGGTTTTGTCCCACTCATGTACGTTAATGTTGTTTCCATTTAGCTAACAAAGTCAGGGCTCTTAGCTTTGTGTTTATATTTTACTGTGCAGTAAATATATTACTTGACCATTTAGGGTCTGACTCAGGTATTATCAATTGTATCTTTCTCTGTTGTATTATTAACTCTGAATGTTAATGTTGTTTTCATGTAGCTTTGTGTTTTACTGTGCAGTCCTGTTAAATAAACCTTTTCTAATTAAAAGAAAGCTTGCCAGGAAGTGATGTGGGCTCTTTTGGCTTATATTAGGGACCAAGTAGCAAGACCAGGGGTGCAGTCACCACCAAGTGTATTTTGGGCATCATTTCCTGACAGTTTTGGAATGTGTTTGACTGCTCTAGTGACTGACACGAGAGGGTGACAGCAGCACTGATAAAGAGGCCTGCTTTCCGTATGTTTTCCACCTTTTATCACACCATAAATAGAACCAGATGCAACTCCACCAACACTGCTGCATCTTAAACTCTCAACTTATCATTCTTTTCTGACTAGATTCACATATCAAAGACAACAACACAAAAGCAAAATGACAAGAAATAAGCAGTAGAAATAACATGTTGGAACACTTTGACCACTGACCTTAAGTCCATGGTCAGTTTTGAAACATTTGTATCAGTTACAACGTTTGTCCTGATGTTAGGGGTAGAGGAAAAGTCAGAGGGTCATCAAAATGATTGATGTTCCTCCTTTAGGCAAGTAGTTTTGAATTTGTTAGAGAGCTAATAAACTATAATATAATAATATATATAATAAAGATTTACAGTGGTTTGATCATCCTCTGGGGAGTATAAATTTGCTTTTTATATAGTTTTGAATTTGTCAGGGAGCTCCTAAGCAGTGGTTTACAGAATTCACAGAGGAAACATAAGTGGATAATCAACATATTTAGGGATCACCCTCTGGCAGCCATGAATATTTATTTCAGATTTGACATAAATTCTGCAGCGTTTTTGAGGATTTGTTAGATTTCTCTAGGCCTAACTTTTGATGGACGTCATTAGAGCTCGCCTCGAATGCAGCAGTAACATCGCCACCAAAATAATTTATATCTATCCTCTGAGGACCATGTATGTTCTGCAGCTCACTGTATGTTTAAATCAAAGTGCAGCTATTACGTGACAAAACACATTAGTGGTTTACAAGTTTTTTAATGATGGTGGGGGATAATGGAGTCCATGAGGAGGCATTGAAGAGCCGCAGACAAAAGGGAGTCAGACTCTCATTAGCTCCCTGCACACAGAGAGGAAAAATACAATTTCTCAATCTTTTCTGGCTCCGGCTTCAGTTTGGTGCGGAAACTCCCATGACTCCTCTGATTAGATTAATATTAAGTTGTCATGTTGTGTCAGGATATTGAACTTTCTTTTACCATGGGGAGCTGAAAATAGACCATGTCGACGTTATAACATATTCAGATCTTTTTTAAAACATTTGATCATCTTTAAAATAAAACTATTAATTAGCATTGTTATAGATTAGACTTATCGTTTAAATATTTTAGATACCGATACTTATTCCTTGACTTCAGTACTGGTTCTGTGACATGTAACGTTAGACTACACGTCTGGTAATATGAGAAATAAGTTGTATCTCTAGGATTGGAATTTGTATACCAATATATTGACTTTAGTATTGGTTCCTGAACAATTTTTGATACCAATTTAATAAAAAAAAAAGTTTTTCCAGCCCATCTGTGCTGTGTGTTTATTGGCACACGGATGCTGAATAAAAGTACCAAAGTCTGACTCCTAGCCATAATTAGACTACCTAAAGTAGACCCAAATTGTTAAGATTAGCTTTATGTTGTAAATGTGGGAACAAATAAATACTGAGTGTGTTCTGCTTCAATTTCATAATTTAAGGCTGAAACAGATATAGCAGTGGTTCCCAACCTTTTTCGTTTCCATCACTATGTCACTATGACATATTCTCAAGATTCAAGAAGCTTTATTT
>NW_023339652.1:2020560-2024817 GCF_004916995.1 Morone saxatilis | reverse complement strand
TTTCAGAACATATCGTGCGGCTGGAAGAGCAAGCTCAAGTGTTGCAGACCAAGGAAGAGAGTGTTCCCCATGTTTCCCCTGTGATCCGCACTTGGACAAAGCAAAAGGATGATGGCTTTGAACATTCCTGCCTGGCTGTGTCTGCGCCTTGTCCATACTGCGAGACGCGCATGGGAGCCAGCTCTGACGGCATTGCGCCTGAAAAGCAGTCAGGCTTGACCTGATTCTGGGTGGGCCGAACCTGGAAGGTCCAGGAAGATGTGGTATATTACAATGACAACTCTGGGAGGGGGTCTTGTTCTGCACAGACTACTGACCAGACTGAGCAGCCATCTCAGATATGAAAGTATTGACTCGCAGATCAGGCTTTTTATAGAAAGGTTCTTTACATGAGGGGCAGTGAACCTGGCTGCTACTGTCCCAGTGCTGCGTGATGCAGTTTTTGCAGAAGTTGTGTCCACATGGTAATGTGACTGGGTTAGAGAACACATCCAAACAGATGCTGCACAGAAGTTGGTCTTCCGTTAACAGACAGCTGGGAACCGACATGCTGACACGCTAAAACCAAAAATAAAAGAATGACATTAGAACACTGTCGTTACACAATTTGAAATGCCTACTGCAAAATTTCAACCCTTTCAGAAAAATACATGAATTCCGCATGTGCACAAACACATGAAACATGGTTTTGGAAAAAAATTTTGGTGTAATGTGTGAAGCATGTAAATTCCCATGTGAAATGTGATTGTGTTGCAAAAGTGGTTCCATGATTTCCACATGTGATCACATCTGATCTGAAACATGGGAAATGCATGTGTTTTTTTGTCTGTAAGGAATGCTTGATTATTAGTAGATTGCCTAAAATTGCGGACATGTTCGTATTGACATGTTCACTTGTTCAGTGTAAGAACAAAATAAAAACAGAAAAGTGTCCTGAGTACAGCCTGTATTGTATAGGTTACTGAATGTTTTTGAACACAATAAATCACCAACTGTACTCACCAATGTTTGGTAAAGTCTTCCTCAAAGCCCGATCAAACAAACTTAAATCTTTCTTGGAAATGTGTATTTCCTTCTTGTGCAGGACTGCAGCTCTGTTGCTGTTCTTCTGTTTGACAGATATAAGGAATTTAGTCTTCAGTTTGGCTACGCCTCTTTCTTCAGGTAAACCAGTTTGGGTGTTTGTGTTTTTCACCCCTCTACATTCCTCTTCTCCTCTGGCTCAGGTCCAAGTTCAGAGAAATGTGCTTGGGTTTCTGTCTGTTTTTTTGTTGTTTTTTGTCTCAGGATATGGCTCTCAAAGAGGTTTTCATTTGTCTCCTTTGTAACCAAGACTGAGCCGAAATGACATTTGGTCTAATCTGGAATGGGTAGGGTCCCTTTATGTCCAAGCAGACTCTGGTGCATCATCAACTTTTCCTCCAGCGCCACCATGTGACAACATTTTTAATTTGTCCAGAAATTACATTCCCATCATCCTCACTGCCACTCCATTTACTGTTATTTAGCAAATGTTTATACACTAATAGTCTTAAAGGACCAGTGGATTTAGGATTTAGTGGCATTTTGCAGCAAAAGTGTACATTGCAACCATTTGAATACAGCTCAGCCTGTGTGTAGGAGAAATTACAGTGGCCGTTAAATTCACGAAAAACACAAAGCCTAAATAGAGCCAGTGTTTGGTTTGTCTGTTCTGGTCCACTGTAGAAACATGGTGGTTCAACATGGCAGCCTTTGTTTAAGATGTAGACAAAAACAGGTCATTCTAAGGAAAGAAAAACATAATGATTCAGGTGATTTTACACTAATGTATATTACATTTTTGCCATTCTGATCCTCCTAAATGTTACACACTAACTAAGATGATCATGGTACACCAGCTCAGCATGACGTTAATATTTAGCTCAAAATCAATGTGGTGCCTAGTGTACAGCCTCAAAGAGCAACGAGTGGACTCTTGAGTCTTATTGGAACTCCATTGGTCAAATCCAATCCGACAAATTCAAAAGGTTCTAGTTAGTGAGTGTATTCAAAGACTACGTAAACATAAAGTCACACAAAACAACACACTTTGTCCAGGATCAATATGAAATGGGATGATAGTGGAGGAGTTAAGACCACAAACACGCTATTAGCTGCAGGAAAGATATTTCATTTCTTAAAAAACAAAAACGCCATTACTATTACAGAGCGAGCGGGCTCACACACACCTGAGTTCATCCATCACACACACATCTAGCTGTAGTCATTCTGGATTGTCGGTCTCATTCATGAATGACATCAATAACCTCCCTATGTGTGTGCTGACCCACATTTCTTAATGGGTTCTCTAATATGTTGTGAATTTATAACGACATCGACACCTCTAATATATTCTTAATGACATTGGTAATGTATTTTGTGCGTGTGTGTGTAATAGGTTTTAAATGGATGAGCTCCCTCAGATTGCACTTGTACCATAGGCTACTGGCTATCGAACCGCCATGCTAGCTGTCACACATCAGCGCTAATGAGAGAGGCTGAAAGAAAGAGAGAGAAAAATCACAATATTTATTATTTGTGACTGTTTGCCCTCTTCTTCAAAGGTTCTCATCAGTATTTCTGCTATTACTATTATAGATTTTATACACATTATCTTTCTGTCTATACGGAAAACGGAAAAAGTAAAAGTAAGTTAAGGCAATAGTTGGTAAATAATATTGGGAATTTTAAACTAAACTATTAAAGGGTAATTTCACCCGTGGAAACATTAATATTTATTGAAAGTGGGTTATATATGTAGTCGAAATGTAACATAAATTTAGAATTTGGTGCCTCTACTTGACCGAGAAAAGACAGAAAGTGACTTTTAGGACGCATTTGTCTTAAAGACAACAACTCCCACAATGCACAGCTCCGCAAGCCTAACAGTATCAAGGACTACAACAACGTGAATGTAAACCATTTATTTACAGAAATTATATCAACAACACAAAATAAATATGTTAACAATGACAGTTATAGTTCCTCCTGAGCGTCCTCAACTTCTTGGTGCCGCAGTACTGCCATCTGGAGCTGGATATTTCTGTCCGATAGCCTGCACCACACAAAGCGGGGTAAAAACGACACGATAGCCTCGACCCAATCTCTCGCCTTGCAGGACCCATTCCAGAAAGGCTGTTAGGCGATATTGTTTACAAGACATTGAGCACACAGTTAGCGATGCATGGTCTTTGTGTTTAGCGTGCCACAGTAGTTAGCAATGCGCAGCTGCAAGCTGTTTGTGCAGTAACGAAGCTAGTTCAGTTGGCTGACGTTACGTATTAACCGGGAATAACTTTGTGATAATGCTTGAACAAATTGTGTACATACATGCCACGTTGTTATAAGAAAGAAAATAGAAACACTCACTTTACAGTCAGACGTCCGTGTGTCCGTAGACGCACAGTGAGAGCACAGTGAGAGCACAGGCACCACCAGTCCGCCCCAGCTCGAGCCGGTCTCCTGGTCTGCAAATGGGCGAAGTGTCCCTTTAAATATCAGCAGGTTGCTGTTTAATGATAAATGCATGACACTGTCCATGCTGGTGAAATAACACACCTCATTGTAATCCGCATTTCTCGCCTTTCTGCCCTTGCAGCCCATATTAACCTACAAAGCCAAAATGCAGGAACTACATATTTAACCAAAATTTAACTGAGACCAAAATCTGAGATCTATTTTACCATGTAACATTTTGTATGCCATATAAATGTGTAATTCCAAAGAAACGGCATGTTAATGTGCAGAAAAAACACAGCCAAAACCCAACGAGAAGACTATTTAAGGTTTATTATAAAAAATGCTATATTTATTGTATTTTAGAAAATGGATATTAATACATGTTACTTTGATGATATAGTACTTGTAACAGGTACATTATCTGTACTGGATACCCATTTTGGTACTCACAACCCTGGTAAATCCACCATATATGAACATAGAGCTCTCCGGCGTTCCACATGCTGAATTCTGGAGTTCTGCTCCATTAAGACTGATGATTTCTGTTCTATTCACAGTAGTGACTCAGCAGAGAGAGTGCACAGATCTACGTAGAAGAACAGAGACTGTGTTTTGTGAAGTGGTCCACCTGAAGAATGGATCAGCAGCCCTGTGTCAGAGAAAACAGAAGCATCCCACCATCATGAGGAGGTTCTCTGCCATGGTCCAGATCGTGAGGAAGCCCTCCAGCTACTGCATCAGCGGTGGAAAGGGCCACAGGTCGGATTCGAACCCGGG
>NW_023339652.1:2012093-2020549 GCF_004916995.1 Morone saxatilis | reverse complement strand
ATATGGGTCGCCAGCTCTACTGACTGCGCTAACCGGGCAAGTTAGTAAGTCTGTTGATGCTTTGAGAAAGAGGCAGAAGCTTGTGAATACAGCTGCAAGCATTGGTCCATTTTCCAAAATAATCCTTTTGAGTAATTTTTTTAAGAAAAATAATATTTTCTGCTTTCTTTAGTCCTCTATGACAGTAAACTCAGTAACTTTGGGTTGTGGACAAAACAAGACATTTCAGGACGTCACATTGGGATTTAGAAACACTGATCAACATTTTCTGGACCAAACAACTACTTGATGAATAGAGAAAACGATCACCAGGTTAGTCCATGACAAAGGTTAGTTGCAGCCCTACTTGTGAACTTGACCTCTACTTTGTCCAACAACTCTGTAATAACAAACACAGTGTTTGAGGAGTGGGGCAGAGCGGAGGCTCAGTGATACCTCACAGGAAGAAGGTTGAGAAAGATTGAGTTTACGCTCTCGGCCGTCTCAAAACAAAATGCCCTAACTTGAGCTAGTGTTTGGTTTGTCCGTCCTGGGCTACTATAGAAACATGCCACTTCAACATGGCGGACTCCACATTAGGTAACCTACGGTGTCTGTCAATAAAGCGGGTCATTCTAACAGAACAAAAACACAACGATTCTTATATTCAGGTGATTATTCACCCGTGAAAACATACCTATGAATATTATATTACATTTCAACCAATAGAGCCTCCTAAATGTTACACACTGGACCTTATAAGGTTAAGGTGAAAGAGTCAGCTGGTCTCCATCAAATCTAATTCAACAGTATGGTTTGTTTATGGTAATTTCAGCAAACTCAACTTGCACCTTAGGCACCCTGCAAAAAAATATTTTGGACTTAATTACAATGCTGCCACCAGGCCGATTGAGCCAGTTACTGGGCCAAGTTTCATTTTTCTAGCTTATTTCGGCTCACGTCAATTGGAGCCTTGGCATAAGACAAAGAATAATAAAAACTTGGACAACCACAAAAGGTTTCTACCCCTACATGGATCTGGGTCTACTGTTTTCTTACAGATACATGAGAACTCTTCAAACCCTGAGGACCAGAGATTTAAAACATATGTCTCACTGTCGCTGGTGAGTGGTGACATCTGGGGCAGTTGGCATCAGTTTAAGTCATGTGACATTGGTTTATGATAGTAATTACTCTGATTATTGAATAAATGACAGAGTTTGGATTTGAACATCCAACAGACAATACAATAAAAACAAGCTGCTGCATCTGCGTTAATCTGGACATAAATTTCACTTTGGCAGGGCTGCAAATTGTCATTTATTTACGGCACCATCACACATATCTGAAGGCTGAGTGGCAGAGGTTCACTCTGTTCTATGTTGTTTTGAATGTTTGTACGGAAAGAGAGGCGCAGTGGTTCTTGAGTTTGGCCTTTGACGATTAAGCGATAGAAAACAAAACAGCGAGGCGTGGGTCATTGTAGGAAAACTGAGTAAATAGAGGCAACTTTATGGAAGAAAAGAGAGAGATTAAAACCAGCGGTGCGCTGAATGAGAGGAAGCGAAAGAAAGAGGTGAGAAAGTCAAGAGGCTTTATCGGATGAAGAAAGAGAGCCGCCATTCAACGCACTCCTCTCCGCTGACACCGTGAGAATTACTGACGTGGCAGCAGATCATAAGAGAGCCAGGATAACAGGTTGCACCACACGCACAGACTCTATGCGTCCTTGAGAGGGGAAGCAATCATATCTGTGGAATGTAGCGGAATAATAACAGCCTGGCTCTGCACCGGAAGTCGCACTCACTTTCTCATATAAAAGAGCTCATTGGGAGGATTTTGAAAGCTGTGTGTAATTCCAGAGGCGATGTGTTCTCAACGTCATGCTGCAGCTGACGAACTGTGTGCGAGACCCTCTGCTCCTTTTAAAGTAGTAAATCATACCTGACATATTCCAGTTGCAATATATCATTAGTCATTCAGCAGCCTGGGACAGAGACAGGGAGAGGTTCATGTGATTTTAATGGCCAGTGTGCCGTGGCAAACAAAGCAGAATTAATGAACTACAGTCAAACTTTACTGCCTGCTCAAGACAAGAGCAATTCAGTCTCAACTGATCTACAAAGAATCATTAATTAATAAATCAATAATAATAAATAAATAAAAGTCACAGTAAAGCTCCTTTCGCTCACTTGCTGATGTCTTTAACAATAAGAACAATTCAGACCAGACAGAATTTTAATTGTCTGTGCCCAAGTCAAAAGAGTCAACTCAGATCAAACTGTCAAACTAGGCAGTGCTGATCAAATATGATTCTGTTACTGCATTGACCATTTCTCTCCTCAAATCTTTTCACAAACATATTTTAGTGTGCTGTTTATCTGGAATACGAGAGCGTGTGTGACCAGGCAAGCTGCCATTGTTTCCTGCTACAGACCATCAAAGCTAAGCACAGCCAATAAGAGCAGCTCAACTGGCAGTACGTCACTGCTGCTGGTATCAAAAAAACGCAATGGTGATGACCATAATGCCAAACTTGAGTTCTGGGTTCTGCCAACTTTGCTTCTCCAGGTTTTAGGATAAAAAGTTATGAATATTATGCCTATGCTCCTCACCTCTGGGGCTTCCACCTAGCATCAGGGCAGCAGTAATTTACTGAATAAGCATTGTACTTCATTCTGGGACTCACAAACAGTTAAAAAAAGGTTCAGCAGCAGAGCCGCATCGATTTACATCGTGCTCTTCTTTCTTCTCAAAACAAGACCACTACATTACCCACAATGCTTACAGTTGTGTGTGTGTGTTGTGTTGGTAGCAGCTAATGTAGCATGGAGTCTCTAGTCTGCAGCAGAGATGAGGAACAAGCTTCCTTTTAACTCGACACTCAGATTTTCAGTCATGTTAGCCCCAACTGATACTGACTCAAGTGACATCACTTGAGGACTTTTATCAGACTTATTGTAAGAAATAAATGCGTAAAATTTTAATAAAAGACTGAGTAGACTTTAGTTTTAGTAGCAGTAATAGTCAGAGTCGGTAGTTGTAAATGTTTAGTTTGACTTTATTGAAATATAAAATGTCTGTGTCGGGGCAAGTTTCTCTACAGTCTTGTAAGATGCTGTCTATTTTACTTTAGTTGTTGGGATAAATTACTGTTTGTATAATACAACACAATGATCTGCAAGAACATGAACAAGAACAGCTTATTGTTTATTAGATAGTTGACAGTACAAAGACAAGTGGGATGTCAACACGTCTCCCCCAATTGCTCACATGCAGGCTCACACACATATTATGCACACAATGTCAACCCTATCTTGGGTCATCCGACACAGTCCACCACACACGCTTACACATTCCACCATCTAATTAAATCTATGGCTGTTGATAATGATCTGTAGGCGGAAGACAGAAGACAGAAGTTCTCCCTTCTTCAGCATATCTCTAAATGAGATTGTATTCCTCCGCTCTCAGTCAATTAACCTGCCAGGGCCAGTGTCTACAACCTTCTGTTTCCACACAAAACTGTACAAACTCTTCAATGCCCTTGCTTTATCACTGAAACCAGACTTTCAGGTTCTAATATTTAGTGAAGAAACAACTATGAATTTCTTTCTAAGGATCTAATATGTCTTTAATAGCAAATGCCAAAACCTAACCTGTTATTAATGTAGATATATGAATCAGTTGTGCTTTAAATTTCCTAAACTTAAGTAAGTTGTCTGTCTAACCCGTAGTTTCTCCTACACCCTTGGAACACTAGCTGTATTCAAATCATTGTAATCTGTAACTATGCTCCTAAATACACACTGGTCCTTTAAGACAATGGTCTGCAATAGAAGATAATATAAGCAATAGAAATATAAACTAAATGTAGTCAACAGGTTAAACATGCAAAACCATCAGTATGGTCCTTTAAACAGGTTGTTGAGGTAGCCTGGATGTCACAAGAGGAACCTCCCCACGCAACTTATCCACTATTGAAGAGCTGCCATAACACACAGCATTTTACAGTGCATCTTACCATTTTACCAGAGCATGCAATATAGATGAGTGAGCTCAAGTGCTGTGGTAGAGGCAGGGGAGACGGTGTAGGGTCATAAAACAGATCAGACAAGTTGAGATGGAGAAAGAAGTAGAGAGAGGGAAGGAGGAGGAACACCAGTCATCCACACACACAGACACAAGTATTCCCCTGTGCCTCTAACTGTTGTCAGTGTTTTAGAGTGTTTGCCTTGCATTCTCCTCTCCATACAATCAAAGATTAACTGCCCTGCATTCAGCCTCCTATCTCTTCTTCTCTCCGCCGTTTCCCTGTAGATTCACAGCATTCAGCGTGCAATGTGCCTACACTCGCACACTCACTCAGATCTGCCTGCTGTGCAGCCGGCAGTGATTGAGACATCGGTTCATGAGTGCAGACACCGGGCGTGTTCTCCTGTGAAATAATGTCTCTGAAAAAAACAAATTATGATCCCAGGCAGCATCAAACCCTCAGCAATGCATCAAAGGTTTGCAGCTATGGGTGGTGTGTGTGAGATAAATCTGAGCAGTGTGTTACATCACTCACATGAATAGAGCCACACTCCTCCTGACCTCTCTGAACCTAATGAATGAAGATCTGCTGATGTTTGTTGTATGCAACTTTGAGCTGAATGAATAGGCAAAGATTGCTGTAGGATTTTGTTTGCACATTGTGTGTATGAGAAGGATGCCACGCATTTCTTCAATAGCATGAGGAAAAAGTGTGTGTGTGTGTGTGTGTGTGAGACAACAGCTAACAACGCTGTATTTGCATCTTGTCGGCAGAGGCGAGAGGCCGCTGCAGGCGAGCTGCATTTCTGTCTGTTCTTTTCAAAGTCGCTTGTTTTGGGCTCATTAGCTTAAAAAGCTAATCCCAGTGGAGCGGGGGGAAGTTTCCATAACAAAGCAAACATTCTATAAAAAAGGTATAATGAACTGAAAAGCCAAATTCCCTCAATGCCCTCATTAAAAATATCAGTAGGCGATGTGTGAGCGAAGACAATGCGGTCTCAGAACGGTTGCGGAGGCACAGGTTCTGCCTCTGTCTGTCTGTCTGTCTCTCCCCTCCCTTTGTCAAACAGTATGATGTAATATTAGACATATGTTATGCACATAATCATGAGAGCATGAGAAACTGATTAATGTGGCTCTCCAAACTGCTTGACCAACCAATGCAGGCTTGCTTGCCAGTGCCTGCTCTGCATTCCCACAGCTGAGCAAAATATCACGTAACATGTAGAAGTCAGATTACAAGCTGTGGTCATTAGAAGAAAGATTATATGCATCCACTACAGAGGGATAATGGAGAGCTAGAAGACCTGTGAATATTAGATGTACATTCAACATGTGGTCAGAACACAAGTCCAATTGGACGTCTGCTGGATGTGTTATTAGGACTTCATTTGTGACATTTCAGTCATAGCACTTGCTAATTGTAAATGGTGTATTAGACAAAGGTGGGGCCGAGTTATTATTCTGTAACTCTCAAGTCTTTGCACTGAGCACAAGTCCCAGGTGATGAACATTGGGTTGTGGGTACTAATCCAGTCAAAATGCACTCTTTCCCTAATGTAATGCCATTATAACTCATGGAGGACCTGTTGATTGTTTGTCATCACCCTGTATCATATGACAATGTTGTAGAGACACAAAAGAGTTGAAAATTCATGTTGCTGCCAGTATAAATAGTTTTGATATGACACAATTGCAGACGAGTATTTTGTATTTTCGTATTGTTTAGTTATCACCTCTGTGTGTAGAGACCTCATAAAAAAGTAGTGCTGACATTGTACTCTCATAGCAGATAGACACAGGGAAGAGAAAGGGTTATGACATGCAACCAAGGTTGCCACCAGGTGGAATCTAATCTGTGACGGTCGATCGAGCGGCATGCGCCATAACCACTTGGCTACCAAGGCACTTCCTATCACATAACTGTATTAACCAAAAGCACAGCAGAATGTTTCTGTCCTGTCTTTAGTTTATTGATAAAAGAATGATTGATGAAGGGACATGAATTGATTCATGGCATACTTTTTTAAATAACATACTTTTTAATATTTGGATTTCAGGTCAAAAGGTCCAAGTGAAGTCAGATGTGTGTTCATATACCAAAGTGGAGACTCACTGTTGCAGTTTGGTTGATAGTTGGGCTACTTCAGTGCCTTTAAGTGTTTTGAATATTGATTTACTTCTGTCATCTCCAGATCATTTTTTATTTATACTGCTGTCATGACACAAAAATGTTTATTACCACTCTTAAACCAGTTTCAAGTTACATCCACACTGGCCCAGGTTTGTGTTGGAGTCTGTCTGAGCTCATGTCTCAGCTCTGTTTTCCTCTTTCTTACAGTGCAGAAGCGTTGCTACTTGTTCTCAGCTCTGCTTATTATGTTATTTTTAGATTTTTTGGGGGTTTTTTCTGCTAGAAATTATGTACAGTGGCTCCTGGATACATTTCTTCAGTACTATGCCAGTCTGGCCTAACAGCATAAGCCTTTTGCCTGAAACACAGTGAAACCTGGGACATTTCTGATCCGGTGCTATTGTCCACACCTGTGTGGTTGAGGCTGTATGGTGTTAAAAGCACAGAGGAAATCAAAGAACATGATCTTCACAGTGTTTCCAGCCTGTTCCATGTGGGAATAAGTTCAGTGTAGCAAATACACAATAGCTTCATCCACTCCAAGGTTCTCCTGGATGGGCAAATTGCAGGCGGTCCAGTTCTCACACAGGGGCTTAAAGTGGGAGCATATCAGTCTTTATAACGTGGGATGTTAGGGCCACTGGTCTGCAGTCATTTAAGAGTTTGGGGTCCATTCTTGGATCCATTCTTCCACAGTGTGGGGACCTTTTTGAGACTGAGGCTCAGATTGAAGATGTGCTTTAGAACCCCAATTAGCTGCCCAACACATGCTAGCCATGGGCCTAACCTTACCTGATATTGTTTTTTCACAAAATTAGCTCCAGTTCCGTTCAAGATTCTTGGAATCTTGGTGCTAGTAAACCGGCCCATGTTTCCACCAGTTTTGAGTGGAACCATTGTTATAAAGGATGTGTCATCAACAGAGGGCGTTGCACAATGCACAGCAAACTGTAGAATATGACACGCCCACTTTCTTAAGAACACCTGGGAACCAACTTTTCAGATTCTGTAGCAATTTCTTTTTGGTTGAAATGCTTGGAATTTAAAAACTAGCTGCGCAAACCAGAACCGAGCCACCCTGTGCACTGGGAGGAGGTGCCTCCTGTATGTATCAAATCTGTGAACACAAAGGTTCAGCTCCCCTCTGGCCCCTTGGTTAATTAGACCCAGTGATGCTCCTGTTGGAATACTTTGTTCAGTTACTGTAGGCTAATATGGAAATCCATATGGAGATTGCTTTAAAATATTTTCAGACCAATAAAGTACAGGACGTTTCTTTCACAATTACGGCTTTATCCTGCCAAACTCTCCCACACTTATTTTGGCAGCGTCCTAATACAGAATCCTTTTGGAAAGCTATTACAAGCTTTATAACTGATACCATAAAATATGTTGTGTTCGGTTTTAACAATTATGATAAAAACAAGCAACAAGAGACAATTAATGTCTTTAATTAATTTAATTATAATATTGGCTAAATACCACATCCAGAAATCCAATTTTAGAAGACATCCCCCCTGATTTATGCTCTTGTTAATGAGTTAAAAAAAGATTGTACAAAGCTTTTCTTATTTTGTAAAAGTGCATGAAGCAGAGTGTTGTTGAAAGAGTGAGCTCATGGTTGAGTTTACCAGCATCTCTGAGGGCTGCAGTGAACTCTTTGGTTTTCATGTTGTATCTGTGAAGGATTACATAGCTCTGTCAGCTGAGACACTTGTGAAACCTTTACAGAACCCTTTGGATAAAGCAAAATTCATTGTCATTAAACTACAAGCAAGAGTGAGCAAGAAAGCTTGACATTTGAGAGTAGCGAGGATTTCACCTGTAGACAGTATTGTATTAGACATATGCAGCTCTGCTCGCCAGAGCAGAGAAGCAGTCATTAGGACTGCAAGCTTGTTCTGGCACAAAAAAAATTCTGTTCATTTGGTAATCAACTCTGGGCGTGGACATGATTTCATGTTCTGCTGGAGGTAATTGACTTGTCTCATTAATCACCATGTTTCATAGCACTGCCAGGAGACAGACAGACAGATAGACAGACAGCTGGTTCCTCGGCAGATTGATAACAGGCCTCTATTAACTGCGTGTTGACGCCTCCGGTCGGCCCCTATGAGGACGGCACAGCAGCCAGATGATCGTCTCGCCCACTAACCCTGTCTATATTGCATAATGTTGTGTTGGGCAGTCATTAGCTAGGATAGGGAGCGTGCATCGTAGTGTACTCTGTATGTATGTGCATGTGGAAATACTGTAATGTTTTAGATTGCCATGCACAGGTTTGCCTAGAGCTGCTGTCTTACACACT
>NW_023339652.1:2011550-2011993 GCF_004916995.1 Morone saxatilis | reverse complement strand
CTGGTTCACTGTCACACTGCCATGTTTTACTAAGACACTTGAAAGGAACCGAGCCATCATTAATGTTATCTGTAACACCTGTTTTCCTGCTGTGACAAATCCAAACTTCCCTTGTGTCCAGACCTTTGAATCCGCCCCACTGAGTTGTCTTACACTAGTCTGGCATTGTGACACGAAAAGCTGAAAAAGCGACAATCCATTGGTCTCTTGTGATTGATTAGGGACAATCAAATCCCAATTGAAGGTAGATAGATAGATAGATAGATTCTTTTTTGTCTTCATATACAACATAATGAGAAGAAAGACTATGATGTATGCTCTGTGTGTACGTGTGGTCTGAGAGGTTGGGTTTGTAGATGGCTTCAGTTAAAGGAATAGTGTGACATTGTAGAATATCAAGCCAAGAACTGGCCCTTAACGTGTCATTCAGATTGGCGCTAAAG